>NC_141366.1:23530163-24130163 GCF_963921425.1 Dryas octopetala
AAACCCTAAACCAATAAACTCTAATACCTTTTTATATAAAAAATAATTAAAAATATCCTAAAGGACCTAAACCCTAATATTCTATACGATATCTTAAATAATATAGAGTATAGATTATAAAGTATATAGAATTTAGTGTATATATTATAGAGTATAAATAATATATCAATTTTATTTATTCATTATACTAATTTTATTTCATAGTATTTGCCTCCAGCGCGCATTATATTCATCACATATCACATGAAACCTACCATATAATTTGATTTTTTTCAATGTTTTTTATCAATGTAGTAGATAATATGTTAAATAAACATATTGTGAAGTTTCATTCAAAATTTCCGTATTTTGATAATAATTTTCATCGTTTCCGTCGAATTTTTGTCGAAATTTAAAAATCTTCGAAATTTCCGTCGAAATTTCCATCGAAATTTCCTCGAAACCCGAAATTTTATTCCTTGCTGTTAGTTGCCATGATTATTGAGAGGGGATTAATGTCATTTTGCTCCCCAGACTATTACACATGTATCAGTTTGCTCCCCAGACTTTTAATTTGGAAAATTAAGGACCCTGACTTTTTCAATTTTGCCAATTAAGGTTATTCCGTCAATTTATACATTTTTCATCTAAAATTTCGAGATGATCAAGCAAAATTTAGCAAGAAATAAAAGAGAAAAAATGATGCATGAGGAAAAAATGATAAGATCTAATTGGAAGGGACCATTTTGCCCTCAAAGATTTGGATAAAAAATGTGTAAATTGACAAAAGAACCTTAATTGGTAAAATTGAAAAAGTTAGAGTCCTTAATTTTCCAAATTAGAAGTCTGGGGAGCAAACTGATACAAGTGTAATAGTCTGGGGAGCAAAATGGTAGTAATCCCTTATTGAGAGATACTGTCTGGACTATTTGCTAGCTTCTTGATATATCACTTTTCACATAGTGTATTATACGTCCCTCCTTACGTCAATGGTCTTCTAAATCACTTTTAACCAAACAAGATATTAATAATTTTTTCCGATTTGTTTATAAATGCTTTTTCACTTTGGTATACGGACTAAAGTGGCTCATTATTGTTAGGTTCATTGGACCTCATTAATTGTAGGCGTTATCTCAAAAAGCCTCCATGCAATTATATCTTGGATAATTTAACTCAGAAACTTTTTTTAATATCCATTAAATTTTTTTGACCCCCACTCTTCAAAATTTACTTTTTTATACCTTCTTTCATGTAAAATGTCAATAATACACCTTTCATATAAAACTCAAATTTTTTTTTTTTATTGTAGCTTCTTTTGGAGAAATTATTCGGTGATACGGATACACCATGTGACATATCCCTAAACCCTATCCCTTCCCTTTAAATACTATCACATGTCTTTTTTTAAAAAAAAAAAAGTGTTAAAAAAACTTTCTCTTGAAGAGACCATGCTTTTTTCTGATCGATGATCGTTCGCTAAATAGTCTAAACACATCGATGCCAGAGCAACCCAATCTTAAACGATCTCAAAATCCAACCCATCCTCAATCTCCCCTAAGGTTGCAGTTTAAAGCCACAACCATTAAATTGAATTTGGCCCAGAAGAACTCAACCACAACCATCACAATTAGTCACTTGTGAATAACATCAAGATAATTAATCCTCTCTCTCATGACTCGTATACCTGTTTTCATATTCCAAACTTCTAAAATTATGACTTATAATTGAGAGGTACCGTAGTTCAGGTATGTGGGTATTTTGTTGTTCTTTTGCACAAAGACGTTTCTTAAGAAAAAAAATTAAGAGGGAAAAAGAAGATTAAGAAAGCTTTTAGTTATAGTTTTATATTATAAAATATTAAGATATGGGTACACGGAACCATGGGGCGGTAGGCATGCCAATCCTCTAAGCACCTTCAGCGCCATGGTCTCTACTTTTATTGGGACCTTTTCATCTCTGTGTTATGGGTCTTCCGCTCGTAGGAGGACCTCCGATAGCGGCTAAAAGTCTGTAAGATATATAGAATGAGACTTTTCTAATTTTTTTAGTTTTATTTGTAAGGTCAGGTGTTAAAATTTTATTGGAGGGATACACCACTAGGATATGCCACGTGGTATATCCGCACCACCGAATAATTTCTCCTTTTTTTGTTTGTTCTTTCTTTCTCCCTCCCTCCCTCATCTGATTGAAGGCTGAAACCCAAAACCATGAACAAATTCAAGGACCCCAAATTAACCATGATATTGATTTAATCAATAACAAATGAAACAAAAGTCATCTTTGCTGGTAAAGCAACTTGTCGAATTTTTGCAATAAAAATGGTATTGCAAGGGTTTAAATTTTGATTTTGAGGGGGTCCGAAATTTTAACACTAATTCGACAAAAAATTCGAAATGTTTCGGCGAAATTTTGAACACCCTAACAACCAAAATTTTTGAATTTCGTCAAAATTTCGACACCTGCACAGCAACCCAATAACCCAGCTAACCAACTTACCTCACCTGCACAGTCGAGGGAGAAAGAAGGGGTGGCGGGGGGCGGCAGGGCGGCAGGGCAGCAGCAGCAGTAGCAGCAGCAGCGGCAGGGGGGAGATCGAAGGAGAAAGAGGCGATGGCAGGCGGCGACAGGGGGGCGACGGCAGGGGGGCGACGGCGGTGGGCTACGGCAGGGGGGCGACGGCGGGGGGGCTACAGCAGGGGGCAACGGTGTGGGGCGACGGCAGGGGGGATGGCAGGGGAGAGAGAGAGAGAGAAAAAAAAAAAAGAGAAAACAATGGAGCTGAACTCGGGGGGAGAAGAAAGGAAAGGAAGGAAAAAGAAGAAAAAAAAAAAGAGAAAATGAAGGAAAGAAAAAGAAAAAAAAAAGAAAAAAAAAAAGGAAAAAAGGAAAAAAAAATAAAAAAGAGAAAAAAATTAAAAGGTTTATGATTGATTAGGGATTGAGGCCTTTGGGCAATTGTAAAGAAAAAAAATGGTTTGGAGTTTCGTTTGACCATTTTGGAGTTTCATTTAATTGTTTTTAAACCCTAAACTAGTAAACTATAATATATTTCTATATAAAAAATAATTTAAAATACCCTAAATGGCCTAAACTCTAATATCATATACCATATCCTAAACAATATAGAATATAGATTATAAAATACATAGGGTTTAGTGTATAGATTATACAGTATAAATAATATACAAATTTTATTTAACAGTATTTGTCTCCAGCGTGCATTATATTTATCTTATATCACATAAAACCTACTATATAATTTGGTTTCTTCAATTTTTTTTATCAATTTAGTAGATAATATGTTAAATAAGCATATGGTAAAGTTTCATTCAAAATTTCCGTATTTTGATAGCAATTTCAGTCATTTCCGTCAAATTTTTGTCGAAATTTAAAAATCGAAACCCAAAATTTTATTCCTTGGGTATAGCATTGAATTCATTATTTCTTTACTCATATTCTAGAAAAAATCATATCACCATATTGGTCAGTACACCATCTGGGCTATCCTCACAGTGTGATGTTCGAATTCAGTCATAAACTAGCCTAGCCTAGCCTCTAGTGTTGGAAAAGCATATCCGAAACCAAAACTAAACCAAAAGTAGATCTGAAACGAAAACTAGATGGCTCTAGTCCAAATAATCGCGCAGATCCGAAACCTGGTCCACTGCGCCGCTCGCCGCCCATGCCCACAACACCGCTTGCCACCCACGCCCACAGCACCGCTCGATGCCCGCACCCACAGCGCTGCTCACCACCCGCGCCCTCCCTCCTTCCCTCCCTCACTCACTCATTCCTCAGCCAACCCAGTTTTTTCTTTACCCTCCCAACTCCAAATTGTCTCCTTCCTATACCTTCCATTGTGCTGATAAACCCATTAACATGCTCTGTTAGTCAAATAGATATTAAAAAAGTTTTCATTCTCGTGTGTTGGTATTTTTATGTACATTAAAATGAGCACACATAAATGAGAGAGAAGAAGAAGAACCTAGAAACATGGTGGTGCTACAGCACATGGTTGAATTTGTGGAATTTGTTGTCGACACATGGTGGAATTTGTGGTCGACACAAATCGACTTATGGCGACCATGTGGACACATGGTGGACTGTGGAAGAAGGTGCAGCAATTTGTCGAATTTTTGGTGACACATGGTGGACTGTGGTGACATTTTCATTTTGGTTTGAAAAATGTAAAAGGGTCATTATTGTTAGTTTTGGGGGTAAGGGGTCAAAAAAGTTTAAGGGGTATTTAAAAGGGTTATTGAATAAAATTTCTCTTATATCTTGTTGATTGTTGAATACACTTTTTTAATATAACTTCATCCACAGCCATGACTTGGATTGAGCCACACAACTAAAACATTAATAAGTATTTAATATATTGACGCTTTTTTGAATTTTGACAGGTTTTTCATTTTGGTCTCTGAATTTATATAAAGCTTTTCAATTGAAAATTTTAATTAAATGAAACATTTGTAAGTACAAGGGAGACTTAGAGTCTATTCCATTTTATGAGTTCTTAGATTCGGGCTTAGTTTAGTATTGTTGTGAGAAAAAATTGTTGTGAAGTAAAGTCATATGTATGTAAAGTAAAATAGTTGAGTGTTTAATAAACTATGTTTTCAATATGTATGCATGCTTAAAAAAGACTGGTAGTGGTTTTAGGGTTTTTAATAAAGGAATTAAGGGCTACAGGGTAGGGTAGTACGCTATTTCCCTTTGCCTTGGTGTAGGCACTCCTTCCACCCCCATCCGCCACACACTTCATCAATGCGTCAAGAGGAATATTATAGCTAAAGGAAAATATAAACTTGAACATTTGCAAGTCATCGTAATTTAAATCTCTCTAGCAGAATAATATAAAAAAGTAGTAACTCCAATGGCGACTAGTAAATTGACGAATCACTTATAAGAAAATCATTTTCTATTGATTTTGTAATATAGTAACTGCAAAATACATAATAAAAAATTAAACTTCACAAAACTAAAGAGTGGACCAATAAAAAATAAGGATTTGGATTCTTTACTTATTTAGTTTTTTCTTGTTTAAATTCTAACTGTGTAAAGGGTTTTTGTAGCTCAATTCAAATAAAATAAAGTGTTACGAATCTATTTCATATTTTGCTCCCTAAACTAAAGGGGGAATTTTGGGATCCGATATCTCATCATCTTCAATCTTAGACTAAACATTTGTCTCTTTCTAATTTTTGATTGCTTCCCTCCTAAAAAATATGTTACAAAAGATTGTCACAATCCCAATTAAATAAAATTCGTATTTATTTTCCAATTAATATCTGAAAATTATCTCCACCATAAAATTACAGGATTGCAACCAATTTTAAAAAAAAATAAAAAATTCCAAAATTTTGTCTGTGACAACCTGAGAATCCTTAAGGCTACTGTAGGCTAGTGATTTAGTTTTCTTAAGTTTCGAGTCCCTTTCTTGATCGAGGGTTCGTTTTTGTTTTGTTTTGTTGAGTCACTTTTCTTATTCTTAGAAAAAGTTTGTCTAGGGTTTTTTTTTTTCTGACTTTTTGTCAATAGAGATGAAATCTAACCAGTTTTTTGTTGATGTTTATTCAGTTGTCTTTTAGGGTTAATGGTGCTTTCGATCCCGTTTTGGCGGTGAGAGGTGCAGGTGCAATTGTTCGTGATCGCACGGAGAGGTTGTGGATGTTATGGTCCTCACTCTTGGTAGTATTGCTCCCTCCTAACAATTAGAGATTGACGTTTTTCCACGGGATCCAGTTTGTCTTGGATATTGGATTTTCTTTTATTCTCTTGGAGTTCATTTGATTTCAGAAGATGGAGGAGAATTTAGTCCCTGACAGGCACCTTTTGGAGGAGGCTAAGAGAGTTTGGATTCAATTGTTTGGGTTTTGATGTAGTAATGTATCTATAATTGTAATGAGATTGCACATGCTCTTGCCCGTTTTGTTTTACATTGTGTAGATATTATTAGTTAGGTGGAGGAAGCTCATGTATGGCTTCAACAACAGCTTCAATTTAATTGTAACTCTGTTTAGTTTTCTTCAATAAAGTATTTTTTTAAGGGAGGCGATTTGCGCACTCTTTTTTTCTTCGTTTGCACTCCATCTCCTTTTTTAAAGTATTTTGTATATTTTTATTATATATTTTTCCAAATTTACCCTTTATGGCTGTTGAATGTTTATTTTAATTATCTTTCAGTAATAATTATTTTTTCCTAAATTCTCTCATACTTATTAAAAAAATAAAAATAAATAATTTTCTCTCCCCCTCGTCGTATCTTCTTCATATTACATCTTTTTGCCTTCTATGCCATTTTTTTTCTTTTGTGAACCAGTCTTGTACGTACTTTCAATCATCATTCTAAACTTCATTAGGAAAATATTTAGCCTGTCATATTTTTTTTCGTTTTCTTCATGAGGGTCATGATTTATGTATCTTCTTCTTTTGATGGTAGGTTTTGTGTTATGAAATTAATTGGGGTTTTCAATTAGTCCACTCCCTTATTTTTAGGTCTTTTGACACTGCTAAGAAAAATGTTCCCATGCCAAGCAACCACTACTTATTTGTAGCATATTTGATTTTAAAAAAAATGAATGTCACATGACAGCTTAATAAGAAAAGAGAGATGTACTATATATCATGAAGACGGACAGAAGTGTAGAGAATTACATAATTTTTTCTTCTTTTTTAAAAGAGAGTTATAGAAATAGATATATTATTATGACAATTTTAAGAAATTAAATGTGTAGGATTTAATGTTGCATATGTGACATTCTATAATTAAAAGCCAAAGGGCATATGTGGAAAATAAATAATAAAAATATATACAAACATTTAAAAAAATTAGAAGGAGTGCAAATAGAGAAAAAAAGAGTGCAAAAATCACCTCCCTTTTTTAATCCAAAAAGAAAAATTAAAGGATTGCAATCTATCTTATCATAGGCAATTTTTTGAATTAATTCAAAGTCTAATTGCACCCAAAATTGTCGTTTGAAAATGTACTCAACAGAATTTTCGTTGTCATCTTCTTGAAAAAAGAGAATCATAATTCATCATCTTAATTACCCTCATTTGAGATCGAAAGTCAATACTGCAGTCTTATTGATCAAAGTAGTTTGTCCAAAATCTCAATGTTAAAACGTAACATGCAGCCTCCACAAGCCTTTTTATACCCTATATGGCCGGGTTAAACCCGTCAGGGAAATGGGTCAATTAAAAAAGTGAAGTAGCGTCGATGATGTTAAAAAAAAAAAATCAATCATATATCTACTATAGAGAATATTTAAATAAATAAAGCTTACAAAAAGTAACGCACCTATATTTTTATTCGAACAATTTTTCAAATATGATTTATTATTAGGAGATAAGTAATAAATTTTATTATATTAAAGAAAATAAAAATAGTGACTGGACACTAATAAATGTTAATTAGGATATGCATCCAAATGTACCTAAAGGAGTTCAATCAAATTTTCAAAAGGTATAATTGTACAATCAAAAATCTAAGTTGACGAAGGAATGCACCCTAGTCATCTATTTTTATTTTATGTAACCATGCATAATTGTAATATAGGACATAAATTAAAAAATAAGTAAAAAACAAGAGAAATAGAGAAGCTAAATTTGTCATGGTAACTTTGTTAATTTTTAGGGTTCTTTACCTAGGAGGACAAACAAAGATCCTTACAACGATAACTAGCTGGCCCAAGACTTAAGTTTCAAGCTAAATTTTAAAAAACCCGCTATTGTTCACCTATTCATGCACACTAGTCATCCGTTGCTACTCACGCGCACTATTTACACTTTTTTTTTAGAAAGAAAAAATTTAAACGACATCAAGGAGCATCATATGTATGAATATTTTAAAAACAAAAAAGCATATGCTTCCAGATGCATCTACAAAATGACATGCAAACATATTGTTTATTTAAACAACATGCAAAAAAAAAAAAATTTAATGACATGCAACAATATTTTTTTAAAAAAATTATATGCATGCAAATGCATCTATAAAATAATTCAAATGATCTTAAGATGCATCATATGCATCTGTAACATGATGCAGATGCATGGCTTTCAAAATAAATTATTTCTAGCAAAAAAATTGCATATATATGCATCTTCTCCATAACAAATAAAATGGCTTTTTTATCAACTTACCTACCTGAACTTTGACCTATTTTTCACTTCAGCACCTAATAAATTTTTTGACTCGATGTGGCACATTAATTTTTTTAAAAAATTCAATGTCAGACCTCTGTTAGCTTCCGTCAATTATTAGCACATTTTGGGCACGTGACCCATTTTTTATGGGGTTTTTGGTCTTTTCCTCTAAACCCTTTTCGAGTAGCACTCGAGTAGGATGGCCGAATTACACAAGTTATATATAGTTCCTCGAGTAGCACTCGTTGTCCCCTCGAGTAGGATAGCCGAATTACATATATAACTTATATATAGTTTCTCGAATAGCACGCTCTCTCGAGTAGGATAGCCGAATTACACAACTTACATATAGTTTCTCGAGTAGCACTCAAGTATTACTTGAGGTCCCCTCAAGTAGGATATATAACCGAATTAGTAACACAACTTATAGTTTCTTGGGTAGCACTCGAGTACTACTCGAGCTCCCTTCTACCAAACAGATCAAGGGATGAAGGGTCCCAGTCCCTTTCCCTCCCTCCCACTTTTCTTTTCCCTCCAATTTTCCATCACACCTACTGAAAATCACCAAAGCAAAAAATATCATCAACACAAAATCCTCAATTTAACTTGCAAATGCCTTTAAGTTTTCTAAAGTTATAAGCATCAATTCCATCAATTCCATTTCATAAATTCCATATATTTCATTCCATAAAGGATATTCATTCAATACATATATTCCTTACTCTTCATTCCCAATTGAAAATCCACAAAATCATCTCACATCCCATATTCTAAACTCTTTGACAACAATGGCAGCTAATTACTCAAATCTTTGCCTCCTCTTCATTCGCCATTGAAAATCCCATATGCATACCAAAATCCTTCACTCTAACTCACAACCCATTACACAAACATATAGAATACATAAACCCAAGTGAACAGTAGGCAAACCCAAAGCATTTTCGCTCTTTTTTTTTTTTTTTTCTTCTCCAAGCTATATATTAATCCTCTTCAGTTTTGGGGTTTTGAGAGAAAGAGAGAAAGAGAAACAAGAGGAGAAGAACAGTGAGTGAGTGAGAAAGGAAGAGATTTTCGAGTTGGAGTGCACTGAGTAATTTTCAATTTTGGGGTTTATGTTCTTGATGGATTTTGATTTCTAGGTTGGTTTGAGGCTAGGTGATTGATTTGGAAGCTATAAACATGTAAGCTAAAAAATTGATTTGGAGTGTTAAATTCCAAGGAAATTGAAATTGGGTGAAATTTGGAAAATCTGCAATTTTCTAGAAAATTTAGCTGTTACAGGTAACCTACTTTGTGATCAATTATCTCGAGTTTCATAGCTCTATTTTGAATTCTTTTGTGATCAATTATCTCGAGTTTCATAGCTCTATTTTGAATTCTTTTGTGATCAATTATCTCGAGTTTCATAGCTCTATTTTGAATTCTTAATGGTTATAAAGAGGAGATTCATAGCTTCAAAATGAGTATAAGATGATTGATTTTTGTGGAGATTTGATTGGTCAAAAGTAGAGGTGAAATTGAGATAAAAACAGGAAAACAAGGGGCTTGAGGTTGAAGATGATGAACAACAACCTCCAGCCAATTAAAATAGAAAAACCAAAATATACTCATTGTTAATGGAAAATATGACGGAATGTAATGGAGGTCTGACATTGAAATTTTTTATAAATTAAGGTGCCACATTGAATCAAAAAATTTATTAGGTGGTGAAGTAAAAAATGGTCAAAGCTCAGGTGGATAAAATGATAAAAAGCCAATTAAAAATAAAAAGTTTTGCAGATGCATCTTCTCTATCAAAAAATAAAAAACTCATCATTAAGCCATTGCATGTGTAGATCCCTACGTCTTGAAGCTTCTTAACATCTTCGGCATTGCCTCCTTGATTAGATTTTTGATTTCCTCGATTTTGAATCAAAATATAATTCGTTCAAAATTTACGTTTATTATGAAAGTCGGGGAGCAAACAAGCGAGAAATCAAACTTAGTTACTTCAACAAAGTGAGACTCATAGAATTTCTGGAGTTTTCGGGAAAAGCAAAGCAAATCCATCAAAAATTGAAAAAGAGAAGAAATTAAATAGTGAAATCCATTTTAGCTCTAAACACTAACTCGAAAATAGATACAAATTGAGTTCGAAACAATGAATATTTATATAAATCGAGAAAATTAGTAAACAATTTGAATTTCAATGAAGCCAAACAAAAAAAATATGCGAAATGATCGAAGTATGTGAACAGGGCCGGCTATTAGGGGGGTGGGCATGTGCGACCGCGCAGGGCCCCCAAATTTTTTTAGGTCCATACATGTACTTCCTTAAAAAAAAATCTAATTAAGTAAAAAAGCTCAACCCCACAAGATAGATTTTCTAAGGCTCTGACTCTTTGTGCGTGTATTTTCTTTGAGTCTTTGATTTTGGCGTCTCTCTCTCTCTCATGATTTGCCTCTTCTTTTCCCACTTTCCTTTTCCCTGGTTGTTTTGATTTGGTCCTGAGCTAGGTGCCATCCCCTCTGGACCTCTCTCTTGTGTTTCTTCTAATTGTCACTTTGTCAGGTATTTATTTTCTTTACTAACTTATGAATTTTTTCATTATTTTGGTTTTGGTTTATTTATTTTGGAGTTGTGCA
Source organism: Dryas octopetala (assembly GCF_963921425.1). Classification (NCBI taxonomy): domain Eukaryota; kingdom Viridiplantae; phylum Streptophyta; class Magnoliopsida; order Rosales; family Rosaceae; genus Dryas; species Dryas octopetala. Next base: position 23,540,919 of record NC_141366.1, read on the forward strand.
AAATAAATTAAATCATCACTATTTTATCTTCTTAATTGTAGTTGAGAAGTGAGAAAGATGAAATCATACAACAAAAGGCTATTGTTGGGAAAGATTTGAAGATATTGAAGGTTAGGTCTCTCTAGTCTCCTTATCTATTTGTTGTTATATACAATGGGTCGTTAAAAAATATCAATTTGGTTATGATAAGCGTTTAAAGGAAAGGAAACATGAAGAATTAGTTCAATCTCAAAGAGGAGCTCTTGATAGGTTCTTTGTTAAAGAACCACAAGATTCAATAGAAGGAATAGTCAATGAGCAACACAATGATGTTGAAGAATTAGTTGATGATATAGGTCAAACTGAAACAGAACAACACAATGATGTTAATGAATTAGTTGATGATATAGGTCAAACTGAAAATGAGGGTAATGCAAGTGTTGGTGATTTAAGCCATGATGAGAATGATGTCTGTGAGGATGTTAATAATTTAGTTAATAACCAACCAACTCAATCCATTCCTATAGACATTTATGATCCAAGAATTTGGGATAGTCTTGATACCAAATGGATAGATGTCTTGGTGGAAAAAGGTCTGATAAGAAATTTGTCAATAGAGAAAGGCCCTAAAGATTAACTTGGTAGATGTTTCTCTTCTACATATTACACTCGTTATTTATTAAATGGAGAGAAACATGATAGAAGTTGGCTAGTTTGTTCAAAGGATGTTGATAAAGTGTTTTGTTTTTGTTATAAGTTGTTTAAAAGAGGTTATAATAATGGTCAATTAGCAAATGATGGGTACAAAGATTGGGTGCACCTTAGTGGTAGACTTAAAGAGCATGAAACAAGTGCTGAGCATCTCACTAACATGACCACTTGGTTGGATTTGCGTCTTAGATTTGGAAAAAATGATACAATTGATAAAGTTGTTCAAGACCAAATCAGGCAAGAGAAGGTACATTGGAAGAATGTATATATTAGTGAGAATAATTTCAATTGTGAAATATCTTGCTAAGAATAACTTGGCATTTCAGGGGTCTAATGAGAAGATTTACCAAAAAAATAATGATAACTTTTTAGGCCAAGTTGAAATGATTGCAGAATGGGATCCACCAATGCAAGAGCATGTTCGACGTATTAAAGATAGTGAGATCCATGATCATTATCTTGGTCATAACATCCAAAATGAGCTGATAAGTATGTTAGCTTTTGAGATTAAAAGTACAATCATTAAGAAAATTAAAGAAGCAAAATATTTTTCTGTGATGCTTGATTGTACTCCTGATGTAAGTCATGAAGAACAAATGACATTGATTTTGCGATGTATTGATGTTTCCACTTATCCAATAAAAATAGAGGAATTTTTCTTGGAATTTTTAAATGTGAATGATACATCGGGGCAAGGGATTTTTCATGAATTGCAAAATGTTTTGAAAACTCTTGATCTTGATATTGATGATATTAGAGGACAAGGATACGATAATGGATCAAATATGAGAGGGAAACATCAAGGTGTACAAAAAAGACTCTTGGATGTGAATCCGAGAGCATTATACACACCATGTGGCTGCCATAGTCTTAACTTGACCCTATGTGATATGGCAAACTCTTGTGGAAAAACAAAAGATTTTTTTGGTGTGATACAACGTATTTATACATTGTTCTCTAATTCTACAAAGCGTTGGAAAATTTTGAAAGATAATTTAAAAGGAACTCTTAAATCATTGTCGACCACACGTTGGGAGAGTCGTGTTAATAGTGTTAAACCACTAAGATTCCAAACTCTACAAGTTAGAGAGGCTTTACTTGAATTAGCAAATGTTGATAATGATCCCAAAATAAAAAGTGAGGCTGGTTCTTTAGCAAGAAATGAACTTGGAAACTTTGAGTTTTTGTTAGGCATGGTAATTTGGTTTGACATGTTATCTGCTGTTAACTTGGTTAGCAAATCTTTATAGTCTAAAGAAATGCTTATTGATATTGCTATGATTCAAGTGAAAGGGTTGGTTGTTTTTTTTTGAAAAATATAGAGAAACTGGGTTTGCCCAAGCTATGATTGTTGCCAAAGAGATTACTACTCAAATGGAAGTTGATCCGATGTTTGTTGAAAAACGCAAAATTCGTAGAAAGAAGCATTTTGATGAGAATGTTAGTGAGTCAACAACTTGTTCTGAATCACCTGAAGAATCTTTTAAAATAAATTATTTCCTCTATATTGTTGATCAAGCTATTGGTTCATTGAATAGGAGATTTGAACAATATCAAGTATATGAAGATATTTTTAGATTTATGTTCAGTTCAGAGAAGTTAAATTCATTGGATGACAATGATTTGAAAACATGTTGCAGTCATCTTGAAACTATTTTACAAAATGAGAATTTGTCTGATGTTGATAGTAATGATCTATTTGTTGAATTAAAGCTGTTACGACAGCTTTTACCAAACGAAACAAAGGCAGCTGTTGATATATTAAATTTTTTGAAAAGGTTGAATTGTTTTCCAAATGCATGCATTGCTTATCGGATATTGTTAACTGTACCTGTTACAGTTGCTTCTGCAGAAAGAAGTTTTTCAAAATTGAAATTGTTGAAATCTTACTTGCGATCAACAATGTCGCAAGAAAGAGTGAATGGACTAGCTTTGATTTCAATTGAAAATGATATTCTTGAGAAAATTGATTATGACAGTGTAATGAATGATTTTGCTTCTAGAAAGGCAAGAAGAACGAGATTTAGATGAAACTGTGATCCATGTTAGTTAATTCTTTTGGGCCATTTTGTTGTTTGAAGTTGGATAGTTGCTGCTTGTTGGCTGTTTGGTTTCTTGTAAGTATCTTCGACTATTTTTTCTTTTTTTTGATGTGTTCTATATTTAAGTGAAACATGCTAAATAATACTATTTTGTTTGTTTTGTTCTAAGGTGTGTATACCAACAAATATTTGAGCTTTTGTGGAGATTTTGGAATTGATGGCTATGTTACCACATCTAGAAGATTACAAGGCATCTAGGTTTGTATATGTATAATTGTATATATATATATATATATATATATAAAATTATGTGATTAGCATCAATTGTTATGTAGAAAAATATATTGTTTATTAGTAATTAATTGATGTTCTTGTTTTGTAGACAAATTGTTTATAAGCAATTAATTGATGTTCTTGTTTAGTTAACATAGAATTGTTTGACTATTTTTTTTTCAGTACAATATGTAAGAAAGGGCCTACTTTTGTTAATTGGCACAGGACCTCCTAAATGTTTGAGACGGCCCTGTATGTGAATAGAAGTTGAATGGAACCAAAGGTCGTGAAGCTTACATATATCGATCACTTTAAAAAGGTCTTCCTCATCCTACGATGTCTTTGCATTCGACAAGTTGAAGCTGGCTTTGCTCTTCGGCTCTGAGCACCATCGCAGATTAGGATTCAATGTTAGAAAGTGCTATATGATAAAATACGTGCAACTGTCCTTTAGCTTAACATACAAATTGGGTGTATAATGTGTATTTGTGGTTAAAGTTTTACTAATATTGGATCTACAGGTAATTTATTCAAAAATGTAAAAAATAATAATAAATATTAGAAAAATAAAACAGTGACTAATATAAAATGTTATATGGATCTCCCGTTTGCTTTTTCATTTTTTTTTTTTTTTGATTAAATAAGACACCCATGCTTGTTGAAGTGGATTCAGCCATTGACACATCTCTAGTTCACAAGAGCATAAAAGAGACCCCAATGCTATGTATTTACTCGTTATGAATTGCGGCAGATAGGCTGGGCCGCTGGATGACTTGATTGGTTCTGCAAGACCCAAAAGAATCTTCCAGCTAGCTGTTCATAATTTGTTTTGGGCTTTGGCCCTTTACATTAATTTTAAATTGCTTTTTGAAATTTCGAGCAACCTATATTTTTATTTTCCTAGCAAAAACCCTAGCCAGTAGCCATATCCTTTTTTTTTTTTTTTCTTTTCTAAAGCAACCGAATTTTAACTACTATGATCTTGAAGTGATGCATAAAAGTTTCAAGGAACTCGTGAAGGGGGGTTTTTTTTTTTTAAAGCCCAAAACAAAAAACAGTATGATAGATTGACACGATGATAGGCATGTCCACTTTAATGAACCAAAAGGTCAGCACGAACATCGAGTGCTTGACAATTATTTTTTTCTGTGTTTCACAATATTGTTATTACAATATAGTTATCGTTCGACAATAACAATAATTTTCAATGTCCAACAGTAACTATCAAAAAATCACATAAAAAAAATACTTACATAACATTCTATAATCAAATGATATACCTCATGTCTTTTTCTTACATAACATATGATACAAATTTCGTGAAGCCATCAATGACAGTAATCATATCATAAAATGACAATCACACAAAGAATACAAGGATGTATAGTGTTTCACCCGATTCAATTGAATCCGGGTTATGTCCACTTTGTTGTGTTTAGGGGTTCATTATGAAAAATCAAAGAGTATAACGAGATCACATGAGAGCCCTACATGAAGCATTATGAGCATGTCCTCTATTAAAAAGGTAGAAGGCCTTATTTATAATAGATGACTATGCCTTCACCTTTACAATTACTCTACATGGGCTGTAAGCCTATAACATAACCAAATGCCCAATTATGGCACAAAGAATAAGTAAAAACCTATACAATTTAAGGCCCAATATTGTTTTAGGCTCAACATGGAAGAAAACGGATATTAACAATATCAAAAATTAATAAACCAATGTAAAATACAAAGTCTAAGCTTATGGAGTCACATCCACTCTAATTTCAACAGTAACAACCATAATAAAGGTTGTTATGCCAAACAGTGACTATATAGCCCTGTATGTAAAAAACTAAAAATAAATAAAGGACACGCCGAGCGCTCGACACTGTAAATCAATGCATTCTAATTATGATATAGGTTTCTATATCACTTTTTTTTTTAAAAAAAAAAGGGTGGACCTTTATAACATTACAAACTTAAAGTGGATTGATTTATCATTAGGGAGTCTAAAGTTGACTTATTAATTGCAGTTGTTAGGTAGCCCACTTGGAAGGGCCGTAGAATTACTCACAATACATCCAAGTTCGATCCCCCCTCCCCACAACTCAAAAAAAAAAAAAGTTGACTTATTAATCATTTTCTATAACATGAATGACCACACACATTAAATGGTTAAAAAAAGGAACCAGTTTTTTATCTAAATTGCTTTTGTTTTCTAATAATAACGAAATTGTTGTTATGAAATTTATTAGATGAGTGTTGTTGGCAAAATATGAAACTTCAACTGTGGATATAAAACTAATTCTTCTTCTAATAAAAAAAAAAAGGTTTTAAAGAAATATTTCTGTAAAACTTCAAGTGTTGTTTGTAAATTATAATGTAAAACTAATTTTTATTTAAAAGATATATTTCTGTAATTTTCACAAGTTATTGGGGTCCAATTGAAATTTTAATAACTTTTACGTATGGGTCTTGTGTAATTAACATAAATAAGGAAGGGGTCTCAGCCGAACGGAAAGCTATTTCAGTTTTTCTTTTCCCGCTCTCTCACTCACTCACTCACCTTCGCGCACAGTTGAGTGCAATGAAGGGATGGTGGGTCTTCGCTTTGGCTGTAGTGTTGTTCTCTATGCTGATATCGTGGAGAAACCCAAGAGATAAATCAGAGAGAGCCTTTCACTCTTTCTCCTCCTCATCCCAAGAACCACTGGTCAGTCTGGTTTCTTTGGCATCTACTGATGGAGGCCAAGACTTCTTCATGGAGACGATGATGATGGATACTAATACTACTACTTCATCGAACCTCGAGTATGATTACTACCGGGACACGTGCCCTGAAGCCGAGGCCATTGTGAGGTCTGTGATGGCTCGGATGTACAACCAGCACAAGAATCTCTCGGCTCAGCTACTGCGCCTCTTCTTCCATGACTGCTTCATTCAGGTATACCATGATCTCTTCGTTTCTTTACTTGTTTGGGGCTTTTTCTCAATTGGGTTTTGGGTTCATTGAGTGGAATTGGTTTTAATCTTGAATTTGATGATGTGGGTTTTGTGGAATATGTGAATCTTGAAACTCTGGGGTTTCAAGACTGATGCTTTCTTTTCTCAAATGGGTTTCGGTTGCTTTCAGTGAATTTCTTTTAATCTTGATGATGTGGGTATTGTGGAATCTGTCTGGGGTTTTCAATTCGATGTTTGCTTTTCTCAAATGGGTTTTGATTGCTTCTTGTGTCTCTTGGTTCGAACCTTGATTGGGTATTGATTGCTTCTTGTAATATGGTTTTATGTCATTTTGATCTACAATACTGGGATTTCAATTTGATGTTTTCTTTTCTCAAATGGGTTTTGATTGCTTCTTGTGTCACTTGGTTCTAACCTTCGATTGGGTTTTGATTGCTTCTTCTAATGTGCTTTTATGTGATTTTGATCACCATGGCTTGGGGTGTTTGTTCTTATTAATGGGTCTTGATGCTCTGTGTTGACTGATCAGTTTGGTCTTTAAGATTGTGGTTCTTCATCTAGGTATTGACCTTCTGTATTATGATGCTCTTTGTGAACTCCTCTGGTTGTAAAGATTGTGGTTCTTCATCTAGGTTTTGTATTGTTCTTTTATGTACTGCATGGAAGTTTGTTTCTTGTTCAAGATGCGTTCTGTATATTGACTCTCCATTCTGAACTTTATCTAATTCCAAAGCTATGCATATTCCTTCTGAATCTTGTATTTGGGACCTAAGGAAATTGTGTTAACTGTCATAAATTTTTCTGGTTATGACTTCTGGTTCTGAATTTCATGTTTCCTGATTTCCAAATGCAAATGGGGTTTCTTGGTATGCTGGCTCTTATGTTCCTTTTGAGCTCAATATTGTGCTTTTCCATTTGGTGAAATTCTGAATTTTTTTTGTCTCTATTGATTTGTGAACATCGTTTATTTTTTCAACATTTCATTCTTAATGTTGTGGGGTTCTGAATCAGGGTTGTGATGCTTCCGTCCTCTTGGATGACAGAAAGGGGAATAAAAATTATTCAATTGAGAAGCAGGCTGTGCCCAATAAGACCTTGAAGGGCTTCGATAAAATTGATAAGATCAAAGAGGTGCTCGAAAGTGTTTGTCCAGGAGTGGTATCTTGTGCCGACATACTTACTGTTGCCACTAGAGATGGCATTGTTCTGGTATGCTCCACTGCTCTCTGAGTCCTGAAATGTTCTTTTTGCTGTTTTGATTTTCAGAGTTGATCTTTACTTGGCCAAATTATTTGTTTCAGGCTCCACTGTGTTGGTTTTTCCCTTATACTAAAGCAACTTTCGAGGAAAAAGTTTTCATTTTCTTTCTCTTATCTGTCTATTAGAATTGAGAAAACCATCACACATTTACTTGAATTGATCTTTGGTATTTTTCAATTATTGGAAAATCAACATTTTTCTTTTCCTTTTTCTCTTAGTTCCTCAGAATTTAAGAGGAACGGATACATACCGCTTTCAATATTATTCTATTGCTTGTTTGAGTATTTCCTTGCACTTTTAGTTGTCTTCTTCTCTGATGTGTTTGTCATATCTGAAATGACAGGCTGGTGGCCCCTTTTATCCAGTTTTCACAGGTAGAAGAGATAGCACCAGGTCCTACTATGATGAAGCACTGGCTGAGATTCCAAAACCTGATGACAATATCACTGAGACTCTTCGTCTGTTCTCACTCAGAGATTTTAATGACAGAGAAACAGTCAGTCTTCTAGGTACTCACCAACTCTGTTCCTTCCTTATTTCTTTTTGTTGAAGTTGAAATAGATTGGTTTAATTTGTGTTCTTTTTGTTTTACATCTAAAGGAGCACACAACATTGGAAAGATAGGTTGTGAGTTCATTCAGGAACGCCTTAACAACTTCAAGGGGACAGGGCAGCCAGACTCAACTGTATCTCCCGCTTTCCTCAGAGAGATGAGACTAAGTTGCCAAGACAATGATAACAAGAGCAGTCTTGGAATTCCATGGGCATCAAGGGGCCTGAGTGAGAAGCCTGCAATGGGGATGTCATATTATCAACAATTGTCTTCATCGATACCATCCGGGGCAGGTTTTGACACTCACTACTACCAGAGCTTGTTGAAGGGAAGAGGACTCCTCTTTGCAGATCAGCAGTTAATGGATAATGAGAGGACTGCTAGATTGGTCAGAGCTTATGCTTCAGATGATGGATCAACCTTTCGCAGGGACTTCGCCAGGGCTATGATGAAGATGTCAGGCCTTAATGTTCTCACTGGATCTCAAGGTCAGGTCCGAGTGGACTGCTCTTTGCCACTCTACACTTCTTAACTGACACAATCCCAGGCACAGTGGAGAACCTGGGCTTATGATGTGGAGATATACGGCACATTCTTTTGAAGATAACTTCTGTTAAATTCTTTACCCTCTTGTTGTACATTTGCTAGAGAAAGTTTTAGCCATGTCATTGTCTGGTGTGAATACCAATTAGGGTTAATGAATTGTTAGTTGTTATTACTTTTAGTACCTTTGGTTACAAGTTACAGCATAAGAACAGAAAGGAAAAAAAGTGATTCTTGAATTAAATTGTGCTGCATGCTACTGTGCTATGCAGAGTACTATATTCGGGTTATGCTGCCACTCCCTTTACTGAAATGTACTATATTTTCTGTGCGCTACTCCATGCCAGCATCTGATTTACAAGAAACAAAAAGAAAGAAAAAAAAAAAAAAGGACAACTTTTGTTAAAAATTGATTGCCAAAGTCTTAAAGTGCAAAGAAACGATCACACTCTCAGTCAGAGAAGTGAGGCTCTGTATGGGTTTTGTTTCATGATCAATGGAATCTGTTCCTGCTGGAGCCGGGAGGAGATGCTTTTAGCTAGTTAATTATCGACCTCCAAGACTGCATATTACCAAAGAGTAACCGCCATATGTTGACCAACCCCCAAAATCCTTCACCAACAAAGATTAGCAATATTTGTTTATTTTTTGAGATTTAGGGGCAGGAGGAATCGAACTTGGGTGTAGAGGAGCAAACTTTAAGGTCTTTCCAACTAGGCTGCCCACCAACTGCAATCTTTAAGTACAATTAAAACATATATAAAATCTTAAATAGAACAAAGTTTGAACCTTGATATATATATAGAGGAAATTACCAAAATGATCCACTTATTGTTCACTTTGTCTTAGTTTAGTCCACAATCTTTTTTTTTTGTCATTTTGATTCACAAACTTTCTGACGTTTGCCATTTGGGTCAATTCTGTCAAAATTTCATAAACAAACGTTAAATGGAGGGGCAAAATGATTCATTTCGTCCCTTGTTTTCCAATTTTTCTTCTCAATTTTGACCCAACTTTTAACCAATAAAATCTCCACTAAATTTAGCAATATTATACTAGTTTTGAAGCTATGAATCTTCTCTTTATAACCATATAAAAAGAATTTAAAACGGAGCTATATAACTCGAGATAATTTATCACAAAGTATAGGCTATCCGAAACTACCCAATTTTTTAAGAAAATTTCAAGATTTTTGAAATTTCTTCCAACTTCACTTTCTTTCGAATTCAACACCATCAATCAATTTCTTACGCTACTAGAAACATGTTTAAACTCTCTCAATCCATCACACAACCTTAAACCGACTTAGAAATCAAAATCTCAATTAAGAACATATATAAAACCCCAAAACTAAAAAAATTGATAAGTACACCCCAACCCGAATTCTCCTTCAATTCTCATTTATTTCCTAGGTTTTTTGGGTCACATGCAAGAAGAAGATATTTGAATGAGAATTCAGGTTGGGGGGTACTTATCAATTTTTTAATATTGAGATTTTGATTTCTAGGTCGGTTTGAGGTTATGTGATGGATTAAGAGACTTTAAACATGTTTCTAGTAGCCTAAGAAATTGATTTGAGACGTTGATAATTTGAAAGAAATTGAAGTTGGAAGAAATTTCAAAAATCTTGAAATTTTCTTCAAAAATGGGTCAGTTTCGGGTAGCCTACTTTATGATCATTTATCTCGAGTTTTATAGCTTCATTTTAAATACTTTTTATATGGTTGTAATTAGGAGATTTATAGCTTCAAAACTAGTATAAGATTGCTGAATTTAGTGGAGATTTGAGATCAATGTTAAAAGTTGGATCAAAATTGAGAAGAAAAACTGAAAAAAAAAGGAATGAAACGAACCATTTTGTCCCTCTATTTAATGTTTGTTTATGAAATTTTGACGAAATGGACCAAAATGACAAATGTTAGAAAGTTCGTGGATCAGAATGGCAAAAAAAAATCATGAACCAAACCGAGACAAAGTGAACAATAAGTGGACCATTTTGGTAATTCCCTCATATATATATATATTTATATATAGGAGAAGGATTCATGACATAATATTTTTTTACACAAGTTTTCAATAGGACTCACTTCATATAGGATTTTAACGATCAAAACCGTCTATTTTTAAGGTCTCTATTAAGGGATCATTCTTGCAAAAAATTAGGTAAATCGGAAATCATTTACCTTATAAGATTAAATAATGGTCAACACTTCAAGTGTTTATTTTGTTGATAATTTAATCTTTATAGGTAAATGATTTCCGATTTACTTAATTTTTTGCAAGAATGATCTTATAATGGAGACCTAAAAAATAAACAGTTCGAATCGTTAAAATACTATATGGAATTTGCGCGTCCTGTTGAAAACTTGTCTCAAACATAGAATGACACGGATCCGCCTCTATGTATATATATATATAGAGAGAGAGAGAGAGAGAGAGAGAGAGAGAGAGAGAGAGAGAGAGAGAGAGAGAGAGAGAGAGAGAGAGAGAGAGAGAGAGAGAGAGAGAGAGAGAGAAGTGCTGATATGTTTCTTGATTGGACAAAAATCCAATGAGTTTCATAATGAATTCATAAAAACTGCTAATAAATGTATCGATCTTGTAAAGCTTTAATTACCATTCATATGGGCTTAAGTATATATAAAAACCTTAAATAGAACAAAGTTTCAACGTACCTAGCTTGATACATGTTTGTTATCGATTTCATAAAAGCAAAGAAAGAAAACGAAATAATCATCAATCTATGGATCAGGCAAAGTGGCATATCAAACAATTAAAGAAAAAATTAACCATTAATAGTACAGGTACGTACAGCAAATTATAAGATCGAGTAAAGATTGCAAAGAGATAAAACCAGACAACCCATGCAGAGAATATGGCCTCTTGTTGAATTATTGCATGTATTCACCGTGAAAGAGCAGCTAGATTCAAGATATGCCTTTGCCCAAAAAAAAAGATTCAAGATATGCCAACAATATTTCTCTTAAAATTAAGATGGATTTTCAATTAGTTATCGGTCAAAGCTAATGTCCCTTTACAATGCTCACTGAATCCAACTTGTACAGTTTATGTTGTAGACGTACTCTAAAGTAACGTAAAATTGTTTTCACGTTTTAGAACGAAAATTAAGTTGTCATGCATACATGCTTACTAGTTGAATAATGACACAAATTATGTTTCAATTTCCGGTCCAATTAGTGTAGTCATGGATACGCCATTTTGGTCCCGTATCTCGTGTCTGATACGTATCGGTTACGGATACGCATCAGATACGGACCGATACGCCTTGGATACGTATCCAAGTCAACAGATACGTCACTACTACAAAAAACGTAATAGACAACGGATTTTATCCGTTGTGTAAGTTACCAAAATACCGTCGTCTAATCGACCGACGTCTATTGGGGTACCAATAGACAACGGGTAATATCCGTTGTCTTGTAAGCATTAACACAATGGTTTTAATTTAAAACCGTTGTATATACACCCTAAAAAATCAATGATTTAGGACATACCGATGTTGCGTACTTATCTAGACATCGATTTTTATTTAAAAACCGATGTGTACTAATAGGTGAGACAACGGTTTCTATACCTTAATGCATGTATTTTACAACTGTTTTAAGTATAAACACGAGGTGAAATAATAATTAAGACAACGGTGTATGTATAATAACCGTTGTGTACAATAACAATTTCAATTTGCTTTTGATGTATATAATGCTTTGGTATATCAGTTTCTATTGAAAACCGTTGTAGGACGACACTTTAAACAACGGTTTTAACCATATAAACGTTGTGCAAGATAATAATTTCAATTTCATTTTGATGTATATAATGCTTCGGTACAACGGTTTCTGTTGAAAACCATTGTAGGACGACACTTAGTACAACTGGTTTTAACCATATAACCATTGTGTAAAATAATAATTTCAATTTGATTTTGATGTATATAATGTTTTGGTACATTGGTTTTTATTGAAAACCAATGCAATACAGCACTTAGTTATAGTATATCAATGCATGCTCATGCTCAGAATTAAACCAAAAGATACTTCATAAATATATGTAAGATTACATTACATAATAGGTTCCATAAATGTGATCAGTTGTACAAAAAATATATTTAGTCAAACTACCTTAAAAGAAGAGGCACAAAAAAAAAAAAAAAAAAAAAAAAAAAACCTAGCTTAACATAACACATTTACTTCGTTCCAACTTGACCCCCCAAAGTCACAAGCATATGCATCCATATCTACCAGCTTCTTACTGCCAACTACAATCAAAACAAAGCTAATAGGATACCAATGCAATGCAAAACAATAAGCAAGCTCTAAATAGAAGAATTGAAAATACTATTATAATCCTTGATAATTTTGTATATTTACACATCGATATTTTTTTGGGTATAAGTGTTGTCCTTCATCCTCCCCATACCTTTTTAAGTAGCTGCCCTAACTCCAAAGCTCTAAGAAAACTAACAAAGTCCCTGTAAAAGAGCACAAACACACACAAAGTCATATTTAGATAAACTTCAGAGAAATTTCAAAAAGATACAAATATTCACTTATTTGGTCAAGTAAGAGAGTTTTGAAAGAAAGAAAATCCACTAACTTTTTGTATCTTGACCAAATATTGTTGGGTCTATGCATTTTTTTTCATTGTTGGGTTTCTCATTTGCTGATAAGTGAATATTTTTATCTTTTGAAATTTCTGTAAATAATCATCACTACAAAGTCCGTGCACAAATCATGTTTGGTCCATTTTCCTAGTGCTCAACTTATTATTTGAATAATCATGAAAGCTTTAAAATTTCATTCTAATCCAGCATTCAATCCCATAAGAAATTAGAATACAAAGCTAGGCTTGAGGTTCGGACCTCACCCTTCAGGACCGGTCCTCCAGTAAGATTGGATTTAGAAATTTAGGTTTGAGGTTCGGACCTCACCCTTGAGGACCGGACCTCCAGTAAGATTAGTGTTTGAGACCTAGGCTTGAGGTCCGGACCTCTCCTTTGAGGACCGGACCTCCAGTGGCGAACTCAGTATTCTGTCAACATGAAGCTGAGCAACCAAGACTAAACAAAAGGAAACAACATTTTGAACAACCAAAATACTGATTCAACTAAAACCAAATCAATAAACAAACCTCATATCAGTAAACAAAATCAATAAACCCATATCAGTACACAAAATCAATCAACAAAATCAGAATGAAACATCAAGTTGAACTTACTACTCTTAACTCAAATATTACCAATACCATCAAGAGGGAGGGGGCGCCAGAAGGGTGAGTCAAACCTGAAGGGTGCAAATTATAATTAATTTGCTCTCTGTTTATTTACTACAAGCTATATATGAATGTTGTTACTAAATATGTTGTAGACAGGAAAAAAGTTTAAAGGCATTCCATGATCTCATTCCAGGAAATTGCTGAAAGCTCTTCTTTAAAAGTTTTCACTTTTGTCTTACTAGAATTTTTAATACTTGAAGGACAACATGTGCTTCTTATCTCAGATGGTTTTCACATTTCTCTTATTAACAAAAATCTAATAGGAAAGTGAGGATAGTTAAATTAAGTGTTATTGCCCCATTTTTGAAGGTATGATACTCAAGTTTAATGGTGAACTCATTAGGGTCACTTAGGTGGTTCAGATTCTTGACCTTTCCATCTTAGAAGTTTGAACTCATTGTGGTCACTAAGTTGGATACATAAATACAACAATGCACATGCACACTTTCTGAGATGGAGAGAAGAGGGAATGCACAAGCCAATTAAATAGTTGTCAAATGAATAAAAGAACGACTTATAAAGGCAGCAATTGAGTGAAAGTCAATTCAAAGCAAAGCAAAACAATAAAAATTGAGTAGCCAATCAACTAATCAAAAAGTAGTTTCGCATCACTCAGTCTTCATAGCTATTATATGTGAGTGACTACATTTTGAGGGGGTAGATTAGAGAATTAATAGCTTAAATTCATTATAAAATTTCAACTACTCACCCATTTGCAGGTCACAACACTAACTTACTGAAGTTGAGGAACTCTTGATTTTACTCTTTGTAGGTCACATACTTCAAATGTGGTGGAGTTTCTCTTGGTGTTGGCATGGAACATCATGTAGCAGATGGAGTTTCTGGCCTCCACTTTATAAATACATGGTCTGATATCGCTTGTGGTCTTGACTTTACAATTCCACCAATCATCGACATGACATTATTTTGTGCCAGAGATCCACCTCAGCCTGCATTCCATCACATTGAATACCAACCTCCTCCATCCATGAAAACCCTGTTGCAAAGCACAAAAGCTGATGGTGCTGACGAGAGCACAATTACAGTCTCCATTTTCAAATTGAGCCAAGACCAACTCAACATCTTGAGCACAAAGGAAATAAATATTGTTGTAAAAAATACTATAGTATAGACGTATACCTCTTTATCTCTGAACCTTTAAAGAATCATAAAAGAATTGTAAATTCCATATCATATAAATTTGTCTCAATAAGGAGATCAACTAACTCTAAAAATACTTTCTAGGTTCCTGAAAGAATCAAGTATATATCAATTTTGTAGAAACACAAAAAATAAAAAACAAAAAAGAAGTGAAGGGAATGGAATGGAATGAAAGAACACATTATACAGTCAACTAAATAGACATAAATAAACACAAGTTTAGAACTGAGTTGCTCAGCCATTTCACTAAAAATTAGTAATAATCCCACTTCACTACAAGGTAAGTAAACACCAAGGTCATATAATTCTGCAAGCATTATCAAGTCTAGTATAACTTATTCACCATTCATCTCACACATATCCACTGTACTAAACCACCAAACACAAACTTTAAATGAATTTAAAAGGGGAAATAAGAGCTGGGTTCGGATTGGAATACCTCAAATGGCAAAATAGGCTGATAAGGAGACAAATTCCTCAAATGGGGTTGAATGAAAGAGTCACCAGTCAAATTAGAAAAAACAAACAAACAAGAACCAATTTAAAATTCTATGGGAAAGCAAAAACAAATGAGAAAAACAGAATAATAGGAAAATGGACTAATTAATTGAAGAAAAATAAAGGTCCACCATAAAAAAATTGAAACCCACCCCAAAGCTAGTTGAAATCCACCTTCAAAACCCTTTAAATCCCAAACCCAGCCTCCAAAGCAAAATCACTGGAACCAAAATCCACCACAAAATTGAACTCGAAACTACCCCAAGCCACAGAAACATAATCCCAGCCAGATTTCTATTTCCAGACCCAAAAACCCACCATCAAAATCTTAGCACTAGCTATCCAAAACATAAATCAGCCACTAGAAATCCACAAAAATACCTGAGTGATGCACGAAGATGATGAACACGGAGATGGACGACGTTGGCGACGCTGTGAAGATCGAGGGACGAGGACGACGTCGGCGACGCTCTTTTAAGATAAAGGAAGATGAGGGACTGAGTTAGAGGGACAGATATGGGCGATGAGGATGGGGCTAAGATCGAGGGACTATCTGAGTTAGTGGGACATAGATGGGCTATCTGAAGATCTTAGGGCTAAGATCTGAGTGTTCTAAGGATGGAAATGAAGATGGAATTCGAATGGGGTGAGTGTTGTGAAGTGAAGTCAGGGCTTTGACCCAAAAAGACTTCAACGCGAGGAATTTTTCATTAAAGCAAGCATGCGTTTGTCAAATACAAAGACCCGCAAAATTTTTTATTTTTGTGAAACTTGTCTAACACAACGGTATTTCCTAATAGGGATTAATGCCATTTTGCTCCCCCGACTATAACACTTGTATCAGTTTGCTCCCCAGACTTCTAATTTGGAAAATTAAGGACTCTGACTTTTTCAATTTTGCCAATTGAGGTTTTTTTGTCACTTTACACATTTTTTATCCAAATCTTTGAGGGCAAAATGGTCCCTTCCAATTAGATCTTATCATTTTTTTCTCATGCATAATTTTTCCTCTTTTATTTGTTGCTAAATTTTGCTTGATAAATTGACGGAATATCCTAAATTGGCTAAATTGACAAAGTCAAGGTCCTTATTTTTCTAAATTAATAGTCTGGGGAGCAAACTGATACAAGTGTCATAGTCTGGGGAGCAAAATGGCATTAATCCCTTCCTAATACTATTGTCTGTTAATTTGAGGAAAAATTATCAAATCAAATACTATGGGATAATATACCTTAATATAACGGTTTGTTAAAAACCGTTGTGTGGTAAATTAAGATAACGGAAAAAACAAGAATCGTTGTCTATTGACCGATGTCTATTACATTTTTTGTAGTAGTGCGTATTTGACTCGTTGGATATGTGTATCCTTTGCTCTCGACACGGGTATCCGATTTTTTAGATACGTTTAACAGCCAATTGAAGAAAACGAAGAGGATTTAATTTGGATGAAGGATACGAAGAGTCTCTACCTTGAAATCATGAAAACGATCAAGGACTCTGCGTGTCTGCCACAGTGCCACTTCATCTTCTTCAGCCAGACAGCCACTTCTTCAATCTTCAGTTCTTCACTTATTCTTGCAAACCCAAATTGGAGAGAATCAAGAAACCCAAATTGGAAACCCAAATCGGATGCGCAGAAAGTCAGAAACCCACTCCAAACGATCGACCTGCACCGCACCGCCGATGAGCGACGATCGACCTGCGCCGCACCTGATTCATCTACTGGTAAGCGCAGAAACCCACGACCTGCGCCGCACCCGATTCACCGCCGACGAGCGACGATCGACCTACGCCGCACCCGATTCATCTACTGGTAAGCACAGAAGCTAGAAACCCACTTCATCTCCTTCAGCCACTTCATCTACTGGTAAGTGCGTACTGGACCTACTGGTGTTTGACTGTTTGTTTGTGTCTTTACTCTTTGTAAACAACTAATATACTAGTTGAGAACTAGAATTGACTTATTGAGATTAAGGAAAGTCGTATAGTGTATACTGGATTACTGGTTGTTTGGTTGATAATAATAAAACTGATTATTTCATTATTTGATTGTAATATAATATAATATAAATTATATTATTAATAGCTTGTCACTTTGTCGGCTTGTATATTTGTTTCTTACTTTCTTGACCAGTACAATGTGTATAATATATGTTAATAATACAATGTGTAATATTAGTAATTAATATATATGTTACCCAGTACCGTGTCTAATATTAGTTAATAATATATATGTTTCGCTTGTAATATGTTTCCAAATGAGTTATGCAATATATATTTTTTTATGTTGCTTATATTGTATAAATTATTCATGTTCAGGAAAACGAGTCATCCGGATAATAATGCAAATACTAATGCTAATCCTACTGAGAATACTGAAAGTTTGGTAGACGATCATGCTCCACTGTGGAAGTATGTTAAGAGACTTGGAAAAATGGGAAACGGAGGAGGCAACACTATATTTGAATGTAATTTTTGTCAGAAAACTTATAGAGGATCCTACTCTAGAGTCAAATTTCATTTGTTGAAAATGTCGGGAAATGGGATTGCAAGTTGCAGCAAGGTTAATGATGAAGTTTATGCATAAATGAAAAAACTTGTGAGAGAGTGTGAGTATAGGTTGAAAAGTGCAGCTCCAAAACAAGTTTCTTTGCCCACAACTGGTTCTTTGGGTTATTCTTTGCATGTGCATGTTCAGCAAAAGAAGAGACAAGCAATGAATGGGCCCCTTGAAAAAGCTTTTCAGAAGGAGGCTAGAGAAGAATGTGATGCAGAAGTTGCAAGGATGTTTTATACAGGTGGGTTGTCCTTTCACCTTGCACGGAATCCACACTATCGAAACTCCTATCTTCGTGCTTCTACACTTCCAGGATATGTTCCACCAGGTTACAATGCATTGAGAACTACTCTTTTGCAACAAGAGAAGAGCCACATTGAGCGGTGCTTACAACCAATTAAAAGTACATGGAGCACTAAAGGTGTAAGTGTCTGTATTGATGGGTGGACAGATTCGCAAAGAAGACCACTTATCAATGTTATTGCAACTTGTGAAAGCGGACCTATGTTCTTGAAGGCAATTAATTGTGAAGGAGAGTACAAGGACAAACATTGTATTGCCAACTTCCTTATCGAATCCATTAAGGAAATTGGTTATCAAAATGTGGTTCAAGTAATCACTAACAATGCACCCGTTTGTAGAGCTACTGGATTACTTGTTGAGGCCAAATATCCCAACATCTTTTGGACACCATGTGTAGTTCACACCCTTAATCTTTCTTTGAAGAGCATATGCTCACCAAAACTAAATGATGATTGGCATGATGAATGTAGTTGGATTTCAGAAAAAGCTTATGATGTTTGGTTCATAAATTTTTTTATTATGAACCATAGTATGAGATTGGCTATGTATAAGGACCACTGCAAATTGAAGTTACTCTCCATTGCTGAAACAAGGTTTGTTTCTAACTTTCTAAGCTCATCCGTGCAATAATATAATGATATATGTTAATAATATATATGTTACCCACTTACCCAGTACAATGTATATAATATATGTTAATAATACAATGTGTAATATTAGTTAATAATATAAATGTTTCACTGTGGGCAATTATTTTATATGCTCATGATTTTATATGCCAATTATTTTATATGCCATGATTTCACCTCACGTCAACCCCCTTTATTTTAATGCAATGATATTTTGACTATATGTATCTATTTCAGTTTTGCTTCAACACTTGTGATGATTAGAAGATTTAAGGAAGTAAAGGAAGGTCTACAACAAATGGTGATTAGTCCAAATTGGTCTTTATATAAAGAGGATGATCCGGGCAAAGCAAGAGCAGTGAAGCAAAAGATATTGGATGAATACTTTTGGGATGAGATTGATTATATACTTTCCTTTACAGCTCCTATATATGAGATGATTAGGATGGCTGACACAGATAAACCATGTTTTCACTTAGTTTATGAGTGGTGAGATACCATGATAGAGAAGGTGAAGACAGCTATCTATAGGAATGAGCAAAGGCAACTACATGAACATAGCGACTTCTTTGATGTGGTGCATATCATTTTAGTGGAGTGATGGACTAAGAGTAGCACATCACTACATTGTTTGGCTCATTCTTTAAATCCTAGGTAAGTATTATGTGCTTCTTTCTTTTTAAAGTCTTTAAAATTTACTTTTACTTTTTTTATTATAATTTTATAAAATGATATCATTCTTTACTTATAGGTATTATAGTCCAGAATGGCTTCAAGAAGATCCTAGCCGTGTTGCTCCACACCAAGATGTCGAGATTACAAGGGAAAGAAAAAAGTGTTTTGAGAAATACTTTTCGGATGAGCAAGTTAGAAGAAATATCAATGTGGAGTATGCCTCTTTTTCAATGTGCTTGGGTGACTTCGGAGCTATTGATGCTATGAATGATAGGTTTCTCATTAACCAATGGTGTGGTGGATTGTCCATGGAGCTTCCACACCAACTTTCCAATCCATAGCTTTGAAGCTATTTGGACAACCTTGTTCCTCCTTGTGTTGTGAAAGGAATTGGAGTACATATAGTTTCATTCACTCTTTAAGAAGAAACAAGTTAACACCACAAAGAGCTGAAGATTTGGTATTTGTGCATAATAACCTTCGTCTTTTATCAAGGAAGAGCCCAAGCTACAAAGAAGGTGTTACTCAAATGTGGGATGTTGGAGGAGATATATTTGATAACTTGGGTGAAGAAGGTATTGGGATGCTTGAAATTGCTAGCCTTTCTCTTGATGAACCATCATTGGAGGCTACTTTATTTACCGAGGAAGACATTATGAATATTGAAGTTGATTGAGACTTATGTTTTTTAATTTTATCGAGTTTGGATATTTTAAATTTGGATGATCTTTTTAAAGCTTTAGAGTTTGAGTGAAATGAATTTGAATTTTTATGTTATTTAAAGTATGTTTTAAATTATTCATATTTTTATTATTATATATTAAAATATATATATTTTTATTTGCCGTATCCATGACGTATCGTATCCTAGTTTTTAAAAATTTGCCGTATTGCCATGTCGTATCGTATCGTATCGCCGTATCCGTATCGGTGCTTCATAGGTGTAGTGACATCGCACCCGTTCAAGTTTTGAATACTTCAATATATGGATGATTTGATTGTTCACTAAGGCTTCGTTTGAGATTACGGTGGAGGACCCAAAAGCTGCTGTGGATGACAATTTTTCATCACTTACAGCAGTTTTGGTGTTTGGTAAAAAAAATTAAAAACTGTTTTTTCCCATAATTCTCAACTCCCCACAACAAAAACAAAAAACAGGTTTCTAAGTGCTTTTGAAAGTTGCAGTGAATCACAACAACAATGAATATTTTATTTTACTCATAATACCTTCATTAATTTCTATAATTTTTATTTGTTTATTTTTAATTAAAAAACATGTCCATTGTTAGTTATATTTTATATTGTGATAATTAATTATGATATTTTATTTGTACGATTAAAATTATAATATACTTAAAAAATAATAAACATACTTATTTAATAATGTTGTTCTTTGAAAAATTAATGTTAATAAAAATTTGTAGCAAAAAAATTCAAAAACAAGTAAAAAAAACATTTTATTTTTACCAAACAAATAAATGAAGGCACTTTCAGTATCATGTTCATTTTAATAATTATACACAGTCACATCACTTTTACATTAACATTTACCAAACACTTTGATATTGTTTTTTGTACTCACAACACTTTTGAAAACATAGTTTACCAAACACTCAACTGCTTTACTTTACAGCTGACTTTACTTCACAGCTGTTTTTCCTCACAATAATACCAAATTGGTCCTAAACCCATTAAAGTACCAAACCCTTCACAGACAATTTTAATTCATAAAGATCATATCTCTGTTTTTTTTTTAACTCCAAAATAGGCAATTGTAATGCAGGATGATTCACTAAATCTTGGAAAATTAGCGATTTTTATATTGTTAATTAATATTTGAGGATCGATGATGAAACATAATTAAGCCACCCAAATTGATTAAATGAAGTCATAATACACAGGTTGTTACCATTGGATGCCTTTAAATATTTGTCGCTCAATTAAACAGTGTTATAATTGTACATATTTAGTTTTTGTCCTAAGATTTTGCACGCTGGATGACAAATGATGGGGTGGATAATAGGGGTTTTCCTTATTGCCCAAACAAAAAGGAACTTTCATTTGTTTTTGAATGACGAACAATACTTCCCAATAAAAGAAGAAGAATATATACATATTAGCGTTGCGATATAAAAAAAAAAAATATTTCTCTAAACGCCTTGGCAGCTAGGGTTTGTGAGTACGCAGTTTTGCGCTTTGTGCATATATGGTTTGACAAGGTGTGAGCAGGTGGTTTGTTGCTTTATGAAGTTGATTTGTTTTGGTACTGACAACGATGGAGGACATTGTGAGTCGATTTACATCAAATCTTACATTGACGGAGGAGGAAGAACTTAAAGTTGTTGGTGAGTGAAGACGTTGGGCTTGAAAACAGACTAGCTAGCTACTTTTTTTTTGGAAGGTTCTCTCTTTTTTGGCCATGTTTTTTGGAACGTTGTTAAAGAAGAAGAGTTCTAACGAGAAAGCTTTTATGGGAACCATGAGTTTTAAGGCATGAGTACAAATTCAAGCCGTTAATTAGAGAAGAGATTTTTTTTTCTTTGCTTTTTTACAATATCATTTAGGCGAAGCGAAGATGTGTTCGTCACGAGTTCTGGGTTCAGTTCCATGAACACTACTTCTTTTATTAAAGTACGGAATTATAATTTCAAAGATTCAGACTTAATTTATATTAAGACATCTAGTTATAGTCTTTGCAAATACAAATTACGGCATGAGAAAAAAGAGATTCAATCATCCTTAATTGGAACAACCACAATAAAAAGCATAAAATAAAAATTGTATTTTTTTTTATCACCAACTTATAATTTAAAGTTTCATTCAGAAAATTAAAAGATAAAATAGCAATTCCATTCACTTAATTGAAAGAGATAACATTTCAGAAGTACCATACCCATCGAAATAAAAAAGAAAACTAAAAAATTACAAAGAAAGTTGCAAATTAATCCAGTAGGCTGATCAATCCAGTATGCTGATCAATAGGGAAAAAAAACTGGCACGATAAATGAAAACGAAGAAAAATAAAGTAAAACTCACGTACTGTTATCTAAGATGATTGCATCCTTTGCCCCTCTGCACCCTTTGCCACATTAGCTCTGCTCAATAACTTGAACTGAAAAAATCCAGAAAATCTTGCATCCCAAGTCAACCCAATTTTATCACCTTTCTTCAAGCACCTATCTCGGTCCAAATCCATCAACCCAAAAGGCCAATACTCATCACGATCATTAGGCCCCTCCTCCATTAATTTTAAATATGTATTATCATTTTCATACGTCCTAATAATACTTTCAGTAACATCCCATACTTTAACCAATAACTTGTTACATTGTAATATGGAGTTGACTTTGTCCATAGCCCAATATTGAAAAACATGATCCAATGTGTGTGACGGAATGATAGAACAAGCGTTCATATATGTAGCTATTTCTTTTTTTCGTACCAACTTTTTTATGTGCCAAAAACTCTTAGGTTTTATAGTTAGTGGTGGCTTTTGAGGAAGCTCTCTAATTTCGATCTGAGGAAGCTCCTCTCTGATTTCAATCAGAACACGACTTATCACTTGTTTCTCCCCATTGCCTCTAGCCTTTTTCGCCTCCTCTTCTTTGGCTTTGGTAGGGAAGAAGTTGTAGTAGCAAGTTTTCTTCATGGTGAGGGCAAAGAAGATTGAAGGTTGAGGGTTGGAAAATTAGGGTTTTGGCTTGGGTTTTATAATGAGTCATGGTGCATATATGTAATTGGAAAGATGGGATTATGGAGATTTTGGTAACCTTTTGTTTACTCGATCGATATTTCCAAATTTGGAGCAACCGAGCAACTGCATTAAAATAAAGACGGACTTTTCTGTATGCAATAATGGAACTTCTTCTTAAAGCAATGGTTCAAAATATGCTCTAAAAACCTAGCATTAATCGAAACCCCCAAGATATTTAAAAAAAAAAAAAAAAAAAAAAGACGTACTAGCTAGTTAGAATGAACGATTAGATGGAGACTAGCATAAGCATAATGGGTATAGTATGAAGAAGTGGGTATGTTTGAAATTATGGTTTGGAGGGAATGACACGTAGAGAAAGCTTTTCTTTGTTTTCTCCTAAACTCGATCTTACATTTTAACTCGTTAAAATCAAGTAGGGTGTTTAGAAAACAAGTTAAAAACTGGGCATATGTGTCCATCTTTGTACGCTATGTTAGGTTGTAACTTGTAAGGAGCAGCTTCTCCTCAGGAAGCAATATCCGGCAATTTTTATGCTGAATTATGAATTTAGATTACCCTTTTATTATGCACTGTTGAGAATCTTGAAGATTTCATATAGCATTGATGATTAATCCATTTTGTAAAACTTTCCCTTACTTGTAGGATTTTGCCTTCTTCACCAAGCAATTATACAATCCCTATGGATCCAATTAAATCCAGAAACAAGGAAAGCATAGAATCCAAATCCCATTGGCTACATGTATTTTTCAGCAATGAATAAATCAAATATCAAATTTTTTCGACCAAAAAAAAAAAAAACCAAATTTCATATGCACCATATATCGTCATTTCAAGGAGGGTGAAGTCAAGAATCAAAACTTTACTATGAGTATGAGGTAGAAACCGTCGAATGCTTTAACACTTGAGTTATAATTAAGTCCCCATCCAGAAAAGATATCCATTTTCAATTTGCTTTAGCTTTTGAGACAATGTTCAAAGAGCATGCTATTCACAAATAATCCACATAAGTGAATCAAATTTTGGGGAACTAGGCCAAATTTTCTAATATGTAGTGCTGAAGTTTGTAGTGGTGAAGGAACTAATATGTTAAAAGAACTTAATAGCATTGCTACCTGAAGCACAAATTAAGCTGAAGAAACACCTGAAACACAAATTAAACTCTTTGATTTACATTTTTTTGGTACATCATTTGATTTACAGCACATCACATTGATCCCTAATAAAAGTGAATTCATTTATACGAATGTGGTATAAAAAAAATATAGTACAAATAGTATGAATTTTCAAGATTTAATGTAGAAACTTACAAGCACGTGCAGTCTTACTTACATTCTATAGGATGCAGAACAAAAATACACAAGATTACATGATTTTTATTCCTCCAGATTAATGGCAACAATTACAACCGGGGTCTTTGCCACTACCAGAGGCCAACTTCTAATCTGAATATATATAGCAAGAGCAAAGAAAACCTAATTAGGGAATGGTGTTGGATGAGGAATGAAAATAAGAAACAAAACAAGAGATTACTGCAGAAAAATTATGCAGAGAACATAAAGGTTTGAGTTGCTACAGCAAAGCTCTTGAGTGTTTGATTAAATTTTCTTACTGATCATTACAGCTAATACAAATATAAAAGCATATAACTATAGAGATTTCTTTCCTAGAAAGCTGAAAAGACTTTGCCTAGGAACTCTAAAGATGAGCCATGCTTTGCCTGCACCAGCTAACTTGGGTACTGCCATAAATATAAATGTTTCAAAAGTCACTAAAGTGCATTAATTCCAACACTCCCCCTTAATGCACTTTCTTCACAACTCCAATGAGCTCTCTAAGATAACAAAATCTTTCTCTGGGAAGTGGCTTGGTCAGTACATCAGCAAGTTGTTCCTCTGTCCTGCAATACACAAGTTGAATCTCCCCTTTCTCAATTTCATCTTTAATGAAATGGTATTTGAGATCAATGTGTTTGGTACGATCATGATTGACTGGATTTTTTGCAATGGCAATGGCTACTTTGTTGTCACAGTACAACACGGTTCCTTCTTCTTGTTTTTCTCCAATGTCATCAAGAATTCTTCGAAGCCACATGGCTTGAGATGTTGCTTTGGCAACCGCAATATATTCTGCTTCTGCAGATGATTGGGCTACAACTTTCTGCTTCTTTGAAGCCCAAGTACAAATCCCTGAGCCAAGAGAAAAAAACATAAGCTGATGTGCTTTTTAAATCATCAAGGCAGCCACCCCAATCACTGTCAGTGTAACCAACGAGACTTGAATTTTCTATAGTCTTGTACAGGATTCCATAATCAAGTGTGCCTTGCAAGTATCTCAAAACCCTTTTTGCAGCTCCATAATGAATTAGACTTGGCTCTTGCAAATATCTTGAAAGTAAACTTGCAGCAAACATGATGTCTGGTCTGAAAGCAGTAAGATACAAAAGGCTTCCAATCAAACCTCTATAGTGTGCAGCATTTAACTTCTTTGCACCATCATTTTTCTTCAATTTTTCATTTACCACTAGAGGAGTAGCCACTGACTTGCATCCGAGCATATTGAACTTCTTAAGAATATTTTTTGCATATTTCTTTTGAGAAATGAAAATCCCAGATTCTAATTGAAGAACTTCAATTCCCAAAAAATAGTGCAACAAACCCAAGTCACTCATCTCATAGGTGCACATCATATCTTTCTTAAACTGCTGGATCATAATTTCATCATTGCCAGTGAAGATTAAATCATCAACGTACACTGAAACAATGAGCATAGAATCTCCCTTCTTCAAGACATAAAGTGTAGGCTCACTTGGACTTTTCTAAAAGCCTCTCTTAGCAAAGTACTTGTCAAATTCAGCATACCAATTGCGGGGTGCTTGTTTCAACCCATAAAGAGCCTTGTTCATCTTGTAGACTTTGTCTTCTCCCCCTTTAACTAGAAAGTCCTGAGGCTGCTCTACATACACTTCTTCTTTTAACAATCCGTTTAGAAACACTGACTTGACATCAAGCTAATACAGTAACCATTTCTTTTGAGCAGCAAGAGCAATCAAGGTTCTTATAGTTTCAAGCCTTGCAACTGGTGCAAAAGTTTCTGTAAAATCAACCCCTGGCTGTTGAGAGAAACCTCTAGCCACCAGTCTTGTTTTGTGCTTTTAAATGCTTCCATCTTGATTGAACTTTGTCTTGAAAATCCATTTCACCCCAATGACTTCTCTATCTTTTGGAGGCTTAAAAAGCTCCCAAGTATGGTTCTTCTCAATCATCTTTATCTCTTCTTTCATTGCTTTCACCCAAACTTCTTGATTTTGAGCTTCCTCAAATCTTGCTGGTTCAATACCAGAAAAATTGCAGCTTTCAAATACATCACTCAACCTTCGGGTTTTTAATGGAGGACTTTCGGGTGAAGAGAAACTTGGGGAGGAACCATCTCCACTTGGATTGCTTGCTGTAAGTGTTGGTGACTGAGGAATAGCTTCTTCTTCTTGCTCTTCTTGAATTTTCTTTGATCATGAACAGCAACAGATGGCATCTCCTGCACTTTATTTTCATCCCAATTCCAGCCAGCCTTTTCATTAAAAATAACATCTCTGCTCACAATCAACTTCTTAGTTTCAACATTATAAATTCTGTATCCTTTTGTGCTGGGGCTGTAGCCAACAAAGATGCAGTTTTGGCTTTTCTCATCAAACTTAGTTCTTTTTTCAGCAGGAATATGAGCATAACAAATGCAACCAAAAATTTTTAAATGACTTACTGAGGGCTTGAATCCACTCCAAGCTTCAAATGGAGTCTTGTTCTTCACAGCTTTAGTTGGACATCGATTGAGAATGTAGACAGCCGTATGTACAGCTTCTACCCAAAAACTCTTAGGTAAGCCCTTCTCAAACATCACTGAGGTTGCCATCTCCACAATTGTTCTATTCTTTCTCTCTGCAATCCCATTTTGTTGGGGACTATATCCTGCTGTCAATTGCTTCCAAACTTTCAAATTCTTGAGAAGTATATTCTCCTCCTCTGTCACTTCGAATAACTTTAATAGCACAGCCACTTTGCTTTTCTACAAATGCCTTGAATCTTTTGAAAACCAGAAAAGTCTCTGATTTTTCTTTCAAAAAATAGACCCAGGCCATCCTCGAATAATCATCAATAAAAGTGAGAAAGTACCTGTGTTGATTCTGTAACGACCCGACCCAAAGTTGACTTTTAAAAATAATGGACTTTCGTTTTTGACTTTGGGCACGTTGGAAAGGACTCGAGTCCACGAGTTCGTAGACACGCGGCACGCGTCAATCGGAGCTACGATTTGAAAGATACGAGCATTTGAAGGAAAGGGCAATTTTGTAATTTTGTAGGAGTGGGTTTTAAATACCCAAAATCCAGAAATTTCTGGACATTCTCTCTCCTCTCTACCCGATCCTCTCCCTCTCCCGCGTGTCTCTCCCTCTCTCACTCTCGCCGATCTACCACCGGCGCGTGGCGGCGGGTCCGGCGGCGGATGGGCTAGGTTTTCGGCCCACCAGCATCGCCGCCCTCTCCTCTCTCTACCCCTGGCCTCCGTTCAACCCAGGAAAGCCCCGAAAATCCGAAACCAGCCTAGACCCGATTTGAGCCTCGCCGTCGATCTGACCGTTCCGGCGAGATTTGGGTGGCCGGACCCACTGGGTCTTGTTCGCCTCACCACGGCGAGTTCAGCCGTGGTGTCCTCCTGCTCCGATGATGCTCCACGACGGAGCAATGAGCTCGGGAAGCCAAGTCGGCCGCCAGTTTCCGCCGCCGATTTCGGCTATTTCCGGCGAGATTTGGCCGTCGGTCCAGTTGTCAAAAATGATCCTCGAGGTATGGGCCTTCTTTCCCCCTTGTTATTGCGTGTCAATTTTGAGAATCTAAAAATTTAGAACTTTAGGGCTTGTACCCATTTCGGGTTTGCCTTGAATTGAGCCTACTTGAATGATTTCTGAGTTGTTTTTCATCCAATTGAAGGTCCTAGGTTAAATTTGGGTTGATTTTTAGTTGAAAAACCATTTTCTTAGATTGTGCCGCCGCAGCCACCATTGCCTCCGCCACTTGTGGCGGCGGGACAGTGGCCGTTTGTCTCTTTTTGCCCACTTTGAACTTCTAGGAGATCCTTGGAGGTTGTTTAGTGAGTTTCTGTGAAATTTCTGTGTTGTATAAGCTGGGCAGCCACCGTATGCGGTGGCGGCCGCCCGTTTTGGACGATTAAACGACCAATTGTGAATTATGTATATATTTAAGTTGGTTGTCTGGTCTTAACAGGTACATGGGCCCGGGAAATCTCATTCACGATGCCGTTATGCTGCCGGATTTGGTATCCGAGCAATGGCGTCGTGAAGGATATTTCGGTCTTTTACGTAGTTAAATTGTGAGTGAAACGTATCGGACTTTTAATGTAGAGTACCGTTAATAAATCGTCGGTTTTGTGTGATTTGATGCTTTATGTTAAAGGAAGCCAAGTATAGGGTTCAAACCATGAGAAGGAATTGACGAAGATTGAAACTAAAGGATTAAGTGAGGAATAAGCAATTATCATACAATAGACTGTGAGTAGGAATGACAAACAAGTGAGGAAGGGGTCGTGAGTAGGAATCAATTTCAGAAAGGTTTCAGTATGGTTCAGGGTAGACTGTGAGTGGATCCTTGGTTTTCGAAATGTTTTGTACATTTTATAATTCAACTCTTTCCTTGATTTAATTGAGTATGAACAGTTTCTGGAAATAATTTTGGTATTATTTTGGGGAAGTATTATTATTGAATTTTCGTCCTTCAGAAATGATTTGAATCTAGCAGTTTTCATGATTTGGGGAATGATATGATTTTAACGGATTTATCAGAAGAATTATATTTTCAGTTTTTATATGGATGAGAATTTCTGAGAAGTGGTTTATTGAAGTATACGAAGCGGTTTCAAATCGCCATATTAGTACCCCCTTCAGCAGGTATATAATTGCTCTGCACTCGCCTAGAGATGACTCGGCGGTGTATGACCAGCACAGGTACAAAATTGCTCTGCACTCGCCTAGAGATGACTCAGCGGTGTATGACCAGCACAGGTACATAATTGCTCTGCACTCGCCTAGAGATGACTCGGCGGTGTATGACCAGCACAGGTACATAATTGCTCTGCACTCGCCTAGAGATGACTCGGCGGTGTATGACCAGCACAGGTATACAATTGCTCTGCACTCGCCTAGAGATGACTCGGCAGTGTATGACCAGCACTCGCTCTGCACTTGCCTAGTTGGCGGTGTATGACCAGCATAACAATTGCTCTGCACTTGCCTAGTCGGCGGTGTATGACCAGCATAACAATTGCTCTGCACATGCCTAGTCGGCGGTGTATGACCAGCATAACAATTGCTCTGCACATGCCTAGTCGGCGGTGTATGACCAGCATAACATTTGCTCTGCACTTGCCTAGTCGGCAGTGTATGACCAGCATCACAGCAGGTATAGATTTGCTCTGCACTTGCCTAGAGATGACTCGGCAGTGTATGACCAGCAGTTCCCCGGGTACTAGTGTGGCGTGAGATATCAGTTTGTGGAGCATTTTGCGAAATGAAATTACATCAGTAAATATTTTAAATGATAGTTTCAGTAGAGCATTGTGTTTTTATTTCAGTTATTTTAACAGTTTTACAACTTGAAAATATTATTTATTCTTTAGAGTTCGAATTATAGTTTTGAGATGACTTAAAAATGGATTTGAAAGAAGAGATAGATTTGAGAAATTGTTTTAAAGTTGGAGGGTTCAAAGAGCGTCGTGAGTGAAATTAGTTAGTTTAACTGTTTGCTGGATTTCTTGTGTGCACTTGTCTGCTAGGACTTGATTTGACTAGGACTGGGTAAGTCTAGGCTTGAATCTTGAGGATGGAATTGATGAATGGTCTATGCATTGAGGTTATGAGTTAGGATGTGAATGATTTCGAGATTGAGGTTAATAGTTGACATTTAGGTAATTGATTTGCCAGAATGATGATTTTTATATATTGATGGGATTTGATTTGAATACGAGGATTTATGATTTATTTCGATGCTTGGATGATTAGTGATGAAATTATTGTGTGATTGAATATTTATGGGTTTTATTGTGAATTATTTTTAGCATGGAAATTGAAGGATTATATTGAGGATTATTGTTTAAGTCATTTCACTCATACGAGCTCTAGTGAGCTTACCGGGTTATTTGTTTAAATGACCCGGTGTACCATGGATATGGTACAGTGTGGTTGTTGATGTTTTGCAGGTTAAGCAGGGTGAGGAGGCAGTGAGGAGAAGACGAGGCAGTGGGATCTATTTTAATTTGATTTAACTGATTTTATGCAGTGAATTTTACATAAATGTTTTGGGCTCACACTCTGATTTATCAAATATATTTATTTATTTTGTTAAGTGCATGGCTCATTCTTTGAAAAGAGGTTTAAAGGACAAAGTTTCAGTGTATTTTTGGGCCCTAGGATCGGGGCGTTTCAGATTCAAGGAGGGAGTTCGCATTTGGCTACAAATGTCAGTGTGCACAAGCTCCAACGGTGCTTTGGCTCTCCAAGTGCTTTGTCTTGGAAATGGAATTCAGTGCTGCTTGCCCATAATACACCCTTCACAAGCATCAAATGATGTTTCAATTTTAGGCAGCCCATTCACCATGCTCTTATGTTGCAGTAGCTTCAGCCCTTGAAAATTTAAATGGCAAAATCTCTTATGCCACAGCCAAGTATCTTGAATAACATTAGCCTTCAATGCAACCATCTGCTTATAATGAAATTCAATGGGAAAATTTCTATTTTTCTCCATTTTAACTGAAGCAATGACCATATCTTTTGATTTTTTATCATAAATGGTGCAGCCACCATCTTCAAACATAAGTCTGTAGCCATTTTCCACAAGCTGTCCAACACTAAGCAAGTTCTGACTTAGTTCAGGAACTAGCAAAACATCATTAATATGCTTCACTCCCTTCTTGGTTTTGACAGCAATAATTCCTTTACCTTTCGCATACACAACAACTCCATTTCCAAGCTTTATCTTAGGAGTAATTGCAGTATCCACATCAAGAAATATTTTTTCATTTCCCGACATATGATTGCTGCAGCCATTGTCAAGGTACCAAATGCTTTCTTGTTCTTCGAGAGCTGATTGACAAGCATAGAATAGGTTTTCATCTTCATCATCATCATCTTTACTTTAAGAAAAATTTGCTTTGTTAGTGGCCTTGAATCTGCAATCTTTTTCAACATGCCCAAATTTCTTACAATAATTGCATTTGGATTTTCCACGATGTCAACAGCTAGCAGTAGAGTGATTTGGTTTATTGCAAATTTTGCAAGGAGGTTTATTGTCATCAAAAGTCATACCTCTGTCATTTTTAGTTTCTTCTTTCTTGCTGGAGTCTCCCTTCTTCCATCTTCTTTGATCTCCAAACCGTTGGTTACCCTTTGGATTTCCTTTCTTGTAGAACTTCTGTGGCTTAAAAGTGAGCTTGGTTTGGAAAGCACTTTCAACAGCTTGATCATTTCGTCTCAATCTTCTCTGCTCATGAGACTTTAGAGAACCCATCAGTTGTTCAACTGATAAAGTGGTGATGTCCTTGGATTCTTCTATTGCAGCAACAATGGGGTCATACTTTTCAGGCAAGCTGATCAGTATTTTCTCAACTACCTTCTGGTCTGAGACTGCTTCTCCAAGTGTTTTTATTTGATTGACAACTTCATTTACTCTTGATGAGTAATCTTTGATGCATTCAGATTCACTCATCTTGAGATTTTCGAATTCTCTGCGCAAAGTCTGAAGCCTTATAGTTCTTGCCTTGGCATCTCCCTGAAACTCTAGTTCTAAGATCTCCCAAGCTTCCTTTGCTGTCTGAGATGTTGTGATTCTTGGAAAAATGTTTGAGGTGACTTCGTTCTGTATTTTTGAGAGAGCTTTAGCATCAGTCATCATATCTGCTTCATACCTTTCTCTTTGTTGCTGTGTAAGTTCGGCTTCATTTTCTGGTGCATTAAAGCCTTTGTCAACAATACTCCAAAGTCCTGCTGACCGAAGCAAAGTCCTCATTTTTACTCTCCAAAAATCATAGTTTTCTCCTCCAAAGATGGGAAGAAAAGAGTATGAAACTGATCCACCTTCCTTTGAAGACATCTCCTCTGATGCAATTTGTTATCCGCCCAGTATGATTGAAAGAACCCGCTCTGATACCAATTTGTTGGATGAGGAATGAAAATAAGAAACAAAACAAGAGATTACTGCAGAAAAATTATGCAGAGAACACAAAGGTTTGAGTTGCTACAGCAGAGCTCTTGAGTGTTTGATTAAATTTTCTTACTAATCATTACAGCTAATACAAATATAAAAGCATATAACTATAGAGATTTCTTTCCTAGAAAGCTGAAAAGACTTTGCCTAGGAACTCTAAAGATGAGCCATGCTCTGCCTACACCAGCTAACTTGGCTGCTGCCATAAATATAAATGTTTCAAAAGTCACTAAAGTGCATTAATTCCAACAAATGGAACCAAATGATCCAGATTGCTAAGATAATGAAAATGGACTATCATGAGAAAGCTGTTGTTCCATATATGCTTAAACATCAATAAGAATCAACAGTGTCATCAGAAATGAAACTAGCGCATTTCAATTTTCATTGCTATTGTTTGGTGGCTCCTCTGTAAAGCTTATTTTTTCTGCCTTCATAAAGGGTGGGAGAAGACATAATTTATTTATCTTCTTTTCATTGAATGTCCAAACTTCTGCTTTGCATAGCGATGACGTGCTTCAAGTAAATTTAAAACCATTGTTATGCTTAAACTTATCCGTCCAATGTTTATTCCCATATTCATCAATAAAACACATTCTTATCTAATTATAAAATCATGATAAGAGATCAGCAACCACAGTTCCGCACCTACCAATATGAAAGATTAAGAATTGCAAAATCACATTGTGGCCTCTCAAACAGAATATTGAGAGGCAGTCCATATATAAGTTTTACCATGTGGCAAGTATTCCAGACATTTATGAACAGAAATTGCAACATTTGACATAATTTAAAAAAATGCTGTGTCCGGAAGATCCTAATTAAGATGAGGTCTTATTTCACAATGTTCATATCATATATGGATGTGTGTGTGGGTGTTGGTACGTAGGTATCACTCACTGTAAGAATAGCTACTCTAACCTCAGCATCCTGAGACTCAGGTACAGTTATTTCTTGCATTGTAGACCTTTGAATAGGAGAAGCTGAACCTGGTGATGAGGAACCTTTGCAAATACCAGCACTACTTATATCAGAAATAGATGGCAGCAGATCGACTAGACAGCTAACTGGATTTCTAGCCAACCCGAATGCAATAATTTTTTTCGTTCACATTCTCTGCAGGTTCAGAATTGATCTCTGCAAAAGTCAAAGGTTTCCCTTGTTTCATCCAAACCTGAAGAGCCCAACCAACAAGACATAATATGTTCTATAACTATATTGAACCACTTTTCAGTTCAGCACAACATCACAATTGACATTTGGTTCTAAAAAAAGAAAGGAAAAAGGAAAAAAAAAAAAAAAAAAAACTATAAGTATTGGCTGCATAGTCAGTCTACCTTACTGAAATGCACAGTTCCTCTCAAACAATCCTAAATTACAGAGGAGAAGGTGTCCACTGAGAACCAAAACTACAATCTAATGAACTACAAAAGACTGTGCAATAATGACCATATTGCTTCCTCCCAAACAATACCCTCCAATCAGAAAAGATAGCAAAAAAAGGAATATCCCTAACTCTGAAGAAAACCAAAGCCCACAATGAAAACCCGAACCTAGCTTGTCTTACAAAACCTCCACCCCCTCCCTCCAATAGTTGCAAAGATTATTCTTTTTCTTTCCAACCACAGCACCCCAAAACACAGCCAATACACTAGATCTCCATAAAAATTCACCCTTCTTCCCTTCCCCAAAAACCTTTACCTCCCTAACATTGCAGAACAGTTTGGTGGAAAAAACTAGCTCAATTGAGCTTCCTCATCAATCTCCATCATAATTTTGATGCAATTGGTCATGTTAAAATTAATGATCAGTATTTTCAGCCCATTATTTACAAATAATACACCAATGGAGAGATAAACAAACATCTTCATTTGAACCATATCACACTGTAGGTGATCATAAAGCAAGTTGGCCAACAGAATCCTTTCTTTTGAGTAAAACGGAGTCGATTGATAAAGGCCAACACATCCATAGTGCGACCTCATCATACTGAAGTCTTAAAGGTTCAAAGCGAAGAAGAAGAAAGGATAATATATATGATTTCATGGACCAAAAAAAAAAATACTTAAAAGATTTCAAATTTCCAAGTTTTAAGCTTTGTCGAATAGCCAATCTACCATTTTTCCAACTAACAATGTTTTAAAGATTTTTTTTAAGACACCCCTACACCCATTGTCTGCGTACAAGAGATTGAATTAAAGGTCGTAGAAAATTTTGAAGATAGATTGGTCACTCAATATTTACTCTAATATATATTTGTACTGCTAAGTGAAAGACTTGTACACATGGGAGGTGTGTGTGTGAGAGAGAGAGAGAGAGAGAGAGAGAGAGAGAGAGAGAGAGAGATATTTGTCAATAGCTTACCGTACCTGGCCACTGTTGGAAGTAAAGCTTTCACTGATGCTCGGGTGAAGGAAGTCTGATCTTAGCATAAGAAGTTAAATAATGCTGATGTGGTATTTTAGATAGTTCATTAAAATGATGTAATAGAATATGACAGATGGCATCTTATTATTGATCAAGTGTGTGTGTGGAGTGAGTGAGGTAATAGGCTCACACATTCCTTGCAGTCTTTGTAACAGAATTGTTTTTGTTTTTAATATAGATGTTCACACTCTGAATGTGAGTAAGCAAGAAAGCTACTCCATCTTTCACAGCTCTGTCTCCTTTCTTCCAAAAATGTTTCTAAGAAAACAGTAATTCAACAGCCACGACTTAAACACCCTGTTGTTGGGTCTACAAGTTCGTCTCTGGTGGAAAGCACACCAATTGTTGGGGTGGGATTACCTACATGCCACATTAACTCTCAGTGTCAATCTATTAAGCACAAAAGTAAATTGTTTTAGTACCGTCACCGTTGTAACTCCTACAGTAGCAAGTACACCAATTTCTGAAAGACCAATTCTTTGACCAGATATCAATACTACAGCATCTTTCTCAATGTCACATCCCTGGAAAAACAAACTTTTGAATGAGCTTTAAAAATTCAGTATATCAAAAAAATATGAGTATAGTTAGTTACGGAAATTTTATAATGACTGCAGGCATACAATGTTTTCAAAGTCTTGACCGTTGGATGAGATATATTTGATCTAACGGATGAGATATATTTGATCTAATTAGTTATTATAAAAGGTTTTTTTTTTTTTCTTATTATATCCTGATGGTTCAAAATAAAAGTACAAATAAATGTATTGGTACTCCATTTCACTACACAAAATCTTGAAATTTTCACTAGCATAACTTTAAGCAAGGAATGAAATCATACCACTGGACGAATATCCACTCTTTTTCTTGTTTGTACCAAAATTCTTACTCGCTTTGATTCATGTGGATGCTCTTCAATTTGTTCAGTATCCTCAACTTGTACAAAAGCATCAACACCATCAGGTATTGGTCCTAAAAGAAAGCACAGCCGAAGAACAGGTTAAAGGGGAAAGAAAAAAACAAATATGTGCTTGGGTTGCACATAAAGGAAGCATTTACTGTTGCTATTCTATGCCCTTAAAGCCACTCGTCTTCCAGCTCTTGCCTCAGCAACTACAAGATGCTCACCAGGCCCATCTGAAGCCACCCGCATATCCATCCTGAGTAGGTCCACCAATTCTCAAATTTATTAAGTGAATCCATGAACCCAAAACCAATGTTAATTAATTACCAAAAATCCAATGTTAATTGGGTCATTATAGTGACTCATAGACAGAATACTAATTAGTATATAACAAGGCCCAAAAACAATAATGGGTTTGCATGTTTTTCAAAGAACTGTAGTGATAAAACAGTGTCAAACTCAAAGACTCCATAGGTGCTCAAATTCTCAAATTTATTAAGAGTGAGGCTATGCAGACCACCCTAAGCTGCTGAGTTGACCACCCTAACACATTTTGTCCAACTTTTTTCTTATTTTACCCTTTATTGCAAAAACATGATGAAATCACCCAGATCCATTCAGTGGTCATCTACCGAAACATCTACCAATATTCGACAGATAAGTGTTGAATAAATACAAATATTTCGGCAGATAACTGTCGAATGCCTTTTTCATTTCCATTTGGTGGTTATCCACCGAATAATCCACCAATGTTCAGCAGATAACTGTCGAATAACCATAAATATTTCAGTAGATAACTGTCGAATGACCCGACGAACAAAATTGCAATTTTTTATTTTAAGAGTAAAGTTGGAATTTTGAAATAAGGTGGTCAACTCAGCAATTTAGGATGGTCGGAATAGCACTGGTCATTTATTAACTGAACCAATGAACCTAAAACCAATGTCAACTGGGTCAGTTTACTGACTCATACAGAATACTAATTACTAAATAATATTTCAAAAATGAAATGGGTGTTGCATGGTATTTAAAGAAGTAGACTAATATTGACCAAAAAAAAAAAGCGTACTAATGAAACACTAATGGGTTTCTTTTGGCTAACCTTGACGAACGCAGGGTAAGGAGGCAAAGGATTAGAAGCACGAATGTCCTCGGCCAACACTTTCCCAAGCGTATCATGGAGGGTCACAGTGACAGGTGGCAGCCGCTGGGCCACTCTCAAGCACTGTTTCCAATCCTTCGCCTATTGAGATCACTGTGGGTTTGCTGCTACCATCAATGACATTGTTTTCTCCTCTAGTCTCTCTCATCGTCAGTCAATTGTGACTGTTCAGCCACGCAAAGGGTTGCCCAGGCTTTTTCTATATAACACTATACCAGACTTTCCATCCTAGCCATCCAAATAATCAAATGATCTGTACTATCCCACATCATCCTTTATTAAATTTAGGCCCAATGATAATTTTCATGACAATTTCACTTTGGTCATGTTCTTTTAGTTTTGACAATTTCAGTCATGTACTTCCAATACGATAGTAATTAAGTTCAAATTAATCATTAACCTCGTTCAAATTATTGATGGAAAATCTGGCATGAGTGGCATTTCGAATATCCTACTCTACCTGGATGCCAATGTAAGCCATACCCGTCATTCTACACATTCAATTTGGAAAAACATGCAAGAAGTTTCAACATCAAACTAAATATGTTAAATGACGAGTGCAAACTTAAATAGGCATCTAGAGGGACTAAATTGTTTGAAATACCAATCATGTGTGAATCACGTGCTTCTATAGTAGAGTTTTCGTCAACAACTTAAACGATGTTAACTATTTAGAATTAATTGTTATCGTATAAAAAGTACCAGACCAAAATTGCCAAAAATAAAAGTACAGAACAAGAGTGTGACCTCAAACTTAGGCCCCGTTTGGGATTTCGATGAAGGACCCAAAAGCTGTTGTGGATATATGACAATTCTCAATCACCTACATCAATTTTGGTGTTTGGTAAAAAAAAATTAAAAACTGTTTTTCCCCACAATTCTCAACTCCCCACAGCAAAAACAGAAAGCAGGCTAGGTTAACCTGCTTTTGAAAACTGCAGTGACTATGTATTATTTTACCCATAATACATAGTCACAACACTTTTACATCAACATTTACCAAACACTTTTATACTATTTTTTGCACTTACAGCACTTTTGAAAATATAGTTTACCAAACACTCAACTGTTTTACTTTACAACTGACTTTACTTCACAGCTGTTTTACTTCACAGCTATTTTTCCTCACAGCAATACCAAATTGGCCCTTAATCACATTCATTATCAACTTCTGGTCGTAAAATTGCTCTGACAATAGCAGCATGGTCATCATCACTTCCATTCACAAAGTCACTCACCGTCGTGCACATCCATTCACAAAGTCACTCACCATCATGCACTTCCATTCACAAAGACTCATAAAGTCACACGTACCCTTGTCTTCAAGGGTGATCTTAGAACATTTAGCCACCATTTCTTCAAGGTGATCTTGAAAAATTCAACAACAATCATTTGGTTTTATGTAGACATCATAATGTTCCAATTTTGTTTAATCCATTGATACTGTAAATCCTGCCCATGATCCCTCCAAATGATCGAAAGGATAAAAACGTCACAAATTCTTCTTATGATGTGTGGTGATTATTAGGCTTAACAATCTTTCAAGCGTAGGATTGTCTTTTGTATAAACGAGAGTTTGTACTACAACTTCCAGCTTCTCCAATCTTTGATCGGATACCAAATGATACAAGCTAGAGATAATTTAAGAAAACAAGAGATAATATTTTTGAAGTGAGTTTATGGAGGAACCTGTGGCCTCTTGAATAACCTCATTTATTTCAATAATTCTACTCACAATTTTATTATGATGATTTCAATACCTCAAGTAGTTGCAGGTGTATAATTGATTAACATAAAAGTAGGAGCATTAACCAACGAAAACGGTTTATTAGATTGTAATCCCTAGGTAATATGGTTTTCTAATATAAACATGTTGGAACACGCACTCTATGTAACCCTAGCCACCAAAAAAAGCTCTCTCTCTCTCTCTCTCTCTCTCTCTCTCTCTCTCTCTCTCTCTCTCTCTCCTCAACTCTCTCTCCTCAACTCTCTCTCTCTCAATCGAGCTTTCTAGGGGTGGGGGCGCTGGCCCTTGTGTATATCACAGGCCCACCCCTCCCCTTGCTTTTCCTTTTTGCGATTTTGGTATGACCAATGGAATAATCTCCTCCTTCTATGTGAGAGCTTTTCCAACTCTCTATGTGAGAACTTTTCCAACTCTCCATGTGAGAGCTATGTTTTTTCTTAGTTTTATTTTTTTGGGTGTTGGTCACTTGGTTGGGGGGTGTTCTCCCCCACCCTTTCTTTGATAATAATGGTGGATCTAGCTTTTCGCGAGGTTGCGGTGGCTTTTGGATCTTCCCCCCTCTGGTTTCTGTATGGTTTGGCTTCTTGTCGTTTCATCGGATCTTCGCAGTTTGTTCATCGATCCCCCAAATAGCGTTCTAGGTCCCCTTGAGTGTTTAACGGACATCGTTCCAAATATGTTAGACGTTTTCTTCATGTTTGACTATTTAAGTGTAAATCTCTTTTATACCTCAACTACATGTTAGACGTTTATGCTGCTTCTACAAAGTTGGCGAAATAAAAAATATTACGTCCTTATTACAGCTGATGTTGGGTTGCTATTGTTCTTGGTTTTCAAGATTTAGGTAATGATATATGTCTTCTCTTTCTACCTTCGTTCTTACGATGCCTTTTTTTGTCAAGAGAACTTCATTTCCCAATTCTGGCAGCCCAAATAAATCAGCAATGTCACTTGTTGTAAGTTTTATTTCCTTCTTACCAAAATGGAACTTCTTTGTTTCCTTGTTGTATGCTTGAATGAAGAATCCAACACTCTCTGGTTTCTATATGGTTTGGCTTCTTGTCGTTTCATCAGATCTTCGCAGTTTGTTCATTGATCCTCCAAATAGCGTTCTAGGTCCCCTTGAGTGTTTAACGGACATCGTCTCAAATATGTTAGACGTTTTCTTCATGTTTGACTATTTAATTGTAAATCTCTTTTATACCTCAACTACATGTTAGACGTTTATGCTGCTTCTACAAAGTTGGCGAAATAAAAAATATTACGTCCTTATTACGGCTGATGTTGGGTTGCTGTTGTTCTTGGTTTTCAAGATTTGGGCAATGATATATGCCTTCTCTTTCTACCTTCGTTGTTCTTACGATGCCAACTGTCAATTAAATGCACTTAAAACTATATTATCAATATAGTCAAAATTTTAATTTGATATTTTCATCCTTACCCCTGAAAAAAAAAAGAACGTTTTAGTTCTCCAACTCCCTTCCTTTCTACCTCGGGTAGATACCAAACCTAAAAAATAAAATAAAAAATTTATTTTTTCGTCTCTCTGCATTCTTCTCTTGTCTCTCTCTCCTTCTCTTCAAACTGAGTAGTAGATAAGAAAACTTCTTGATACATTATAGAGATTACACAATTTGAAACCCATGTAAGCCCAATCGCGACCAACAATGACGAGTTGAGATTGTTTTAGGTCTAAGATAGATCTATTTCATTGGATTAATGGGTTCTAGCAATCTATGTTCTAGAGATTACTCACTTTTTTTTTTTTTGTTCTTTTTCATTTTTGTTATTAGAAATAGGAAAAATGCATTTTTAGTCCTTGTACGTGTTTTACCTTGCAATCAATTTTGGTCCTTATGTTTTCAAAATTGCCAATTTGGTCCCTGTGTTTATGTTTGCAAGCAATTTTAGTCCACCGCCACCAATTGTGGCAGCGGATTTGCAGTGGATTTCACCTATTATCCCCAATAGAGAGAGAAAGAGAGAGAGAGAGAGAGAGAGAGAGAGAGAGAGTGAGAGTGAGAGAGAGAGAGAAAGAAAGCTGATGAGGGAGAGAGGGATGGAGGGAGGGTGAGGATGGTGATGGTGTGTTGTTGTCGGTGGTGGAAGGGAATAGAGAGTGATTTTGTAATACTGGAATTCATCAAAGAGAAAAATCGTACAAAAATGGTTAAAAGTTGTAATAAACAATAAACATAGTGTCTAAAATAATACATTCAAATTTAATGAATTCAGTTTAGTGCTTACCAGTATGGCAACAACACAACCAACCATTGATTTACTGTCTTTGCACAATGATTTGTGCAAGTAATCATGCACTCCCTTTGCCCATGCTTTATGTACCATTCCATCTAAGTCTTCAGCATGCTTGACCAAGTCCCAAGCAAGGTGGTATCCAGAGTTTGGGAATAAGAAAGTAGCCAACAGGTACAAAATTATCATACGTACAACATCGTCACTGTTGTCTTTCAGTCTTCTCTTCCTTGAAGTTTTCTGATTCCCTGCTGGTGTTTGAGGTTGTTTTCTTTCCTCTACTGCTTTATAGATAGCATTTTGCACTGAGGTTCTATTTATCCTTTGTTCATCATCCTTAAAGTGATCTGTAATGAACTTGGATTTCTTGAAACCTTTTTTTGTCAAGAGAACTTCATTTCCCAATTCTGGCAGCCCAAATAAATCAGCAATGTCACTTGTTGTAAGTTTTATTTCCTTCTTACCAAAATGGAACTTCTCTGTTTCCTTGTTGTATGCTTGGATGAAGAATCCAACACCCTCTGGTTTCTGTATGGTTTGGCTTCTTGTCGTTTCATCGGATCTTCGCAGTTTGTTCATCGATCCCCCAAATAGCGTTCTAAGTCCCCTTGAGTGTTTAACGGACATCGTCCCAAATATGTTAGAATTTTTTTTTACGTTTGACTATTTAAGTGTAAATCTCTTTTATACCTCAACCTACATGTTAGACGTTTATGCTGCTTCTACAAAGTTGGCGGAATAAAAAATATTACGTCCTTATTACGGCTCATGTTGGGTTGCTGTTATTCTTGGTTTTCAAGATTTGGGCAATGATATATGCCTTCTCTTTCTACCTTAGTTGTTCTTACGAAGCCAAGTGTCAATTAAATGCACTTAAAACTATGTTATCAATATAGTCAAAATTTTAATTTGATATTTTCATCATTACCCCTAAAAAAGAAAGAACGTTTTAGTTCTCCAACTCCCTTCCTTTCTACCTCGGGTAGATACCCAACCTGAAAAATAAAATAAAAAATTTATTTTTTCGTCTCTCTGCATTCTTCTCTTGTCTCTCTCTCCCTCTCTCCAAACTGAGTAGTAGATAAGAAAACTTCTTGATACATTATAGAGATTACACAATTTGAAAACCATGTAAGCCCAATCGCGATCAACAATGACGAGTTGGGATTTTTTTATTTTTGGTCTAAGATAGATCTATTTCATTGGATTAATGGATTCTAGCAATCTATGTTCTAGAGATTACTCACTTTTTTTTTTTTTTGTTCTTTTTCATTTTTGTTATTAGAAATGGGAAAAATGCATTTTTAGTCCTTGTACGTGTTTTACCTTGCAATCAATTTTGGTCCTTATATTTTCAAAATTGTCAATTTGGTCCCTGTGTTTATGTTTGCAAGCAATTTTAGTCCACCGCCACTAATTGTGGCAGCGGATTTGCAGTGGATTTCACCTATTATCCCCAATAGAGAGAGAGAGAGAAAGAAAGAAAGCTTATGAGGGAGAGAGGGATGGAGGGAGGGTGATGATGGTGATGGTGTGTTGCTGTCGGTGGTGGAGGGAATAGAGAGATGATTTTGGTGGTGGTGGACTGAAATTGCTTGCAAACATAAACACAGGGACCAAATTGGCAATTTTGAAAACACAAGGACCAAAATTGATTACAAGGTAAAACACAAAGACTAAAAATGCATTTTTCCTATTAGAAATTAAGTTAATGATTATAACACCCAGTTTTGGGCTTGCGCTTCTTCTGCAGCCCTAGTGGTTTTGTTGTTTTCTACTTTGGCCCAATCGTTATATTTGAATGTCGCGCTGCGATAATAGTTGCTCTGTGTCTCT
The DNA here is from genome assembly GCF_963921425.1 of Dryas octopetala. Lineage (NCBI taxonomy): Eukaryota > Viridiplantae > Streptophyta > Magnoliopsida > Rosales > Rosaceae > Dryas > Dryas octopetala. Next base: position 23,583,654 of record NC_141366.1, read on the forward strand.
CCTCGTAAAACTGAGATTGGTTTACTCGATCGATCAAGCTTTGTCTACTAGATCTGGTATGGTTTTTGTCTCTATCTCTCTCTCTCTCTTTCTCTCTCTCACTCTTTCTCTCTCTTAGTTTGTGCTTCATCTGGTATGGTTTTTGTATTGTTGTTTGATTTCAATTTCTGTATTTTTGGAATTTTAGATTTATTGATTGAAGATTTTCGATTCATAATATGTTTGTTTTTGGTTCTCCGTCTCTCGGTTTGTGCTTCATCTGGTATGGTTTTTGTATTGTTGTTTGATTTCGATTTTTGTATGTTTGGAATTTTACATCGATTGAAGATTTTTACGTTCAGAATTTGTTTGTTTTTTGTTTTGATTAATGATTTTAGGGTGTGGCTTTTGTTTTATTTTTTCATTGTGATTGTTGTTGTTATTAGAATTGGTACTGTTTGAATTGTTATTGTTATTGTTACTGCATGTGATTACCTTTTTAGTTTTGCTTTTTTTTTTTTTTTTTTTTTTTTTTGCTTTTTTAGGTATCATGGATTCAAATTTTGTTGCGAGGGTTATTTACTGTTCTCAGACTGTGGTTTTGCCACTGTCTGTTAGTTGGAGTTTTTGTGATTTGTGCAATTCGATTTGCTTAAAGTTTAGTATGTTGAAGATTGGTTCATTTGTGTTGAAATATGTTCTTGGTGGTCAATCTGGATGTGTATTGGCTAATGATCAGGACTTGAAGATGTTGTTTACGTGTTTGTCATTATTCAATGCACAAATAGTTGATATTTTTGTTACTGATAGTGGTTCTAGTAGCAAATCTTTGTGTTCTGCTGATAGTGGTGGGATTTCTTCTAGTGATTCATCAATTGTTGAAAATGATTATCTAGGGTGTTATAAGGCTGAGGCGGAAAAAGTTTATTTGGCCAAGGCTTGGGAAGGGTATATTGAAGGTGTTGGTCAAAGATTTGAAGGTGGTGTCATCGAGTTTAGGGAGAAGTTGTGCAAGTATGCTATTGAGATGGGTTTTAAGTTTGTGTATATTAAAAATGAAAAAGCTCGTATGTATGCTGAGTGCTTTAAGAAGCTTTCTGATGGTTGTCGTTGGCATGTAAAGGCGTATCTTTGTAGAGTCAATGGTTCTTTTTACATTAGGCATTTGGATAATGTTCACACATGTCGTGGTGTGATTCGGGAAACAAAGTCTGAAAGATTGGTTTCTCGTGTTGTAAAAAATATTGTCGTTGATGATATTAGGTCTAATCCTGGGAAGAGGCCAATTGATATTGTAAAAGACATTAAAAATATCTATGGTTTAGATGTGTCATACCGTACTGTCTGGTATGCTAAGGAGTTGGCAAAAGATGTTGTTTACGGTGATGACAAGGAGTCATACAAGCAGCTTGTTTGGTATTTGAAATCTTTGGTATTGAGTAATGATGGTACTGATGCGAAATTGCAAGTGGATGGTGAGACACAACGTTTTTAGAAGCTCTTTATCTATTTTGGTGCTTGCAAGAAGGGATTCATGGCATATAGGTCGATGCTTTTTCTTGATGGTACTTTTTTGAAAAACAAGTTTAATGGTCAATTACTTGCTGCTACTGGAAAGAACGAAAATGAATGTAATTTATTTGCTTTTAATGTGATTGTATTTTGTGAATTTGGTTTGTTTTCATTTTGATTTGAAGTGTTAAAACTGTCTGATTTAATTGCTACTGTCAGTTAGCAGCTTTCTTATAATGCTTTATTTTTGCAGGTTTCTATCCTCTTGCCTTTGGAATTGTGGATTCGGAGACTAAAGATAATTGGATGTGGTTCATGGAAAGGTTGGCTGATGTTTTGGTTCCTCAAAAGCGAATAGTTACTTTCAATACTGATTGGAATGCTGGTCTCATCAACGCTATTGCTACTGTTTTTCCGGGTTAGCCTCACAGTTTTTGTTTTCAGCATTTGAAACGTAACCTTGCAAATAGGTATCCGACAACACCCAATAAGTATATGCGTGAGAGGGTTTTATATTTGTTCATGTGTTGTGCTTATGCACGTACTGAGGAGGCATTTAGCTTATCTGCTAGGAAGCTAGAGGCAGAGGGTGGTCGTCCTGCTATTGACTTTTTGGCATAAGCACCATATGAAAAATGGTCTAATGCATTTTTTAAAGGTAACAGGTATGAGGAAATATGCAACAATGTGTTCGAGTCATTTAATTTTGGATTTTGGAGCTGAGGTCCCTCCCCGTTTTAGATATGATTGAAGGCATTAGAACCAAAGTGATGGAGAATATGGCAAATCGAAAAATAGAGGCAGAATCGTGGTCTACTGAGCTTTTTCCTAATTTGGAACTGAAGTTGACAGAGAGATCCAAAGTTGGTTTGCACTGGAAGGTGATTCGATCTTCATCTCATGTCTACCAAGTTGAAGGAAAGGTGATTGTGTGTGTAGATTTGGAAAAGAAGCTTTGTTCATGCCATGAGTGGCGTGTTTCAGGGTTCCCTTGTGCTCATGCTTTTGCTACCATTCAGAGACATGAAGCTTCAATGTACAGTTTCATTGACAGTTATTTCAAGACGGAGTCTTTTAAGGGTTCTTTTGAGTTTCCAATTTTTCCGGTTTCAAATATTGCTCAGGCATTATATGATTTTAGTCAAGATGTTATGATAGTTCAGCCTCCTATTACTAAGAAACCTTGTGGTAGGCCAAAGACAAACAGGTCGAAGTCTATAGGTGAAGAAGCTGCTCGTGCCAGAAAGTGTAGTCGCTGCGGAAAACCTGATGGTCGTAACCGGAAGACATGTAGAGAGCCAATTTAGTTTTATGGTTGCTTTAGGTTTTAGTAATAATGGTACTGCCTGACAGTTTATTGGTTTATAGGTTTTAAACAATTGAGGAAATTTTATGATTGCCACCTCCATACATTGGCAATATGTGACTTGATTAATAGGAGCCCATTTGTAAATGATATTTTGGATAGTAACATTTTGTTACTATGTTGTTTTGGCTTTTGGAAATGATATTTTTTCATCTCTTAATTTTTGTTTATGTTATTCTTATGATTTTAAATTGTTGTGCTTGTTTTAATATGGTGGTTTGTGAAGTCCATGCATGTGTTGTGATTCCTTTGTTACTGTTTTAATCACATTATTTGTTACTGCCTGGCAATGGCAATCACATATTGCTATTGTCTGGCAGTGGCAATCACATATTGTTCCATTGTGTGGCAGTGTCAACCTGTTAAGCATTTTAAAATTCAATATAAAAATTGAAAGTAGTACAATAAAAAGCTAAAGGATTTCAATAAAAAAGACAAAAAAATTCAACATAGAAATAAAATTTTGCAATATGTTTGAAACAAAAATACATAAACTTGAATTTTAAAACATAAAAAAGCAGTAGATAAAGTCTTTCTTCGGCACAGCACAAAGTATGATCAGTTCTTGTTCTAGATTTTCTTGAAGGATTGAAGTTGCTGTGAAGTCCATCTTTGTTCATGGTTAATGAACCTTTCAATTACATTTTCTTTGAACTTTTGAATGTCCTTTTTTGTGATTTTGTTGTTATTCAGCTCTTCTTTTGAACCTTTGTCCATATAATACATGACAAAGACCCCACAATCCAATCTGCAAATTATAAAATTGAATGGCATCAATTTAAGATTATTTTTTTAATAATTTTGTTGAAATTGATCTATATGCATATGGTAGACGACTTACAATTTCTCTGACTGCTGTGGACAAATTTTAGATTGGTGAAGTTCATAGTCATATATTGCTGAAGTCTTTCAACCATCTGAGTGTTGCTTCATTGTCATCTGTGAGCTCAACTTCAGTGAATTTGAGCTATCTTGCAGTGCTTCTTTTGCTTAGCTTTCTTCTTATTATTGATTCTAGAATACTATCCGCTACTTCCTGCATGACATAGATCCAGCTGTCCACGTGCGCTTTCTGCATTTTAAAGTACATTGTTCTTAAAAATTTAAACACATTTCATATCAATCTTTAAGTACATAGAATTTATTTTTATGAAATTTAAACACATTTCATACCAGTCTTTGAGCTTTTTTGTAGCATATATCCATCTCGATCCTTCTTTGCTTCAGGGGGTTGAAGTGAAGCCAATTTGCCGCATCTTTGTCCATCACAAGTAGTGTGTGATGAAAAGCTTCAGAAGTGACCATTGGGATGAATATCTTGTCCGACTTGCCCAAGCAATTAAGGAGAGGTTCAAAAAGAAATTGTTCTATCCCCAACTGATCATCTTCTGCATCCTTAATCTGTTATTGAATTGCCACTGACTGTCAATAACAATGATGAAGTCTTGGTTAATTTTGAGTAATGAAGTTTTAAATGAACTTACTGAAGCAAAGGTTGTGAGGAATGTTGACTTTGTAGTGTTTCAGATTCTATTTTGTCCATTTCCTCTTGCAGTAGTTCTCCAAATGCATCAATCACCTGGTATGCAAGATTTAAACAATGTTAAGTAGTTTACAATAATTTTTAGAAATTGTTCTATCCCCAACTGATCATCTTCTGCATCCTTAATCTGTTATTGAATTGCCACTGACTGTCAATAACAATGATGAAGTCTTGGTTAATTTTGAGTAATGAAGTTTTAAATGAACTTACTGAAGCAAAGGTTGTGAGGAATGTTGACTTTGTAGTGTTTCAGATTCTATTTTGTCCATTTCCTCTTGCAGTAGTTCTCCAAATGCATCAATCACCTGGTATGCAAGATTTAAACAATGTTAAGTAGTTTACAATAATTTTTACTCTTTAAATTAATTTGAGTTTTCGTAGAAATTGGTCTTACATTATTTGTCATTGCATTGTCCATGATCAAGTTTAGAACATCTTGTCTAGAGATTGCACTGATTCCACCTTCTCCTTTTTGCCATAGTAAGGTGCTGCATAAACAGTATATTATAGTCAGTGTGTGTCAGTAGCTTAAGCTATTGTTACTGTCTGGCAGTGGCAATTAGGTGTTTTAAAATTCAACATAAAAAGGGAATAGTACCTGTGTGGGGCATTTGTCCAAAATTCAATTAGGAGTTGTTGAACTCTTTCATTCAATAATTTGAAGACCGGATACTTTGACCACTTTATGTTTTCCAGATTTGGTCTTTTTGTAGCTTGAAGTCTGTATCACCTTCCTGGGTCAGGTCATCATCTTCTTGGGTCAGGTCCAGGTCCAAATCAAAGTTTGGTTGTTCACTTTTTCCTTTGCCTTTTTCAACTCTTGTCTTTATCTTTCTTGTTTTGGGTGGCAATTCTGGTACGACTTTTCTTGCAGCTTTCTTCTTCTTCCTTGGTTCAAAGTTGTATTCATATATATCATCAACCTTTTTAACTCTGTCTTCTCTCTCCTTTAACCTTCCCATCATTGAGTATTGTAAAATTGCAAGGCAGGGAGAAGACTGTTCAGGTTGATTGGGAGTTAATTCAACTGAGGCAGCATTCTCAAAGGCAAAAGATGGTGAAGGCTCATCTTGATGCTTAGAAGAGTCTTCAGCTGTATGCCCTTGTTGAGGAGTCCTTGCAGCTTGAGGCTCATGTTGATGCTCAAAAGAATCTTCAGCTGGATGCTCTCCTTCCATTTGCTCGTCTCTTTTAGGTGAGACAAGTGGGCTTAACCTTTGTGCAAGGCACTCAATGTTCCCACTGTTATCCAACTTCTCAATCATCTTTTTCTGTCTTGAAATTGTTTCTTTCAGCTTCTCAATCTCTTCAAAGAGTGATTTTGTTTTGGCCTCTTGGACTTGTTGTTCATCTATATCACTTCTTCTCTTTTCTTTCTCTTCATTGAGTAATTGCTTAACTTTGTTGTTCATCATTTTCAATTTCTTATTTTCTTGGCTTAGTTCATAATTGTCACTCTTGAGTTTCCCAATTTCGTCCTTTGCAGTGAGAACCATTTGCCAATAACTAGCATTTTTCTCATCAAGAATGGCATTGTAAGTGTTGAGTTGTTTAATCAATTTTTTGCCTCTGACTTCATCTTCATCTTCATTGTGATCTTCATCTTCATCTTCATTTGTCACTAATGTTTTTAATTCTTTTATGACTTCTTCATAGATGTTACGGAATTCTTCCATGTCCTTCTTATCCCCTCTACTGATTTGCTCACTTTCAAAGCGGTCTAACTGCATGCATAAAAAAAAATATTAGTGTTTGTCATATTGTTACTTTGATAAAGTGGCATTTTATTACAAAAGGAAATGTGAAATTTCAATTGTTACTACCTGGAAGTAATAATTAAGATCCCATATATTTAACAGTAGGAAATAGGCACACTAATATGTGAAATTCCAGTTGTTACTACCTGGAAGTAACAATTAGAATCCCACATATTTGACAGTAGGAAATAGGCACACCAATATGAGAAATTCCAGTTGTTAGTACTTGGAAGTAACAATTAGAATCCCACAACAGTAGGAAATAGGCACACCAATATGAGAAATTCCAATTGTTACTACCTGGAAGTAACAATTAGAATCCCACATATTTGATAGTAAGAAATAGGCACACCAATATGAGAAATTCCAGTTATTACTACCTGGAAATAACAATTAGAATCCCACATTTTTGCTACTGTTTGGTTGCTCATAAAAGACACAAAATAAAAAGAAGTATGGCATATACATAACAATTAAGAAATATGCATAGACAGTGGCAATTTCTGGTTTTCTGGTGTTTGTTATTGTCTAATAGTGGCAACTTATACAACAAACATGCACAATAAATATGCAGTGGCGTTTGTTATTATTTTTGAATTCTTACCCAAGCTTCGAGTGACGGTTCTACTTCCATTTCTTCCTCTTTGTTTTTTTTATCTAACCAATCTTGGAGTGTCGGTTGTGGATCTTTATCTTCTTCTGTTTCTTCTGTGTCTCCTAGCATGCATGTTTCCTCATTAGGTCGTTTCTCCCCTCTTTCTTCATCATCAAACATGTTCTTCACAATTTAAAGTGAAGATTGTTAGTATTTTGGTTTTGAAAATAGTTACTGGTATAAAGTAACTATATTTTGTTTTGTTTTTTTACCTCAAAGTCTTCAAGTCTGTAATGTTTCAACTTGAGATTGAGATCATCCAGATCCTATTTGACTATGCCAGGAGTTTCCTCCTTTCTACCCTTGATTGGATTAATGATGTTTGTCTTTTTGCATATCAAATACTGTAATTCATCAAAGAGAAAAATCGTACAAAAATGGTTAAAAGTTGTCATAAACAATAAACATAGTGTCTAAAATAATACACTTATATTTAATGAATTCAGTTTAGTGCTTACCAGTATGGCAACAACACAACCAACCATTGATTTACTGTCTTTGCACAATGATTTGTGCAAGTAATCATGCACTCCATTTGCCCATGCTTTATGTACCATTCCATCCAAGTCTTCAACATGCTTGACCAAGTCCCAAGCAAGGTGGTATCTAGAGTTTGGGAATAGGAAAGAAGCCAACAGGTACAAAATTATCATACGTACAACATTGTCACTGTTGTCTTTCAGTCTTCTCTTCCTTGAAGTTTTCTGATTCCCTGCTGGTGTCTGAGATTGTTTTCTTTTCTCTACTGCTTTATAGAGAGCATTTTGCACTGAGGTTCTATTTATCCTTTGTTCATCATCCTTAAAGTGATCTGTAATGAACTTGGATTTCTTGAAACATTTTTTTGTCAAGAGAACTTCATTTCCCAATTTTGGCAGCCCAAATAAATCAGCAATGTCACTTGTTGTAAATTCTATTTCCTTCTTACCAAAATAGAACTTCTCTATTTCCTTGTTATAGCTTGGATGAAGAATCCAACACCGTCATCTGATTTCACAGGGTTGTTTCCCATCATTTCATTGCGAAATGCATTTATAAGTGGCCAAAAAGGTGTTTTATGTAGCTTCTCGTATGCCTTGGCAATCAGGTCATCTTTAATTTTGTCCATAGTACTTTGGAATGCAATGTTGCACCTATACTGAATTTTTCCGGACTGTTTTGGTATAATCCTTTTTTTTTTTTTTTTTGCAATTGTTATTGCCTTTTTTGTGGCCATTTTCTTTGAATCATGCACTATGGTTGCAAAAAAGCAGATAGTTACTACCAAATGTGAGATTCTAATTGTTACTACCAGCCAGTAACAATTAAACTCCCACGTATTTGTCATTGGAAAATCTGCATAGGCAGTGACAATATCTAATTTGTGAGATTCTAATTGTTACTACCAGCCAGTAACAATTAGAATCCCACATATTTGGCTACCTCTAACAAGCCCACTTCCTCCACTTTTCAGTCCTAAGAATCCTCACTCTTTTCCCTCAATAACAATTCAAATGCAACACTGTTTTTAAGTCTAACCCAATGCCCCAGTCTCCAATTCAAAGAAAATGTGCAATACATAGGCAGTGGACATATCTAATTTGTGAGATTCTAATTGTTACTACCAGCCAGTAACAATTAGAATCTCATTGATTGATATTAATCTATATCAATTAGACGACTACCATATGCATATAGATCAATTAGAATCTCACGTATTTGACATTGGGGAATATTACATAAACATAGGCAATTTAACCAGACAATGGCATATATTACCAAGCAACCCAATAGTACCTGGTAGTCAGTGGCTTCTTCTTCTTCTTCAATGTTTTATTGAGGTAGAAATTTGTTGTTGCTTCTTCTTCTTCTTGGACAATGGTGGTCAGTAGTTATTAGGGTTTCTTTTCTCTCTGCTCGAATCTCTTTTCGAGAATGGGTCTGGAAAACCATTAAAAAGCAACCGTTTAATAAATATCGAAATGGGTTTATGGCTATTAGTAGATATTGACAATACTGTCTTTCATTGAAATTGGTCTAGGTTTTTCGATGAAAATTGTTTTTGGTACTCGGTTCAATATATAATGTTTTGTAGAAGAAATTGTACCTGGAAGTCAGTAGCTATTGAGGTAGAAATTGGGTGTCGCTTCTTCTTCTTTCTCGACAATGGTGGTCAGTAGCTACTAGGTTTTGTTTCTCTTTGCTTGAATCTCTCGTTCAGAATAGGTCTGTGGTTTTTTTTTCTTCAAGGCAATCAAAGACGGTTTTTGTTCTTAGTGTTTTTGATTCCAGAAGGCTCTTTGATTCGTTATTTTTTTATAATCATCTGCTAATAGGGTTTAAAGAGGTTTTAAGAGGTTAATTGCAGTTATGGCAATTAACGGATAGTTAAAGGAACCGGTGGCAGGGCCCGTAAATTTGCTGCTTTTTAATGGTTTTTGTTGCGACTCTTCTGGGCCATTTTAAAAGTGGGCCGCGTTAGTACCGCATTTTTGCAACTGGGCCTCACAATCACTGTTATTTTATAATTGGGCTTTAAAAAAAACCCTTAGAAATTTATATCCAAGTAAACAATTTTGGTCCCACATCAACCTGGGCCTTCATAATTTACATGCTCTTGTAGGATGTCTTTATCTAAAGGGATAAGTGCATTTTGCTCCTCAACTATTGCACTTTTATTAGTTTGCTCCTCAACTATTGCACTTTTATTAGTTTGCTCCGTTAATTTACTCTATAAATTGATACAAGTGATGGGTACATGACTACTATTTTTTCCTCAATAAGGACTTACTTTTTGTGATAAGAATTTGACTGTGTGTACAAGCTCAAAGTAGTTCTAAGCTCAAAACAAATATGAAAAGATTTATGTCACACAAATATGAAAAAATTGACAGTGTGTACAGTTATCTATAGTTTTTTTCTTTGTAGTTCACACAAATATGAAAAGATTTCTGTCACAAGCTCAAAGTAGTTCTAAGTCACAAGCTCAAAGTAGTCTAAGCTCAAAACATTATTATATGTTACCATAATAATATATTAAAATTTAAATTCTTAAATTTTCCTTATTGAAATCCTCATATTTCATTTTTTTTTTTATCCAAACAATAGGATTTGAAATACATGAATTTGAAAATGCAAATCCTCAATCCAAACGGGCCCTAATTATAAAGCTCTATATGAATTCACAAAATTCTTATGAATATATTTTGAGTGTAGTGTTATTCAAAGAATGTATTATACCATTTATACAAATTATATGAGGATTTAATATATATATACACAACTTAACAATTTTATACAATTTTTTTAATAATGGAAAAAGTTAAAATAAAAAAACTTTTAGACACTATTGAAATTAGTTGGTGAGATATTAGTAAAAATTAAACATTTATATTCGGACTCCGCATATATAGAATGTTGTCTCCGCCCCCTGAGTGGGGATGTCCACAACAATGAAGATTTTTTTGTGCTCTACAGATGGCTGCATTAGTTTCTTGATCAAAATGTAAATTGTTCCCCCTGACAGCATTCAACAAAGGCAGCAAATTAGGCTCATTAAAGGGAAAGCGACGCTCCACGCCATCATCAGTCCCAATATCACATTAAATTGTGTGAAAGTCTTAAGAGGGTGGTTAAGCGTAATTGCCATGTTTAAGACTTCGGCGCGGCCAGCTCCTATGCAACATGTTTGTGTGATTATGAGAAATAAAGATTTATAATGTTAGCTAAATCTATAGTTGGATATGATGATAAAAGAGATTCAATATTTTCAACAGGATATTTTGAAGAAAAACAAAAGGATGAGAATTAACCTCATCTAGAGTCTAAATAGGATAGATTTGTAGCCCTAGACCTTAAGGCAGTCCTTGCATCATGTCACACCGGCTGACAAATAGATAGATAAGAAGGTGAAAATGGTTAATTTAATGAAAATTTACAACATAAATAATAGCAAAGATAAATAGATAAGAAGACAATAATGGCTAATCTAAATAAATTATTGATAAAAACACCAATTCAATTATAGGATAAATAATGAGCCAGACATATATTTGGAAATAAGATAAATAGGTAAGAAGGCGATAATGGTTAATCTAAAGAAATTACTAATAAAAACACCAATTCGATTGCAAGATAAATATGAGCCGAACATATATATATTTGAAAATAAGATAAATAGGTAAGAAGGTGATAATGCTTAATTTAAAGAAATTACTATAAAAACACCAATAATTACAAAATCAAGCTCAACATCCAAGAAATTGTTCAATCTACAATAAGTTCAACCTTACGCTCAGAACAGAAAGAATCTATTACATTATACTAGCTACATGAACAAGAAATTAGTCAGAATTGGTCATAAACGTTTAAGATCAAACCAATTATCTCTCATCAAAACACAAGGTACGAATTTAGAAACTCACTGATTACACTATACTAGCTAATTATATGCAAAATTAAGCTCAAATTCAAAGAGTTATGAGATCTACAAGAAGCTCAGGCGCCAGAATTAGGACAGATTTTCAAATAAGATTGAATGCAATACCAGAGCTACGAATTGTTGCTAGTGAACACAAAGTATGAATTGAGAAACTACTACGCTACACTAGCTAATTACAAGAAAAATTAAGCTCAAATTCAAACATCTAGAACAATCAATGAAATTGATTATATATACTTGCTAATTACATGCAGATTTTTAAGAATTAAGCAAAACTAGAAGAGGAACTCACAAATGTTCAAATCAGATTGAATGCAGGAGCTAGAGCTACGATCTGTGAGAGAGCTTGTTGTTAGTGAAGAACTTATAAACAGATTTGTAAATTTAAACTTCATTCAAATTTAATCGAAGTTGAACACAATGGGTCAGACTACTAAGAAATATGATTTACTTGGGCTCGAGCGCAATGGGCCACAAATATATGGCCCACATAAAAAGGGCCACACAAATAAGAAAGAAAAATTTACAGTTTCACCCCTATTTGCAAAAAAAAAAAAAAAAATCAGCCTCTCTCTCCCCACTCTCTTTAGAACTTGTTAAAGTGGAGATCCAAAGTTTTAATTCTACTTGTTGCAAGACATAGTAGTTATCTTTTGGTCTTTCAGTAAGAGTTAAAGCCTATTCTGTTTATGTACCTTTATTTTGTGATTCAATGATTGATGGATGTTAGTACTTAGTACCAAGGTCATTTATTGTCAATGCGGTCAAAGTGGAAAAACTCAATTTTTTTTTTGTTCTTTTTCGTTTTTGTTTTTAGAAATTTATGTCCAGGTAAACAATTTTTGTCCTACAAGTTGCAGACCTTCATAATTTACCTCTGTTATGGCTAAAAATGCTTCCTGCCACGTGTTAGGCTAGGATTCATTCAGCTTATAACATATGCAAATTTGGACGCGAGTGTACTAAAAAACGAAGGGCGTGCCACCAAGTAATGTTGTACTTGGAACAAATTCAATATAGATCTCAAAGTGTTATAAGATCAAATTATGTAACTAAATGATAAATAAAAATAAAGAAAGGTAATGAAAATTGACTTCTAATTAAATGATTGCCTTGGATTCTTTTCACTGCTTAGGCATTCCAGGACTTTAAAGTCCTATTAGTACTTGGTGAGTGTTCGTTGGCGTTTTGATGCTTGCTCAAGAAATGTCCATAGTGTGTGCAATAAAGTAAATGATCAGTCAAACCCAAATGAACAAAAAATTAAGAAAATAGATCCAAAGGAAACTGGAGAGACTCTAGATCTAGCTGATCAAACAGTTGTGAATTCCTTCATAGATCTAGCCAAAGTTGAGTGATTAATCCTTAAATAAACCAAAACCGAAGTAAAGAGATACAATAAATGTAAATGATTCGGTTTCAATCTCCACTTTAATTGATGTTCAAATCTCATGAGAGATAAACATTCAATGAGGAAAATTAATGCTAAACTGAGAAGTAAATGCTTTTACAATTAAATGCATAAAACTAGATCGGATATCACAATTCTTAATAACCAAAAATTAAATGAGCAGACAAAATGAAGTAATGGGTCAGGCCATTATCAGGAATATGCAAATTGTAGAGAGTTTTTGTGTGTGAGCTGGTGTGTCTTTCCCTTTAACAATAGCTTGGTATTTATACCCAAATCAAGGCCCTAAAACCCTAGGCAATATGTCCTTTAATGATCCCCATGTGTAGGGTACTAACCAAACCCGGGATTTGTACTTATCTTTCCATGACAGTTGCCATTCAGCACTTGTCAGTTTTCCAAGACACGTGTCCTGGTATGATTAGCCCCTTCTATAACCTTCTCGGCCTGGTATAGGACTCTTGCAGGATGTCTTTGTTTAAAGGGATAAGCGTCATTTTGCTTCACAACTATTGCACTTTTATCAATTTATTCCCCACTTTGAAATTGGAAAATTAAGTTACTTAACTTTTTCTCTTTACTTCTTCTTTTTCTTTTTGGCTAGAACGTATACCTAAATCAAGGCCCTGAAACCCTAGGCAGTATGTCCTTTAATGATCCCCACGTGTAGGGTACTGAGCAAACCCGGGATTTGTACTTATCTTTCCATGACAGCTGTCATTCAGCACTTGTCAGTTTTCCAATACACATGTTCCCGTATGATTAGCCCCTTCTATAACCTTCTCGGCCTGGTATAGCCAAGATGAAATCCTTTCGCCAGGCATATCTTACTTGCCAAAGACTTTGGGCCTTGCAAATTTGGGCTATCTTATTCTTTTGGGCTCAATTTACTTTCTAAAAACCGTGCTACAAATAACCTGCTTTTGCAGGATGTCTTTTTTTTTTTTTTTTTTTTTTCCGGTGCTCAGGGGGCTCTTGCAGGATGTCTTTATTTAAAGAGATAAGCGTCATTTTGCTTCACAACTATTGCACTTTTATCAATTTACTCCCCACTTTGAAATTGGAAAATTAAGTTACTTAACTTTTTCTCTTTACTTCTTCTTTTTCTTTTTGGCTAGAACATACTTAACTTTTTCCAATTTTGCCAACTGAGTAATTTCGCTAATTTACTCTGTAAATTGATACAAGTGATGGACACGTGACTACCATTTTTCTCTCAATAAGAACTCTTCACGATGGAGATTTGACTTTGTGTAAAGAAAACTTTAGATGGAAAGCAAGCAAATTCACAAAATTACCTCAATTGGCAAAATTGAAAGTTAGGTATTTTAATTTTTCACATTGAAAATTCGAAAAGTAAACTGATACAAATGCAATAATCTGGAAAGTAAAATGACATTTATCTCTTTTTAAAAAGTGATGAGTTAGTAATTTCTTTCATACGTTATGTTCTTAGGTGCTTCACAATAACAACATTGTCTTTGGTTATTGATGTGCTTGATATATAATTGGGTATTCGGGTTTTTTGTATATCATATTCATCATGTTCATCTTCTCCCTTTTTTTTTTTAATATATTTTTGTTAAATTTAAATTTTTGGTCGATATTTATCAATAATTTTGTCGACTTAAAAAGTATTTTGATCCAAAAGGTGGCAACAGGGTCGTAATTATGTAGTTTTGAAAAATGAGGGTTAGATAATTAGAATGGGTGAAGTTCCCTTATCCAAATCCTTGTCAAAGCATTAAACGGTTGCCACACACATACATACTCCATCCACCCATGTGGGTAAGAAGCAAACTTGTTGAGAGCGGCAGCAGTGCCACGGTGAGAGTGAGACAGACAAGGTTTCTGCACAAATGGAAGTAACAACTGCTCAGTCTCTTTCCCATGCCAAGCTTCCAAAGCCTTCAAGTTTCTTCACTGCTTCTCCGTCACCTCATCCCTTCTTTCACTCCAAAGTCTCTTTTCTTGCTTCTAGTTCACTCCCTTTTCAGTGCTCCAAGAACATTCTAACACAGCTCCAAGGTCTCAGGATCAGAACAAAACAGCTGAGAACCCTTGGCGTTATATATGCTTACAAGGCTGAAACTGAAAGTCCTCCAACTGATGTTTCAGAAAAATGGCTTCTGGAACCTGTGGGTATGTGAGTTCTGTCTTTAACTCCCATTGTATATAAATTATAGGATTTGGAAACATACAACTTTTATTGAATGCGGGTATTTTGGAAAAATTGATTTGGTAAAGCAGAATAGAAATTAGAAGCAAGCGTGTACCTTAAACTCTCAGTAGGAACTTTTAACTTTTTTATCTGGGTATTCTTTGGTCATCATAATTTAACTGTAGCTTGTTAGTGAAGAAGAAAAAAACTCTGGTTCATGAATAGCATCTATCTTTCTTCTATCTTGAACTTAGCTGACCTTTAGTTGCAATGCATGTAAACTGAAGGTTACTTAAGCAATTTAAGTAAACCAGCCAAATGAATCAGAAAAGTGGTGACTTCCTTCTGATCACATGCTTAGATATTTAAAACTGACAAGAAGATCAACACAGACACCCCAAGGCTATAAAATTTGGCTCTAAGACCTACACACACCCAAGCCCTCTACCGCACATGAGCTAAAGGTCCAAGAGCATTTTCATATGCGGTTAACTGTTCGGCTTTCTATTACTATATTTTGAAGTTGCTTGCTTTGATGTTCAAAGTTGAACTAAACATTTCTTTCTCTCACGAAACGAGCTTGCTATTTTTGTTTCATATGCACCACTGACAATGGCTTTAGTGCATTTGTAAGACAAGTAATAACCCCTGGAAGTAAGTTATGGGACATTGGTGTGGTGTAAATCAACGAGCTTTTGACAATCAAGTCAGTAGCCAAAAGCCAAAAGAAAGAGTGTAGGAATCGAGAGACCTAATGTGGCTAAGTCTTAGCATAGCACGAAGCAATAACCAGAATGTTTACCTTAACTCAGCTCTACTGAGTGCCCTAGCCATGTATCAGCTTATCATGGTGTAAAAGGTGTAACTGAAATATTGTCCAATTCTGGTACATGTAGTGCACTCTGAGCTTATAGCAGAAACTACACCGCCTTCACCACTACATCATAAAGCCCAAATTCTCTATTCTATCATTCTTTGACTGCCTGTATATGTTTTATTTTTTAGGTTCTAGTGGCAAGATCTTTCTTTTTCTTACATATTATGTTTACCACACAAAAGGTTCCATTTAGCTAACAACATTAGAATTTCTGATCTTCTTAATTCCAAGGCTTCAGGGCTCAATTTGGTATATACTTCATTTAATAGTCACAATTGCAAAACTGTAGTTGTGAATATTATAATCTAATAGGCCTTTTTCTTTATTTTTTTTCCCTACTGCTGCATTACATCCTCTATCAACACTGTTTTTACTTAATTTTCCTTTTTGGTGAAGGAATAACTAATGACTTTAGTGCATTTGTAAGACCAAAAAGAACTCATGGAAGTTATGGGGACATTGGTGTGGTGTCAATCAAGGAACTTTTGATGCTCAAGTGAGTAACTGAAAGAGTGTGAGACTCGAGAGAACTAAGGTAGCTAAGTTTTAACTAAGAATGGTTTTTGAACCTTTAGAATGAGGTGTCAGGTTCCTTTTATAGGAGCCAAGAGGAAGGTTGGTCATGGTGTGTTGGCGTAACCATATAGTAAACAGAATTACGATTTTCAATCTTCTTAATTTCAAGACTACAGGGCTCAATTTGGTACATATATAATTCATTCAATAGTCACAACTGGAAACTACAGTTTTTTTAAATTATAATGTAATAGGTATTTTTTTTTTTTCCGACTGCAAGCTTCTCCCACTGCTGCATTGCATCCTCTATTAACACTGTTTCTGCTTAATTTTTCCTTTTTGGTTAAGGAATGACTAATTTTCAATATATATTTGCTGTACCTAACAGGTGATGGAGATACAAGGCATATAGGTTTCAAGGTTCCAATGCCAAGTGCATTTGAAATTAATTCTGTGAGGTTTTATTTTCTTATTTAAATATATATTAGCTTTAAAGGTCTGATTGTATTGATTCTAAAATTCAAGTATTCACCAAATTGACTGGATTGTTTTGAATCTAGAATGAGGTGACTGTTGGGAGACTTCCTGAGAAAGCTGATATGGTGATTCCAGTTGCAACAGGTATTAGAGAAACATATTTCAGTTTTCCCCATTTACTTTATGGAACATTTGAACATACTCTTCAAGGTGAAATACACATGCAAAATAAAAATATCACTTGCAAACTGAAAGAGTATAAGAAGTATGTACATGTCATTGATTAAGTGTATTTTGTCTGATGGGAACCACTTATTTTATACTCTCAAGAAGGGCAGATAACTACCACCACACCTCCTAAAAATATAGTTTAATTTTTGAAAGAGAGTGTAGTAGTTATTTTTGGGTTTAAGCTTCTCCTGATCTTCAGTCCACATGAACAATTATAAATTTGTAACTGATTAAACAGAAAATATTGTCACTACAAAGGTGCACTTTATTATGGTCTAAGTTCTTCATTAACTAGCAACTTGCTCATACCAGGTGGTAAAATTCAGTTAGACCATTTACATTGGTATCACATTGTGAACACCAACACTAATCTACGTTGATAAACCCAGATTGACGTTAGACCATGATTTTATGTGCACCATTTCTTGTCATTTCCTCTTACCATGCTCATGGGAGTATGTGACTTACAAAGACAACATGTATTGGGTGACTTCATCCCCTTCATTTAAGTATCAGGTACCAATTCACCATGGCTGGGAACTTGTTTGTCATATCCATGCCACCATTGGCGGCGTCACCCAATTACACACATACTACCTACCCTGAATTTTGATCAAGTTCTCTCTCAGACATATCTGGAGGCTTTTTTGATACCTCTTACAACAACATTATACTATATGAGCCTAGATGTTCTAGTATAAGCAAGATGCTTCAAAGTGGACTGTGTAGAAACTTAATTTGCAAGATATTGATTCCATGCCTTGTTAGTGAGGCAATGATTCCTTGGTAATAGGATGGCTAATAAAGCTATATATACCTATTAGATCTCTCTGTATAGCACGTTAAGCTTTTGCGTTAGATGCTTCAATATTTTTCTTTTTTGCTGATATGTAAACAAACTTTGTAGCTAAATGAAGCCAATTTGCATCTTTTGTGCCAACTCATAAGAGGAAATTACAGATTTGGTCCACTTATTTTATACCTAGTTCAATTTTGGTCCACGATCTTTTTTAAGTTCTGTTTTGGTCCACTAATTGTTTCATTTGTTCAATAAAGGTCCAGATTTGTGACTTTAAATCTTTTGGGTTGTGTTTTCTTCAATTATAATTGAAGTATAAGTTATATTTCATCATTTCTTAGTCATAAAAACAAATTTGGAGTATTATAATCTAAGAGAATTGAGATTTGGTGAAATTTGAAAAATTGGCAGTTTTGGGTACCCTACTTTAGGGTCAATTATCTTGAGTTTTAGAACTCCAATTTGAATGATCTTTATATGGTTGTAAAGAAGAAATGCATAGCTTTAAAACAAGTATATATTTGCTGAATTTGGGTGAGATTTGATAGGGTAAAAAGCAGGCCAAATTTGAGAAAACAAATCTGGACCTTTATTGAACAAGTGAAACAATTAATGGACCAAAACAGAACTTGAAAAAAATTGTGGACCAAAATTGAACTAGGTATAAAATAACTGGACTAAATCTGTAATTTCCTCCAACTCATAATATTGCAAGTGCATCTTTTTATATACAGTTACGCAAAGAATAAGTTATATTCATGAAATCACTGGGTTAATATTCTGCATAGCAGATCTTCAGTATTAAACATTGGAGTCAAGAATCACTTCTTTTGAAGCTGAAAATCAAGTAATTCATTGATTTGTGTTTGCATTTCTCTCTCAATTAATAGTATCTGGTGTGCATGCCCGCATCCAAAAGAAAGAAGGAAATCTCCTGGTAACAGATTTGGACAGCACAAATGGGACATTCATTGATGAAATACGGCTGAGACCAGGAGTTGCTGCCACTGTATCACCTGGATCTTGTGTTATATTCGGTACATTGTCTCCAACTTAACCCTGCTTTTTAATTCTCCTTTTCTTTTTCGTAAACATATACAACTTTATCTTTCTACAACATATACAACATATTTTATCTTTTTACATTCATAAGCTACACTTTGCTTTCTAAGAATTCTTATTAGGCACAGAGAAGATTTATGGATACATATCTTCCAAGTGGATGTAGAAATTCAGTAGTTAAATTGTGGACTATAGTGTCTTTTGAAGTTAAATTAATTCTTAGGTGGAGCCTGGCAAGAGGTCCACACAAGTCATGGCACAATGGGTTTGGCTTTTCCTGTCAATGACAGATGTTATCAATAAACCTTAAAACTCTCATATAATGCAGAGAATAACGAATTATACATGTGCATAAGTGGACTCCATTTAGATGGATTAGAGAAGTACTCTTGAAAGTTTTTTTTCCTTGTTTTTTTTTTTCTGATTTCCATGGATTGATATGAGTAGAGAGAAATAAGGAATCTAGTAACTGGGTGAAGAATAACAGGGATAAATAAAAGAGTGCAGTTGTGATTAATGAAAAGACTGTCTGATGTCTTTCCATTTCTTTTGGAACTGTGTGATGTCATTTTGTAGATCTCCATCCTATCCAGTTCTTTCAACCTTTGTTTGAAGCAAATTGTTTGGGTTTAAGATCAATACTGTTAACTAATGGTTTATACCAGATCACTTTTTGGGAGAGATACTCAAGATCCTTTGTCTGACTTCTATCAGTTTCATGTGATCAAGAAAAACTTGATATCTGACAAAAGTTAATGCCTGAAAAGAATTCCCTTTGCCTTTTACTCTAGAATCTGGCCAAAGTTTGAACCTTTAAGAAAAAAAATAAGCTTTTGATATGGGAAGCACGGATACTCCAACTGCACTGATACGGCTGCATACGTATCGGATACAGATTTGGCCATATCTGTTGACTTTTCGATACGGCTTGAATACGTGAGGGGTACTTGAAGGATACGGTCAAGATATGGCTAGGGTAATTTTGCAATTATTTTTTTAAAAATGGGGGTTGATCTGATCGAAAATTTAAAAATATTGTGGGTCAAATTTGAAAAATAAAAATTTAGATTAGATCTCTAGTTGCTCCCTCAGTTTGACAAAACCAAAGGTGAAAGGGGTTAGGGTTTCTACTGTGTTTTGATTGAAATAAAAGAGAAGAGATGATAAGAAAGAGAAGTTAGAACAGAAAGGAATTATTTTTTAACGTATAAATATATATATAATATTTTAATTGACGTGTCTCAACCGTATCCGTGCAATGATTTTTGGAGATTTGCCACGTATCGATGCCATATCCACATTGGTGCTTCTTAGCTTTTGATAAAGTAAATGAGTATGTTTTATGACATGAAGACTTGATCTTATGGATGTGTAGCAAGTTTTGATTTACTTTTATAACTCTCTTTTTGGTTCTGACTCTTATGTTTTGGTTTAATTTAGAGAAATCAAAAGAAAATTCTATTAATTAATTTTTTTTATTTGGCTTTAAACATAGAGAAGTTATAGTTTCTGTGAGCCAATTTTCTTTCCAAATCTCACTCTTTTCTTTTATAGAGAAAGTTTGAGAAGAAAATCTAGAGTTATTGTCTCTTGTTTTCTGTTCTTTTCCATTTATATTAAGAACCGAACAATGGAAAAAAGTAAATGAATTTTTATTATTTTCTTTTCTTTTCCTTTCCTTTCTCCATGGGTGGCCAAATATAGGGTGCCATGAGAGTTTTAACTCTGTAGCGGTTGGGAAACAGTGTCGGTGCACTTTTCGTTAAAATAAAAACATCTAATGTGCAAAACCAAGAAAATGCCATAACACAAAGGAATGAGGGTAATTGTGTGCCTTAGGATGCCTCATTTGTTAGTGTCAAATAAGGATTCTTCTATTGTTGTGAATTGAAAATTTTGATTTCAATAACAAATCCCATTGTTTGAATGGTGTTTTTTAAATGGTAGACTACTATTTTCTATGGATTTTATTGTGAATGTCTTGAATGCATGGAGTGTTTTGGCAAAACAGAACTGTTCAGTGTTTCATGTTATGCGAGTTTGAAGTTTCATCTTCAACTGCTTAAGTGAAATCACTTGATTTGTTGCAGGAGATGAACACTTGGCTGTCTTCCGCGTCTCAAAATTAGAGAATGTAGAAGCTGCAAGCAGTCCAGATCCTTCTGAAGATAACGTAGAGACTGATATCCCAATTGAAAATGCTAAAACAGGTTGAAATACTGGATATCTATGTAAAATATTTATAGTAAGTGAACAAATTAATGCAAATTTCTGACTGGAATTTTAAAATACTTCCACTCTCAGTTTGGAAATAGTTCTTCATCAAATAATCTGAAAAAAGGTTTATCTTATTAACATCCACATTGCAGAGTTCTATGGACTTCTGGTTTTAAACTTGTGATTGTATGATATGAAAGAAGAAAATGCTACTCAAAACATCAAGTTGGCCAACTTATTTGAAGTCGGTTTACTATGTGAAGCTCTGCAATCCAACAGTATATATGTTCCCAAAAGTGTCAACTGCCAACCTGCAGTTGATGTGGATAATAAAGAATAAATTTAGTAATTCAGTGATTTCCAATGCTGAATGCAAACAGGTGCCTCTTTTCGAAGAAATGATATGGACTTCCATCACCATGGAATATATATAGTTTTTTTTTTTTTTTATAAAGAAAACAAGAAAAGAAAAGAAAGGAGAATGGTTAATTTCGTAGTAAATAAATATCTCAATGTTAAACTAATTATTGAGTTAAAATCTAACATAAATGTTAAACTAATCTTTAAGTTAATGTCTTAGTTTTTTATTTTCAATGTTTTGGTTGCTTAATTGGAAGAGTATCATGTTAATGTTAAGCTATTTGATCTCTTATAGACAAAGTTGCTCAAATGAGGAAATTTTTTTGACCCTAACCGTGAGGGATGATATACAATCCCAATTGAAATTAATAACTCATTAACTCATTGTATTAAATTTAGGAGTTCCAATAGATTAGATTGGTTTGAATCGGTAGTGGGGTACCAAAATCAAATTTAATTCTCAAAAATTTGGAATTACGTGTGATTTAATCCTACAATGGGTACATAGGCAATCTAGAACGAGTTTAGATACAACCGCATCCCAAATGACCAAGTTCATCTAAACACTGTACATGAATCCCAATTTTTCAATGAGTTATTCACTCATTGGGAATCACAAATCTAAACACTCACACATCTCATCAAAAGATTTCAATTTGTCATAATCGGAATCAAAGAGTCTTCCCATGTACCAAAGAATTGTAATTAAGAAATACATTATTACATCTTGAATGGGAGCCCGTACCTTAAATAATAAAACTCTATTCCATAAATGAGAATGAGTGAAATCATGTTGGATAATATAATTAGGCTTATTCACACCATTGCCCACTATAAGATACATTTTTTCTTGTTTTGCTCCCTGAAACTTAAATCTTCTCAAATTGTCACCTGAACTTCACACAGTTGTTGCAAAAGACTCTATGTCATCAACTTTGTCAATTTTTTCATTAAAATAGCTAACGAGGCACCTATATGACATGAGTGAGACCGTTTTTTAGTTATGTAAGATCCATGTGGACAAAAAAATAATAATAATTTTTAAACTAAAAAATAATAAGATCCATGTCAATTTTTTATAATTTTTAGTGTCTACATGGATGTTACATAACTAGAAAAGGGTCCCACACATGCCATATAGGTGCCACATCAGTTTTTTTAACGGAAAAATTGACAGAGTTGACGGCATATGATCTTTTACAACAATTGTTTGAAGTTCAGTGGCAAACTGAGAGGATTTAAGTTTCAGGGGGCAAAGTGAAAAAAAGTGTATCTTACAGGGGCGATTGTGTGAATAAGCCATATAATTATATATTTATTACATTTTTATTCAACACACTTTCATTCTTCTAACACATAATTTCTCTTCAAACTTGAAAAATGTACATAAAAAAAAAGGTTTTTTTACCCAAATAACACCTGGAATATAGGGGTTGTGGTCTCGTACCACTCAAACTTTTTTTCTTGCCAATTTACCACTTGCAGTATCAATAGTGCCAATGTGGCACCTACAGTCAATTTTACTGTTAAATCATCAACTTTTTTCTTAAACTTCCTAGTTTGGCCTTAAATATAATCAAGAAAAACAC
This sequence comes from Dryas octopetala, assembly GCF_963921425.1. Lineage (NCBI taxonomy): Eukaryota > Viridiplantae > Streptophyta > Magnoliopsida > Rosales > Rosaceae > Dryas > Dryas octopetala. Next base: position 23,606,586 of record NC_141366.1, read on the forward strand.
AATATTAATTATGTTCCTCACCCCCTCTAAGTCTAGACCCACCTCAACCACCATCGTTGGCGTCGCCCCATCGGTGGGTTAGCTAGGTTTGTTTTTTTTTTTTTTTAAGTGTATTTAAATTTTAGTTTTTTTTCTAGATATTTTATAAAATGAATTGACAATATTACCCTTCAAGTTAACAGAAAAATTGACATAAATAGATAGCAAGTGCCGCATTGGCACATATTGATACTTCGGGTGGTAAATTAGCAAGAAAAAAAGTTTTTGAGTGGTATGGAAGCACACTCCTTATAGTCCATGTCGTATTTGGCTAAAAAAGCCACACAAAAAAAAAAAAGATATGGGTTTTCAAAATGGAATTTGCGTGGGTAACGTTTTAGAACATAAGGTTTTGTAACTGTGCTTCAATTTCAAAGAGAAAATATGCATCACTGTGTTTTTATTTTGAAAATATGGTTGCTATATATATAATTACGATAGTATTATATGTATATAATTTTAATATATATATTTGAAGGACTTATATATGTACTTATTTAAATAATTTGTGAAATTCGATTTATTCCGGTACTTATCAAAACCAAACCAAATTTTGAATTGGAAAAAAAAAAATTGCACATTTACCACCCAGATTATAGGGGGTATGTGCATTTACCACCCAAACAAAAATTTTTTACTAATTGCACGCCATACAGACTTTGTTCCATGTAATAATGTACCACATACTGTTAATTTCATCTATTTTTTTGTTAAACATTGACGTGGCATGTTGAATGTGCGCAATGTGTCACCTCTTTTCTTTTATTTTTCAAATTTTTATATTTTTACAAACTTTGAAAATTAATAAAAAATAGTTTCGGACTTAGAAAAAAAAAACGGAAAATTCCTATAAACTCGTCTTGACTAGTAATAATTTACTATAGGATAAAATTACCAATTTGCCATCTGATAAAATTTGGGAAGTACAATTTATTTCTAGAAAATTAAAATACTCTATACTTTTTAAAAATTCAGAGGATAATCTCCCAAACTCATATGACAAGTGTTCAAGAGAAATGTAATGTTAGTTTTTAGAAGACCAATGGTGCATACGTTGTATTTTTTGGAGTTCGAGAGATTATTCTATGAATTTTCAAAAAGTATAGAATATTTTAATTTTTAGAAAATTAGGATTAAATACCAAATCTTAATAATTTTTTGGTATAGCATAAAGATCATATAATATTTCAATTAAACTACCAAATTTAAATGTAGTTTTTTAGATTAGGTCACAAACATGTTGACCCCTTTGATTTGAGCTTTTCCATTTGACATTTTTATTCTTTGGCTCACATATGATGGGTGTTAGTTAAAATTTATAAGGTTTTGACAGAATTGCCCTTAAGGCTTTTATATTATCTTGAAAATTTGCTAATGTAGTCTCAACTTCACATTTAGTTGTGACTGTACAACACTCACAACTTCAAATTAGTTGTGACTGAACGATAGTTACATCTAAGTTGTGAGACAGTCACAGTTAAGTTGTGACTTGATTGAATTTTTTTTTTAAAGAAATTATACAACAATATAGTATAAATAGAGATCAAAACAATACTTTTACTCAAAATAATACATAGTATAGTGGTGTGAGTTGTTTCTTTCAATTTACCAAGACAGTCACAGTTAAGTTGTGACTTGATTGATTTTTTTTTTAATACAATATAGTATAAATTAATGTAATATTTGTGATGTAATATTATTTTTATTTTTTTATTGTAATGGCATGTAATGTAATATTTGTAAATTCTAATACACTTTACTTTATTATTTTGTTTGACTTTTCAACTAGTACATAATCTAAAATACTATTTAATTTTGATACTTAAACTAAAAAGTTATTGAAATTTAGTAATTAAAATTAATTGACCTTTTAAATTTTTGAAAATAAATTTGTATATCCCAAATTTTCTAGAAATACTCGGATGGCAAATTGGTAATTTTACCTTATAGTAAATTAGTACTAGTCAAGACGAGTCCGTAAGAATTTTATGTGTATTTTTCTGAGTCCGGAACTATTTTTAATTAATTTATAAAGTTTGTAAAAATATAAAAATATAAAAAATCTGAAAGAGGTGACATGTGGTACACACCACGTCAGCATTTAACAAAAAAATAGATGGAATCTAACGGTATGTGTGATACATTGCAACACGGAATAAAGTTTGTATAAAAATTAGTAAAATAATTTTGTTTGGGTGGTAAATGCACAAACCCCCTTATAGTGTATGGGCGGTAAATGTGCAGTGGTTACCGGGCCTTTTGGGAAGAGCTGGGCTTAGCCTACAATTCAACGCGTGAGCTATATTATCATATTCAAACCGACGACTTTCTGATTGCTTGTATACGAAAATTGCAACCAAATTCTTTGAGAGTGAGAGTGCAAACCACTTGGTCTGAATACTCTCTCCGTCGTCTACTTGTCTCTGTGTTTTGCTTTGAAACAATGGATGTATTACAGAGCCACAGAGCAGAGATGCTCAGCATTGCTATTGCTGCGGTGGCCATTGGTGTTGGTACCGCCTACTATTTCTACGTCACCAAGAAACCGAAAGGTTTTTCAATCATCCTCCCTTTCTTTTACTATTCAACGTTCTTCATTTATTTTAGTATTCATGGCTCATGGTTTTTTGTTTGTTTTAATTTAAATGCTTAGTTTTTAGTTTACATATAGAATCTTAGGATCTAATGCATTTTGTGGTACATTGAAAGCATGGACTTCAAATCTAGCTGTTGGGTTGTTGAGCCTATGAGTTTGAAGCAGATTGATATTTTTATTGTGCTCCAAGGGATAATAACAGGGTTCAAATATCAAGTTGATTGCTATAGTCAAATATGATTTGGGTCTAGGCTCTGGGTTTGTTATATGCTCTACTAACCATTAATTCCTACTAGTTGGGATCAACTATATGAACCCATTTGGCCATTTTTAATATTCAGCGCTAAGGCTATAACATTCCTACTATAAGGAGAGTAAAAACAGATGGGTCTACTTTAATTAAGAAGAAAATATAATCCTAATTCCTTCATGCAGAATTAAACTTTCTGTCGCTGTAAGGCGAAGTGAGTTGAAATTCCAACTATAATTGTCAGCATGACATAGTATAATGATGTTTTAAGTAGAAAATATATGTCCCAATCCCCACAGAGAGAAAAAAAAAAAAAAAAAAAAAAAGCATATTATTTAAGAAATGATGAGGTAGCCCTTTTCCTTTAGGCTGATAGAGGGGCCTATTCTTTGAGAATTGTTTGGAGTGCCACTAGGGTTTCATTTGCAAGAAACTTAGATATATGTGGGGGGTTTTAGTTTACCATTTTGGTTGAATTTTTGGTTCATAGGAGTAGGCTTTTGCATTGTTATGGTGTTGGAAACGGGATAAAAAAATTATTAAATTAGAAACTAGAGGGGTAAGTGGCTGCTGGTAGAAGTATGATTAGGTTTATTCTTTGCTAAAGAAATACATCATTAATCATATAAAGCAGAGTGCCTTTGCTAGTTAATAATTATTGTGTCCTTTTACCTTATAAATTATTATAGAAATTACATTGAATCTAATTTGAGCAAAGTCAAATCTTTTCATATTAATACCATTTGTGCAGTGCATTATAGAACAACATGCTGCATCACAACATTTTTATACTATATATATAGTCCACTTAAATGGGATTCCGAACTGCTGGATTGTGCACCATTTGAATGGTGTGGTAAAAATAGTCAAAATGCGCCCACTCTCAAGTCCCAAGAGATAAACCCTAAACCCTAAACTTAGATTCAACACCCTAGAGTAATAAAGTAATAAACTCTGTCGGGACCAGAATCAAAAGCTTGGGAAAACCTTGAAAAGAGCACAAAGGGATCTCACAATGCTTTTTCTGTCAGGACCAGAATCAAAAGCTTGGAAAAACCTTGAAATAGAACAGCAAGGGATCCCACGATCCCTCAATGTTTGTGTGCGTGTGTGTCAGTGTGTGTGTATGTGTGTATGTGTTTTTGTTTGTTTTCTTTATATACTCCATATTATAGCTATTGTGGCTATACATTTGCAGAATATACCTAACACCATGTGTCTTGTTAGGTTGCTTGGATCCTGAGAAATTCAAGGAATTCAAACTTGTTAAACGCACTCAGCTCAGTCATAATGTGGCTAAATTTAAATTTGTTCTTCCAACACCAACATCAGTGTTGGGACTTCCTATTGGACAGCATATTAGTTGCAGGTTTGATTGGTTGGTTATGTGTAATATAAACAAATTCCCTTTTTTTGGGACATATAAAGCTTAGTTCCCACACGTTTGATACTGTATTTTTGACTTATGATCAATCATGATTGTTTCTCTAACTTACTGTTTTTTTCATACAGAGGAAAAGATAGTCTTAATGAAGAAGTTGTCAAACCATATACCCCAACAACTTTGGATTCAGATGTTGGATACTTTGAATTAGTCATAAAGGTTTTTTTTCTTTCCCTTTGTTAATTTAACTAATTCAAGGTTTATGTACCATAAGACATACCCAACTGGTGTTACTTTTTATCATGAATACTTATCATGCTTGGCCTAATTTATATTGGTTTCATAATTTTATTTTGTTTTCTTTGCATGAGTAGATGTATCCACAAGGAAGGATGTCTCACCATTTTAACTTGATGCGTGAAGGTGATTATCTGGCTGTAAAAGGACCTAAGGTAAAATTATACTCCTTGATCAAGCTTACATATCAACTAAAAAACCATTAAGTACACAGTTGAAGTACACAAAAAGAGATCCATTCCATTTAGCATTAAGCTTACACAAACCATTAAGCTTACACAAAAAGAGATCCATTCCGTTTAGCATTAAAACCCACTCAGTCAAACAGCTTTTCCAGCCTTCCATATCATCTGGGGATAATCAGAATGCAGTTTTAGGTGGAAGCATTTGTAACCTAGGAAAACTGAGTCTTATCTATCTCCTACAGAATTTTGAATAATCCACCCTCTAAAGTAGCACCTCTGTACACATCAGTGCCAACACTTAAGCTAGGTGCTTCTAACCTCTCTACACATCAGTAGCTCCTTTTCGAAAGATCTCTCAAACCATGCTCTATCCAAATTAATTGAAGAAAATTGTCCCAGAAGTCAGATCTACAAATACATATTGGAACTTGACTCTTTATTCTTTAGTAGTTAATTTACTTATTATCATGCCTCCAGGGACGATTCAAGTATCAACCTAACCAAGTTAGAGCTTTTGGGATGCTAGCCGGAGGCACTGGTATCACTCCGATGTTTCAGGTATGTAATTTAGTGGCATCTGGGATTTACAGAAGCCCTTTCTTCTTTTTGTTCCATTTCTATCATTTTGGATGTCATATTGCTTTTATTTTCTTTCTGGTTTCACAGGTTGCTAGAGCCATATTGGAAAATCCTAGTGACAGAACAAATGTACATCTTATATATGCCAATGTCACATATGAAGACATTCTATTGAAAGTAAAACTCTCTCTCTCTCTCTCTCTCTCTCTCTCTCTCTCTCTCTGTGATATTGCTCCTTTTTCTATTTGTTCAATACATATGTTCAGGCCTATTCACCAGTTCTGCCACTTGACCCAGAAATACGTGTAATTCACAACTACTTTAACTTTAAAATAGGTTCATCTGTGCATCACTTAGTTTTCGTATCTGCAAAAAAGGTCTCATCAGACTCATCAAGACGCCAAATGAGTATGATAAGACTTTTTGAGACACTTACTGAGCAAAAAATTAAAAAAGAACACTTATGGAGACACCATTCCCTGGCTCTCGACTTTTCTAAATCTTCAAGGTGGCATTGAAAAGAAGATGTTGCACCAAGGTTAACTTCTTAATTTCATCCATGATAGCTGGGGTAGGGGAGGATGAGTGAACTTCAGAGTGTTGGCAACGCATGAATGCCAGCCCAAAGTGATTATCAAACCAAATTTGTAACTGGTAAAAAAGAAAAATTAAGATTTTTAGACATTGTTACTCTGGCAATGAGGTTCTAGGTGCTCATTCAAGTTATTGAAACAGATCTCCAAAGGTGATCTTTTTACCAATGCTCTCAAGAGATGGATTCATTTTGTGTTAGCACATCTAGAAATAATAGCTTTTATATGTCATTTTGTTCTTATATATTAGTCCACAATTTCAACTTCTTCTCCATATCACCTGGGGTCCTTTTCTTTCTCCCTTTTAGTGTTAGCAAGTTTGTGCATCTTTGAAAATTTTTCATTCCCTCACATATATGGCACCAAATTTGGCCACTTACCAATTGTTCCCCCGTTTATTAACTTTATAGAGATATTCACATCTTGTCATGTCAGCATTACTAGTATAACTCGATTCAGCTCTTCATAGATCTAACATTGATAGGTGTGCTGAATATTGATCATTTATTGGCGCTTTACAGAGAATGTACTAAAATTTTATAAGTTGGCTGGGTATTGAACTACATTGGTGCATTCTTGATTTACAAATCTGAAACTATCAGTGGCAAATCTTGAACCATTTGTTATTTAAACATGGTAAAAACTTAGTTATTGATTACGTAGTAACAAGAGATGGTGATAGTGCAGATGAATGATTCTGCGGCTATTTCATTCAAGCAGGAAAAAAAAGAGATATCTATATTTCATGATGTATCAAGTTATCTAATGGGGACTGAGAGAATGTTACACTGAGGATTTGAATATACAAAGTTATTGGAAACAAAATTCACATACAAAGTTATTTCACCTTTCTCTTAGTGCTACCACTAGTTTTCAATTTAGATACCTGGATGTCTTTTTATCAATCATGTGGTAAGGGATTTTGGTTGCGGCATTGTAATCCAAATTCAACACAATTTAAAGCTGGGAGGCTTGACTTTTATGTTATCTTTGTTGTATGTTTATGGTAAGCACCCGCTTCCTATTGCACAAATTGGCAGTGATATTGTTGAGAAGTAACTGATGTGATTGGCTTCTTGCATGAATTCTTAAATGATCTGTCCTTTCTATTCTTTTTTCTTTTTTCTTCTCTCATTACTACAGTAAGGCAAAGCAAATGCATAATAAATTATAGCTAATGCATGTGTTTGTTTTGTTTTCCTCTTGGTTGTCCTTTAATTTTCTCTTCACGATTTTTCTTGTGCACAACATTTTATTTATTTGATTTTAGTAAGTGTCATTCAGGTAGTGATGTAATTGCCTGGTCTAGAATCTATGAAACCTTGGAGATTGTGACTATTGTTTAACTTTGTCTTTGCAGGAAGAGCTGGATAATCTTGCCAGTAACTTTCCCACTCGTTTCAACATTTATTATGTTCTGAATCAGGTATTTTCAATTTGGTTTGAAGCCACTCTTACATTTGTCAACTTCCAATTTGATAAGTTGCATTTTGTCTCTGTGTTTCACAACATTATTCATCTCAGATCCTTTTTTCTTTTTTCCCTTTATCATGAGAACTAGGTTTTTTATTTAACCAGGGCTCTAACTAATAATTTCTGTTCAATTTCTTGGATTTATGAACTTTTTCTGGACATCTACTGTTTTTGGTTTTTTTTTTTTTTTAGGAAACAAGACTTTATTAATAAACCAGAAACTGTACACTACTGAGGACAAGGTGTCCTAAAAAAGAAAAGGCAAGAACCCAAAACCATCATCAACCTACGCCAAATCAACTACAAAATATATCAAGACATCTACAGAATGCATTAATAAACAGTAGCACTCCAATCTGAGAAAATAACAGAAAATGAGATCTTCCTATTTCCTAAACTCTAATGACATTAATGCCCAAAGAGATGCCCACAAACGAACCCTCTCCCACAAATAATTTACCTCCTCACCCTTCACATCCTCAAATATTCATCTATTCCCTTCTAGCCAAACAACCCAAATATTAACCATCACTGCACATCTTCCCAGAACCAAACCTTTCTTTCTTCCTTCAAAAAACTTATGCTTCTCGCAAAAGAATGACGCACATGTAGCTGGAATCATCCAGCACATATTGGCCTCTCTGAACATATTGGGCAATGCAAAAACAGATGATCCATACTCTTGGCACCTTTCTTGCACATCACACACCAATGTGGAGAAAAAAAAAATGAAATTCTTCTCAACTACTGGATCCCAAAAGCTCACAGGTCTTGGATTCCCACCAAGCAGCAACCCCAAATATTTCATTGGCCATTTTCCCACTCCACACCTTCCTCCACTCTTCCTTCTTGAATATTGATCTGCGCCATAGAGCACTTATCTCTATTAATTTTAGCCCTGACAACGCCCCAAATGCTTCAGCCACCAGTAAAAAGTTACACAAAATTTCAGTCATCCCCTTATAGGAAAAAGATGGTATCATCTGCAAACTGTAAACATGATATTTCCACACCATCTCTCCATACTCTCAGACCTTCCAACAGCTGCCTTTGACTTGCCTCCTGTCCACCAGCCTACTTAACCCATCTACTACCAGTGTAAATAAAAAAGATGACAATGGATCCCCTTGTGTCAACCCCCTTGTATGGCTCCAAATTTTCGTCTTGGCACCTTCCATTAGTTATAATAAATTTTACTGATATCAAGCAATCTCTTATCCACTTCCTCCAAGCCTCCCCAAAACTCTCTTTTCAAAACAAAATCAAGAAAATCTTAATCCACATTATTGTAAGCTTTTTCAAAATCAATCTTCGACACCAGGCCTTCTTTCTTCTCACTTCCTCCACTTCATTTGCAATTAAAACAGCATCCAATATTTGTCTTCCTTGAACAAAAGCCCAGAGTGTGAAATTGTATCCCCTCACACCCTCCCTCTGATAACACTTTGGAAATAATCTTATATAAACTGGATACCAAACTGATAGGCCTAAAGTCCCCCACTCTCACCACATCAGCTGTCTTTGGAACGAGACAGATATAAGTCTCATTGGTGATCTCATTGATAACCCACTTCTGTGGAACTCCCCAAACACGTTCATCAAATCCGCCTCACAACTTCCCAACACTTTTGAGTGGAGCAAAACCAACGTATTTTTTTATTGCAGTCAATTCATACCAATATCTCCAACATCTGTTGATAACAAGACATAGTACAGTACCATAGTGTGATATGTATACAGAAAAGCACTGTACCACACCTATACAACAAACCTCTGGGAGCTAAACATTGTCAAACTAGCATCAAGGCTCATGAGGGTGGGATAAATAACAAGACATAGTACTGACCCACTTATCTACCCTCATCTTGTCATAGTTTTAGATATAATTTATCAATAGATTATCTACAGCTTATCTACTCTCATCTTGTTCTAGTTTTAAACAACACTGGCCTTGCTACAAGTACCTGATCTGTGTTTATTTACTGTATTTGATTGTACTTGAGTTTGATCTAGTGCAAAGATCAAACCCACTCACAATAGGTAGTCACTTTAGAGTTTGATCCCTCACATCAATTTGACAAATTGATGGAAACTTGATGCTCAGGATTTTATATTCTGTATAAGTATCATTTAGGATTTTCTCTTCTTGAACATGATGTATATTGTAAAGAAACTCTGTGCCATAACGGTAAGTATGTCTATACATCAGGAATATAACCAATTTGTCAAAACTAGGCTACAGATGTTTTGGATTTAGGTCAAGATTTGGCTAGGCCATTCCTGAGACATATAAAGAGAAATTTGCACCCAACGCATTTGAAATGAAATCACATTCATTTTGTGGCTTCATATGAAAAATTAAACCTCCAAAGTGCAACATTGATTAAATTGTGTATGTATGTGTGTTTTTCTTTGCACAGATAAACATCATCCCTTGAAGTCCTAAAACTGACCTGGTACATGTAATTGATATTTTAAAATGCAAGAAAAAAAAATTGTTATATTTTCAAATAAGAAAATGGATTTCTTTTGCTTTGAGTTATGTCCAAATGTTTCCAGGTTCACAGACCAAGTGCTTCTTGATAGTTCAACATTGAAAGGTTATGGTTTGCTATATGCATGAACACTTTAATTTTCTTTTTCATGTCTTTTCTCCCTAGAAAATGACTTGCATCATTCCATGAAATTTTCTTTGCTTTTTAATTTTTTAATTTTCTAATAATTAATGTTAAATACCATCTTCAGCCCCCTGAAGGATGGGAAGGTGGTGTTGGCTTCATATCGAAAGAAATTATTCAAACTTACTGCCCTGCACCAGCACCTGATATTCAGGTAATTTTTATTGTTTTGAGGTCTCTCTCTCGGCCCCAAGTTTCAAATTATATAATGCCAAACCTTGATATTTTCAGATCTTAAGATGTGGGCCACCACCCATGAACAAGGCTATGGCTGCTAACCTGGAGAGTCTTGGATACAGTAAAGAAATGCAGTTCCAGTTTTAAGCCTTTGGTGGAGCTTTGATCATCCTCTCCAATGCCTTTTCTTATCCCTAGCACAGGAAGGGATGTTTGTTTGACATCTTCAAATAGCAGTGCAGCTTGAAGCGGTTCCTGCATTGTCATTAGTCATTAACTTGGTCAAAAAAATAGCTTCTTATTCTGCCATAAGCTCTCTAATTTTTTAGGGAAAGAATTTTGTGGTAGACTTTAAGCGAACGTGTTCCCATATTTCTTATCGACCCTACCCAGAAGGTAGTTGAAAGTTCATTTTTTTTGTTTGTTTTTTGTTTTTGGAACTGAACTGTTCTTGTGGTTTTTCATTGAATAGAAATAATGCAAGCAGCCACTGTAGGTTGGATATTCAAGCTATAAATTGCATTACTACCCCCAAACTCGCATATTTTTTACATTGGTTGAATCCTTGTCACCAAGAATTGTAGCATAAATTGTTTTAGCATTAATGTCGATACAAATGGCTTTGGTCCTTTCTATGAATGGAATTCTTAAAATTGAATTGAGAGGAACTAAAAATGAATAGTTTCTTGCTCTTGATTCAACTCCATGAGTTGATCGAAAGGGGGAAGTGATTGTTACACTTTAGTCCTTGAACCTTTTGATAATTAATATTCCGCCAAAATTTTAGTTTAATAGACCCCTCAACTATAGGATGGATGGGATACAACAAATGAACATTTACTGATCTTATAAGTTGTGACACTTGTAGATTAAGAATGAACCATAATTTTTCAGCCGAACTCAAATATGGCTTTTCCAGATGATAACATGTTCTTCTTTTCTGGTTTTTCTCTAGACAAAATGTTTTTTCTTTTTTGTCACATACTTCAACTAAAGGCAATCAAAGTGTGAAATTTGGAGAACGAGAGAGCTGATATTAAAATCTATATCAGAGAAATACTATAAAAACTGAAAAAGAAATTATTCGAGTGTATTTGTGAACGTTGTCACTTTCAGATTTTTTATTTTATTTTTTTTTTCAAGGAAAAGACATTGATGGATAAAGGAACCATGAAAACTAGAGAAACCAACCTCCAAAGGCAGCCAACGCATCCGCATCCACTCACTATCATTTGATTCTTTGTTTCCCTTCTTGATCTCTGAATAAAAATAAAAACCAAAAACAAAGAAAATACATGTTACCGAGCATGCCCAAAGTTTTGATGGTTATCACAAAGCATTTTTTCCTAGCAGGAATTGGGAGTTCTGCTATAAGCTTTAGCTATAAAAAAAAATGGAGAAAAGTTGGTGAAAATTCTACAATATAATCATTAGATGGCCTGCAAATATTTTTTGAACTGTTGATGGATCATGTTTTCACTATTAAGATAGATTTTTCACCGTTAAATATGTTTGTTATACAAATATATTATTGTACCAACGATAAATTTTAAGAAGTTAGATTTAATTTATGTATATAAGTTTTGAATTGTTCATAATGGGACAGAATCGTAAAACCCTTTTTGTCAACCTGATTTTTACTTCCTCCAAGAACTACAAAATATATATATATATAATTGAATGAAGTCATGAACATTTATACATTCACTTCGGTACAAAATTGGCTCAATTTCAAATGCATCATATATTTCTTGGGGAGTTCGGAGTTCCCATCATCTTGTTGATAAAGCAGATGTTACTGTTACTGATTTGATTGGGGAGAGAGAGAGAGAGAGAGAGAGAGAGAGAGAGAGAGAGAGAGAGAGTCTAATTATCTATAGGTAATAGCTGCTTCAATTTCCATAAAATGTTCTTGAACCTGTTGCAATGCATTTAATTGTTGAGTTTGGATCTCAAACTTTGCATGTAAAATTATAACATCTTCTTAGTTTATTAAAACACCAGCAATCATATAATCATAGATCCTATGGTCTTAATAACAGAACATATATAACACCAATAATTTAAGGGAAATTTCATTATCATCTCCTAAGGGAACTCTTCCCCTCTCAAGTAAGAGTTCTATTCCTTCCTTGACTCCTACGCTTCGAGTACTCGTTGCTAGGGTTAGGGTTTTCCAACGCCTGCAGCGGCGGTGCTGACGATGAAGCCTCGCAGGTGGAACAGCGGCTCATCTGCATCTCCCTTGTGCTATGGAGGAGATTACGACCAGTCTTGCGAAGTCCTTATTGCTCACTGAGGATGAGGTTGAGGCAATAACCATTACCAGACCCCAATCACAAACCAATCAAGAAGTTCTGAAGAGAAGTTTAGTCGCCCAAGTCTTGACTTCAAAACCTTTCAACCGCACTGCTTTCAAGCTGACCATGATCAAACTTTGGGACTCGCTGGGACAGGTGACGACTAAAGATCTCAGGCCCAACCTATTCCTATTCACTTTTACTTTTGTGGAGGACAAAGCACAAATCCTGCGTCAGGCGCCATGGACCTTTGATAGAGCTTTAGTTCTCCTTGAGGAGCCAGATGGCAGTGTTGCCCCATCACAAATGAAGCTGAAATTTGCGGACCTCTGGATCCAATGCCATAACCTCCCTTTTGATTACATGACGGAGGAGATTGGGAAGATCATCGGGGATGGCATTGGACAATGCCTGGAAGTAGCGGGTGGTTTTGAGGCACACCTAATTGGCCGCTTTCTCCGTGTTCGGGTACGTCTTGATGTCACCAGACCTCTACCGCGCATCAAAAAACTCCTCCTTGATGATGGCGTGATGGGAACAGCGGAATTTCGATACGAACGGCTACCGGCTTTCTGCCATGATTGTGGCCGCCTCGGACACAACTCTCGACTATGCTCTTATGCCAGTGATGACCAGAAGAAAAACCCCGCCAAACAATGGGGTGACTGGCTCTATGCTAAGGGAGAGCCTAGCAAATTTACACCACTTGATGTGGGAGTTCCAGAAGCGGTTGCAGAGGAAGTGGAAGAGAGGGTGGAGGAGGCAGTGGAAAGAGAATTGGGAAAAGCTAGGAAGCAACCCAATGGAATGTTGAACTCTACTCCTGGGAAAACAAACCTGGGAGGCGGGGTCGGGAACCATGCAGTGGAGCGACAGAACGTGGAGACTAGATCACCAGATAGACTGATAATTGAAAAGCCCCATCCTTCAGGGGCCAAGCGATCCGAACCAATGCACCCTCTACCGGATATCAGGGTTGAACAGACAAAGAAGTTTACTGGGACTGCAGAATGGGGAAGGAAGGAGAAGGGAAGACTGGAACGCATGGGAAAGGTGGAGGGGGGCAGAGCCTTGCTTGATGCCACTGGGAAAATATCAGGGGAGGACTTAAGGCAGAAAAGAAATGAAACTACGGCAACCCCAGGGGAGATCCCTCTGTGAGAGCAAGCAGTGCCTGTAACTCAAGCACTCAATACACTCAAAACTGCCTTGATTGCTCCCACCGGTACCTCTAGCGCCCCATCTCCCTCTATGGATGGGAACCCACTGGAGGGGCTCTCTAAACAAGCCCACAACCTAGGCGACATGTTCAAAAAGATTATTCATGGCACTGATTCAGGATTTTCTCCAGTAAGAAGTCAGGGAGGTGGCGCCCAGGCAGCGGCTGAGAAGCAGAGAAGCTCTTTGGACACTGCTAGTAAGGGAAAGGGTGGGAGAGGAGGAGGAAAATGGAAAAAGTTAGCGAGGCAACAGGGAACAGGAATGGAAACGGATGAGTTTGAGAACGTTAACACTCTGGGGGAAAAAAGAAAGATGACTAAGGAAGATGAAGTAAAGGGTGTGATTTCAAAAAAAGGGAAGCTGGCTTCTGAGGCTCAGAATGCAGAAGTGGTGGGACCGGATGCCCCGGCCCACCACGAACAATGAAGCTGTTAAGCTGGAACGTCCAGGGATTAGGGCGACCTGGTACGTTCCGAGCCCTTAAGGATATTTTGAGGGAACAGAAGCCCGACTTCGTGTTTCTTATGGAAACACGAATGACACGGTTACATATGGAAAAAGTACAATATAAATTGAAGATGCCAGGAGCGTTTTGGGTGGAACGTGATGGGTTAGGTGGAGGCTTATTTTTTCTTTGGACTGGGGGGTGGACGGCGAAATTGCGTTCTTTCTCGAAAGGACATATTGATTTGTGGGCAACTTCTCCTACAGGGGAACAATTCCAACTAACGGGGTTTTATGGCAACCCCATTACACACCTACGGAAGCATTCTTGGGAGCTCTTACGTAGAATTTCTCACGGGGTAACTCGACCATGGATCATATCTGGTGATTTCAATGAGATATTATCACCAAATGAGAAGATTGGATTGAGGGACAGACCAAGCTGCCAAATGGCGGCCTTCCGCGATGCCATAGATGATGCAGGTCTTTGTGAGGTGCGTTACATGGGCTACCCCTACACCTGGGCTCGCCTCCAAGGAGGGACGGTGACTGTGGAAGAGAGACTTGACCGCTGTTTGGTTAATAAAGAACTGCTTGGATTGTTCCCATTTGTGACTACTCTCCATCTGGTTGCTACCGGGTCGGATCATTTCCCCATTATCACTGAAGCTACAACGTCCGACCCTCGAGAGGCACAGCGATTCACTCCGGGGCGTTTCCATTTTGAACAGATGTGGCTCAAAGACCCAAGATGGCTTGATGTTGTGGACACTACTTGGGCTGACAATATACATAGACACGGCTTGGCTGACTCCATAAAGCACTGTGCTCATGCACTCAAACGTTGGAACCACAATGTCTATGGCAATGTCCGCAAGCAACTGGCGAATGCGAAGAAAGTGGTGGCGAGCTTGCTGGGCAGAACTGATACTAGTGACGTACTGCGCCGAAAACAATGGGAGCACACTATTGACACCCTATTGGAAAAAGAAGAAATCTTATGGCGCCAACGCTCGCGGGTTGAGTGGTTACGGGATGGGGATAAAAACACCCGCTATTTTCACGAGCGTGCTAACTCAAGACAGATTAGAAACAAAATCACTGGGATATTCGATCATCATGGTAATTGGGAAACTCGGGGCTGTCGAATTGGAGGCTTATTCTGTAATTATTTCCAGGACCTATTCTCTTCAACAGGCAATGGTCATCATGAGAGGGTTGTAGAACTAATTGAGAAGCGAGTTACTGAGGAAATGAACAGCCGCCTCCTCCGACCATTCACACGTGCGGATGTGGAACATGCTCTCAATCTTATTGGACCTACCAAGGCCCCTGGGCATGATGGAATGCCGGCACTATTTTATCAATCCTGCTGGCATATAGTGGGAGATGCAATGACTGCCAAATGCTTAAGCATTCTCAATGGAGAGGCCAGTGTCCAAGAATTTAATCATACATTGATTGCCCTCATTCCTAAAACCAAAAGGCCCGAGAGAGTGACTGAATTTCGACCGATCAGCTTGTGTACTGTTGTCTATAAAATTGTCGCCAAAGCTCTTGCAATCCGCATGAAAGATGTGCTTCCCTATGTGATATCTGAATCCCAAAGTGCCTTTGTGCCCGGTAGGATGATTCTAGACAACGTTATGGCTGCTTTTGAGCTTACACATTCACTCCAACATACAAAAAAAGGAGTTAAGGGAAGGATGGCTATTAAGCTTGACATGGCCAAAGCCTATGATCGGGTTGAATGGAGTTTCCTTGAAGCAGTTATGATTAAATTGGGCTTTCATGTAGACTGGGTTGCTCGACTGCTAAATTGTGTATCCACTACTTCCTTCTCTGTGCTCTGGAATGGCCAGCCTACCGGTCTCATCACACCACAACGGGGCCTTAGACAAGGTTGCCCGCTTTCCTCTTATTTGTTTCTAATGGTGACTGAAGGTTTTTCGGGTCTGCTGCGAGAGGCAGAAAATAGAGGGGCTATTGAGGGGGTCCGAGTTTCTCCCACTGCCCCCTCGATATCCCACCTCTTCTTCGCTGATGACAGTATTCTTTTCCTTAATGCCAACAGAGAAGCTAGTCTCACTCTTAAAGAAATATTCCAGGCTTATGAATTGGCGTCCGGGCAAATGATTAATTTTTCCAAGTCAGCAGTGTGCTTCAGTCCTAATGTTATTGATGAAGTGAAATCAACGGTGAGTGATATCCTCCAAATTAAAATTGTTGCATGCCATGAGAAATATTTGGGGCTGCCAACCTCTGCAGGTAGAGGAAAGAAACAGCTATTTCATGAAATCCTAGACAGAGTCACGAAGCGGGTTAATGGGTGGAAAGAAAAACTGCTATCACGTGCTGGGAAAGATGTTTTAATCAAAGCCGTTCTCCAAGCGATGCCCACCTATTCAATGAGCTGTTTTCGGATGCCTAAAGGTGTTTGGCAAAAACTCCACTCCATCTTCGCCAAATACTGGTGGGCCAAGGCCAAAAATGCTAAGGGAATCCACTGGGCCAACTGGGATGCTGTATGCCGTGGAAAACATGGTGGTGGTCTAGGATTCAGACATATTGGTGACTTCAATCAAGCCCTGGTCGCCAAGCAATGCTGGCGCCTCCTCATTGCGCCCAACTCACTGGTGGCTAGGATCTACCAGGCCAAATACTTCCCCAATGGAATCCTCCTCCACGCCCAGTTGGGCAGTCATGCTTCACATATTAATTTGGAGATCTCTCCTATGGGGCAGAGAGCTTCTTCAACTGGGGCTACGATGGAGGGTGGGTACTGGGCTTTGTGTTCGCGTGTATCAAGACAAATGGATCCCTAGACCTTCCTCATTCCGAATCTGCTCCCCTCCCCTATTGGCGCCGGACACCATTGTAACTGAACTATTTTCAGCTCAGGTGTTTGGAATGAACAACTCATTCGAGAATCTTTTTGGAATGAAGAAGCCACTGCGATTTTGAGTATACCCCTGAGTACACAAATGAGAGATGATTGCCTCATCTGGCACTACGAACGAAATGGCCTCTATAACGTCCGCAGTGGGTATAAGATTGCCCGATCTGAGAAGGATAGAATTGCTGGAAATCCCTCTACTTCTACGGGTGTGAACTCAAATCCTTGGAAGTCAATTTGGACCTTGCAATGCCCAAATAAAATCAAATTGTTTCTCTGGAGATGTATGCACAATTTTGTTCCATGCCGAGCCACCTTATACATGAGGAAGGTGACCACGGATCCCTCTTGCCCCAGATGTGAGCGTGCTCCCGAGACTCTGCTACATGCCCTTTGGGAATGCCCCTATGCACATGATGTCTGGAAATCCTCAGTGATATATGGCGCCTCGAGGAAGTGGATTTGGGATGGCTTCTCTGGTTTTCTACGTTATTTAACTACAACACTCTCCCATACTGAACTAACACTTGCAGCTTATATTTGCTGGGGCTTGTGGAACGCCAGAAACGACTTCCTTTTTAATGGCTCTGCTACCTCGCCACTCAAGCTTGTGGAGCGAATGGATGAATTTGCGCGCAACTACAGGGAGGCCAACTTAAGAAAGGAGAACATGCCGAAACCAACACTGACCCAGCGATGGAGGCGCCCACTGGCTGGTTGGGTGAAAGTCAATGTTGATGTTGCGACATGCTCTGTATCGGGTGCTCGCGGTGTCGGGATCGTTATCCGAGATGACGATGGCCATTTTCTGGCGGCTGGGGCGCTACAGGTGCAACCCTTCATATGCCCTGCTCATACCGAGTTGATCGCAGCAAGAGAAGGACTACGGTTTGCTTGGGACTTGGGTTTCAGGCATGTTCTACTGGAGCTTGATGCCAAGGAGGCGGTGGCGAAGATCGTGTCCCAATCGCTCTACTTGGGGGCTGATGCTGCCCTGCTCAACGAGGCTGTGGAACTTGGTCTTCTATTTATCTCCTTCTCCTGTCAATGGGTACCTCGTAGCTGTAACATGGCAGCTGATGCTGTAGCCAAAATGGCCTTATCTTGTAATGAGCTCTCCACTTGGGTTGAGGAAGCACCCCCCTGGTTGCTCCCAATCCTCTCAGCAGATATCTCCAATTATTCTTAATTAATGAAGTTTCCCCTTTCTCAAAAAAAAAAAAAAAGGGAAATTTCATTAAATAACCCTTTTAAATACAAATCTATCTTTGTTAACATTTCCCTCTTAATTTTATCTTTTATGACTCTTTGGCCCATTTTCGGACAAAAATACTCATCTCGTCACCACATGGTCGACATGTCAACACTATCGACAAAAAAAAGTAAAAAATAATGAATACGATAAACTAGTTGCGAGTAAGTCTTCCATGAGGCATGCCCCATGGAAGACTCAGGCACTAGCTACAACACTATCTAAAGTGGCTATAGCACCATGTGTCTATCATTTATCAACCATTTGTCGTCAATGATCAAATTTCAGATCTAAAATAACAAACCCAGGTCGAAAATTCAGATCTAGAACATGAAACCCAGATCCAATTTCATATCTAGAACATCAAACCCAAATCGAAATTTCATATTTGGAATAACAAAACTATATCGGAATTTTATGGAACAACATAAACCCATAATGAATAATTAATATAATGTTCTTGATAATCTTTTTTTTCGATTACATCCAAAACCCACAAAATTTCAAAGGAGAAAAAAAAAAAAAAAAAAAACCAACAGAATTTTTCCCAGATCGCAAAATCTTGGAGCTTGCTGTCTTGGGCGAGCTTGGAGGCGAGGTTGGCAAAGTAACCGAGGTGGGTTTTGCTGGCAGGGTCCCATCGGACAGCGAAGAAGGGAGGGGGCGAGAATATAGGGTAGAGATTGGAGGAGAGGAGGAGGGTTTGGAGGGAGAGAGATTGGGAAGTAAGGTCTTGCAGGATTTGGAGGAGTGGTTGTTGCCATGGGGATTTGGAGTGGCAATTAGGGGTGGGCACGGGATGGAGGGGGATGGGACTTACCTCATCCCGTTCCCATCTCATGATTTGAGTTCGGGATCGGTACGGGATGGGATGGAGGTTTGGGATTATGGTACCATCTCGTCCCGTACCAAAGTGATTCGGTACGGGTTCGGTACCATCCCGATCCCAAACAAAAAAATAATAAAAAATTAATTATTCAATTTTTATTCAAGATTCATCTTCAAATAATAACCTGTAAACAATAAACATAACCTATTTTTATTCAACTATACAAACAAAACAAGAATTCAAGTAATAAACTGTTTTTATCAGTTCCAAATCGTTGAGCAGAGAAGATAAGGATCAAGATTGCTATAGAAATCCCCACAACAGCATCTGGAATATAAACATTAATGTCACTCAATTAATATTGTTAACAAATTAAGTTTCACTAAAAAGTAAAAACCAATTAATATACATACAAGATATGGTAGAAATTAAGTGCGATGCCTGGTGCGATGGCCAGAGGCTATGGCGACGGCGACAGAAGCTGGTGCCTCGATGACCAGAGGCTATGGCGACGGCGAGGGGAGAGAGGCTGCCAGTGGTGCGACGCGCAGTGGTGCGATGCGACTCGATGACCAGAGGCTGTGGCGACGGCGAGGGGAGAGAGGCTGTGTCGACGGCAACGATTAAAGTGATCCCAAACCCAACGAGAGACGGCGACGGCTTCGAGGGTTGCGATGCAAGAGACACTTCGTCGAGAGGCACTTCGTCTGAATCTGAAGTGGGATGCGAGGGACTGAGGGAGAGTGGCTGCTGGGAGAGGGTCGGGCTGCGAGGGCGAGTAGCCGGTGGGAGAGGGTTGGGCTGCGAGGGCGAGTGGCCGCTGGGAGGAGTCTCTGAAGTCTGAGAGAGTGAAACTGTGAGAGTGATTCAGATTTCAGAATTGGGGATTAGTGGATTACTGTAGAGTGTAGTCTGTTTGAGTGTTTTCGAATTTTAGGGATCAGGTGAGGTGATTCAGATTTCATTTCAGGCATTTAGGAAATAGGTTACTGAATTAGGATTGTTAGCCTGTTAGGCCATTTGGGAGTCTTGGGCCATTGGGCCGTGAGCGGGTGTGGGTTGGGTTTTTGGGTGAAAGACTGAAAGTTAAAAAATAAAATGGGTTTAGTGATATTTGCCTATTTGGGCCCATTAAATTATTAAATAATTAAATTTTTAATTGTTCGGTACGGGACGGGATCATCCCGGTATTGAACCTTCAGGACCGATCCCATCTCGTTTAAGATCGGTACGGGACGGGATCGGTACGGGATTGAAAAAAAAAAACGGGATGGGACCAAATGATACGGAATGGCACGGAATGGGATGGTTTCGGTATTTTCGGTCCTAATGCCCACCCCTAGTGGCAATGGAGGAAAAAAGAAGAGTAGCTATGGATTTCAATGTCTAGCTGTGTAGAGAGATGGGGAGGATGTCGATGTGGGTGGAAGAGAGAGGAAGAGAGAGAAGGGCATTTTTGTTCGAAAATGGGTTAAAAAGCTATAAAAGATAAAAATGAGAGAAAAGAGTTAAAAAAGATAGTGTTTGATTAAAAAAGGCTATTATCTAAAATTTCCCAAAATTTAATACATAAACTTAATTTGTCTCATAGTACCCCTATTAATTTTATATCTCAATTCACACCAACTTTTAACAATACCAACTTTTAACAATGACTTTCCCATCTCATATATCATCTTCCTCTTCTTTTTCATTTTCAAATGAAAAAAATGACGATTTCTTTCCCAAATTATTTTCTGAGATGGTAGCAGAAATGTCATGTTTATTGTTTTCTTTTGTTAATGTACAAATTAATATTACATAATTAAATAGTATATTTAAATATATTCAAAATTAGTCTGGTAAGTTCTTATTAAGATGTTTGTAATGCTATATCTTTCATAATCAGTAGATTTATAATTTAAGAAATGTAACAAAATAATAATAATTATTAGTTAAAATGTAACAATATGACGGGAAATAAAATTTGTTTAGTTGAATGAGAAGACAGAATAGGATTTTTTTTTTTTTTTTTTCCATGCACATATAATAGGAATTTAGAGAAAGAAAAAAAAAAGTAAAACCCTGTACGATAGAGCGCCGTTTTGGAACTCAATAAAAGTCAAGACTGCATATTCTATAAAAGAAGCCTCATGTCATTAACAAAACGAGAGGGGAAGGGCAAGGCCGACTTTCAAGGTCCCAAACTTAGTTTCCACCAATCACAGTTCAACAATGCCAAAACAAAAACATGTCAAGATCTCAACCCTTTGCTCTTTAAAGCTGGTTCACACTACATGTACGTTGCTGCTACCCAACAGTGATTGGCACATCCAACTAACATAAGATATGCTATGATTCTCAGACACTAACAACTAAAGAGTTCTCAACTATTTTGCAAAGTGAATGATTCACGTTTGCAAATACAGGCACATTTCATCAGCCAATTTGAATAGAAGTACAACTTGAAAGCACACCATAAACCAGAATGGCAAAACTGTATAAAACCCGGCCTCTGCTGAATGCTTAACCAAATACTGTCTTCAAGAAAATTCTCAACACTATCACCTTCGCATTCCACGCCCACGACCACGAAAACCTCCTCCACGCCCTCTACCTCCCATTGCACTTGCAGCAGCGTCTCCCTGCGCACTCTCAGACTGCATTGCCAACATCAACAGTAAGCATTAAACAGCTGACTTGTTCTATAAGACTATATCAGAAGATAATATCATAATGGTATAAACTTAAAATACAGAGTTTTTTTGTTAAGTATCACATGAAAGCAGTCATATCTACAGGACTCTAAGATACTGAAGAAATTCAAGACAGTACTGGTCCACTCCAATTTTGGACATTTTCTAAGAGAATATATCATGCAATAGATGTGCTTTTGCTCCTCAATTTACAAAATTTGTTGGTCAAGTAACAACTCTGTTTCTAGTAAAGGAAACTGTTTTCTCAATTGAAACCAAATGCAGATGATATAATCCCATTGAAGTGCCATGAATGACAGTGAAAACATGATGATTAGGAACCAATGAATAAATGACTTTCAAAGAATATGAAAGTGAGACTAGGCATAATCAATCACCTAGAAACAGAAAACAGAATTCACATTACCTTTGGATTTTTTACTGTCTCATCAACACTTAATACGAGGCAAGCAGCCTCAGTAGCAGCATTGATAGCATTGATCTACAGGAAAAGACATCATTATGTGAACTGGCACATGATTTTTTTTTAAAAAAAAAATTACTAAATCATGTGCTTATGCACACACATCTCTATATGTTGGCAAAGAGAATAGGAATACCTTCACAACCGCTGGCTCCCAGACAAAGTTCTCATATGAATTAGTAATTCCTCCGGTGTTGATGTCCACTCCATAATTTGCACCTTCACCTGTTAAATAACATTGAATCTTTTAGCAAACAAATACTTAAACAATAATAAGATAACGTAAATGCAAAAAAGCCACCAATATATATAACTACACGTTAAATCCTTCTTTTCAGTAAAAGGATTAGTCTCGCCTACAATAAATAGAAGAAAATTCAGAAATGGATGATTATATTAGCAAATCCAGAGCGACTCCATTGAGGCATTGACCAAATATGCAAATGAGTGGTGATCTCCAATCCAAACAAAATAATTAAATAAATAAACAAGTCTAAGTAAATTGAGAGCTCAACCAGATGGAAGGGCATGTTTCTGTCTTAGTTTGTTTAGCACATCAGTCGCATCAAATCCCGCATTGTCACAGAGTTGTCGTGGGATAACCTGCAACATAAGTGGAACACTGCTAATTAATACATTGCTCACTCTTCATTTGAAGTACAAGTATCACATTCCCATTCAAAGTAGGAAAGAAAGTAGGCTTTCTTTCCATTAAGAAAGCTTCAGCTTTATAGTTCCAGTAAAGAAACATCAACCTATCATACCAATCACTATTCAAACAGCTGAAAACAATACATAGAAAGACACTCCATAACAAAAATCAATTGAGAACTGAGAGTTCCATGAAAAGTGAACAGACACCTCCCTGTACCTATAAGGTCAAACCAGATCATGCGCAAATCAATTCTATCCCAAACACGCAGTCTATATCATAACAAATAAATGCCACAGCTAACATGAAAAGTATAAACCTTAAGTTTGAGAAGAAAAAAAATGATTTCTAGCTCCCTTAATACTGCAAATGGAACCAAGCCCACAATCTTGTTGTTCAGGTGAAACTTCCAACGTGGTTTCAGCAACTACCCATTGGGAAGTGGACAAAAATACTTGGATCAAGACACAAACTTGTAGTAAAGATCTCCTCCAATTTCAAGGTTGATACCCCAAAGCCCTAAAGAACAGTTAAGAAGAAGAAAATCTTTTGAATTCCATGTTAAAATAAATCTAATTGAAAGTTCCTTCCAGCACCTATATTGGCTTTAAGAAGATTTTCTAGCCCCAAAAAGTAGTTAAAGAAACCTAACTCTTAAACTAGCAGAAACATCTCTATTGCAGTTCTTAAAATAGAATCCAGAAATGAAAAAAAGAAAACAGTTTAACCTTAAACTGCTTCATTTATCTCTATTTAATACATGGATTAACCAGAGGAGTCTTCTTTTTGAAGACCCTTTTCAGCCTTTTTTTGAATCAAGATAATGCATCCTGACCTGAATTGATCAGTTGTTTGATCTCATCAAAATCAAAAGAGTGTGACTTGAACAAACCCTGGGACCATACTTCTACAACTTAGAGAAATTAATACATACTATTCTCAAGAAAGCAAACTGTGTTATTGATTGGTTGAATGATTCTCCCAAGAATTGTATATTATCTGACTTGTACCAAGACATTCTGCCTCGTGTAAACTGTATAGCAACCCAAGATGTTTCCAGAAAATATATTATATGTTGAATTTTAAATTTTAAACTAAATTAGACAGATATTTTATTAACATACACTCTATTTGCAACCCTTAGATCCTACATCCAGTACAGTTTAAGAATTGGCACTCGTTTAAACCAACCATGTTAGCCACCACAAGGAACAGCCAAGAATGATGCAAAAACCCAACAATGCGTACCTCAAGAGCTTTTGCGTATGAGTTAATGAAAAGCTGAGACTTTCCAGCAATTGTGCGTGCTTGCTGCCTCAGGTACCGGCTGATCTCCATCTGCCACCAAAAAGAAAAAACAATCAGAAAGGCTTACAACGTTCTCAGATATACTTTTTGCAGATCTTACTAATGGTAACACATACATCTATGGCACCACCACCAGCAACTACAGTTGAATTCTTCATAGCTCTTCTAACAATCATGATTGCATCATGTAAACTCCGCTCAGCTTCCTCAATGAACTAAATAAGAATCCAAAAAAACATCCCAGGGTCAACATTAAGCCAAAAATAAAAACAACTTATATAGAGAGAGAGAGAGAGAGAGAGATAGAGAGAGAGAGAGAGAGAGAGAGAGAGAGAGAGAGATCATATGAACACATGCTAACATGAGTGAACCTAACAAATAAAAATACCTGATCAGCTCCACCACGAAGAACAATTGTAGCTGTTCTACCTGAAGGACATCCACTAAATATATTAAACCTCTCATTTCCAACTTGCTTTTCCTCAAAAACCTCACATGTTCCAAGGACCTGAAATCAACAAAATAAACAGTTTCAGTTGACCAAGAACAAAATAAATGATTCCCAACCATAAAGAAGCACTAGCATAATAACTTCACTACAGAAAAATGTCCACAATTCTACTTAAAATTATGGTGTGACAAAGGATGAGGTTGGAACCTCGTCAATAACATTGTTGATGGATGTCTGCACAGTTCCACCAGTGGCAGCAGCTACCCGTTGCAGATCTTCTTCGGTTACACGTCCAGCACAGAATATATCTCGATCTGCAAAATACTGTTCACCAACCAAATGGTACAATATATCTGTTAATAAAAAATAAAAAGGCATATTTGACGTGGCTTGAGAAGATACTCTTCACTTGATATCAGAAAAGCTAAAATGTCAAAAATATATTTTCAATTTAGTCATATGCATATCTACAGACCCATGTTGTAAAAATTAGGACCATGAGACTTCATCATGCCATACTATTTTACTAGTGTCAAAATCAAACATCCATCCATATTTCACGATACTAAAAAAGGCTCATAGAGCTAATTATAGGATTTAAATTTTCGAGGAG
Organism: Dryas octopetala; assembly: GCF_963921425.1. Taxonomy (NCBI): domain Eukaryota; kingdom Viridiplantae; phylum Streptophyta; class Magnoliopsida; order Rosales; family Rosaceae; genus Dryas; species Dryas octopetala. The sequence continues at coordinate 23,631,962 of NC_141366.1, forward strand.
TTTCATGATCAGTAAGATTGCAATCTTTTGAGAGGGTTGATATTGCGTAACGAGGGCTAAACCATACAATTAAGCTTCTTTGAGGGGAAAATCAAATCCCTTTTTTGACTGGTCAGACAAAACTCTCTCAATTCTTTTTACTCTTTGTAAAATTTGTTTCCTCTTTGGATGGGTGAAGTATACAGGTTTTGTGTTCTAGGGTAGTATCGCCTTGGAAAATTTCTAATAAAAGTTTACTTGACAAAGAAAAAAATCAAGGGAGACAACAAGTGATGGATTCATTTAGAAAGGAGAAAACAGCCACCTGTGTTGCTAGATCACCAATAGCCAGCCGAGAAAGAACAACTTTGGCCCCACTCTGCACACACTTATCCAACTTGTCATAAATAATATTCCATTCTGCATCGACAATGGACTGGTACTGGGATGGATCTGACAATCTGCAAAAGGTGGAAAGGAAAACATCAAGTCATGCAGGAAAATTGTTAAAAAATTTAAGTAATACATATCATAACGAACAGGATCCTACCTTATCTCAGCATTTTCTTTCTCAGATTTGAGCTCCAATTCAATGTTTAGTAGAAGTATTTTGGGACTAAGAAACTTCTTTGGTTGCTGTTCAAAACCGGCATATGAAAATGTCTTTTTAAAGGCAACACCATTTACTAAAAATGAGTCACGCATGTTGCCACCAGGAACCTGTAAAAGGAAACCAATTTTCCATTACATCATTCAATTCAATTATCATCTCCTGCCAACACCATTTGTTCACTCAAAAGAAAAGAACATAATAATAGAGCTTTTGCACATTTTCGTTAATCCATGAACAGGATCTATATAGACACATAGACCCATGGATCCATACATCTCGATCGGAAAAGAATCAATAGAAAAGAAAGAATTGGAATTGATCAATATATTGATTAAAAGCCCAACATAAAAGTTCAAAAGTCATCAAAAGAAAAAGATGCTGTAACATTATAAAGCTTGCTATCATTACAATGAAAACAATCAAGACAAATCAATACCCAGAATGATTCCTAAACCGACAAAAGCTAGAACATAGTGCAGGAAAACTGTCTGAAGAAAAGAGGGGGAAAACAAGAAAAGAAATGTAAAGAGAGAGACCATAGAGAGAGAGAGAGAGAACAAAAGATAATGCAATTCTGTGGTGAAAGAAAAATGATGAATGAATGTGAAACAATCACAACATAACTAATATGAAAATATTTTCCCACACGCAGTCATACTGTCTCCATATTTTACTTAAAACATGAAAGGGGTTGTTCGTTTATTGAGAAAAAGACTCAATACACCTTAACAAAAGTGATCAGTGATAAGATGTTTTGAGTTTTTTGTTTTCCTTCAACTTGATGTTTATTTAAGATGTTTTTACCTGAATTTTAGCTTCTTCTTTTTTCTGCTGTCTTATCCATTTTGTGATATTTTAGTACAAAAATACCCTTGCATAATTTTTCATCAATCTCTTCTTATCAGAAACCTCTTCTCAATCTCTCTCCCACAGCCTCATCCCTCTCTTCCTCTCATCACCAGCCATGTCTCTCTCTCCCTTAACTCTCCTTCTCTTCTTATTTCCAACTTACCCAACCCTCTCTCTCTCACTCTAATTGTCTACCTCACCACCAGCCCTTTACTGAAGTGTCTCTGTTTCCATTGTTGTTCACATCACAGTCTTCTTCACAGCCAGCTTCCTAGTGATATTATAAAGTCATGATCATGAACAGTTAACAACTCTTCCCCGTCACCATCAACTGGTCAACCCGTCAAAGAATCAAAACCTGCAAAAAATTTCTAAGCATAACCCTAAAAATCCCAACCTACACTCAAAGACTCATCAGCCAGAACACCCCGAAGAACCAAATTGATCCAATTCCCAAACATCCAATGGACTAAGACCCACAAGCATTATTGAATGTCTAGGTGATCAGCATTAACATGGTATCAGAGCAGGTATTCATCGATGTCTGGCCAGTTGGCCACACGTTTTCCATGTCAGCCAATATAATTAACTCATGAATCAGCCCACACGTGAAGGATTGTGTTCGGAAAATAATATCCAGCATGGAACATTTTAAGGAGAAAAAAGAGGCTACCAAAAGAAGCCAAATATTCTTCTTTATGAACTTCGTTAAAACAGCCCCTTGGGAAAAAAACAATTGACTATGTCTCAAACCAAGTCAATGTTTTTATTCCTACATTATGCTTAACAAGCACATGCAAAAACAATGCCATCTTAAAGCCAATTTTTCCAAAAGCATTATAAGCTGCACTATGGCTAAAGAAAAAAGAAACCAATTATGAGTTTGTGACCAAGGAATCCTCCAAGAACACACATACACAAGGGCAGGGGCATAAATTTAAAAGATTATCCTAGTGGCTCAGAAAGCATGTCTTATTCTGATCAGATCAATGAAAGCATTACATTAAAATGCAGTAACAAGTCTGAATATGGTCATGGTATTGCACTAATCAATAGCTTTCTTATTTTTCAAGCTAGTAAAACTCCTTATTTGAATATTGGTTTTGCTTCTTGATTCTAATTAGAATAAATTTTATTTATTACTGGTATTAGTTAATATAATTTCACATGACTAGCAGACTAAATGAATATAATTAGGAGGAACAATATTCTAATAAAAATCTTGAGAAAGTATTATTGGAGTATGAGCCGCTTATAATCATTACATACTACAATTAGATGATGATAGACAAAATCTGGCCCTAATTAAAATGCAGTAAGAAGTCTGAATTGACAAATTACATAGAGGTCCCCATATAGGCAAAAAACTCCCTTTCATATTAAGGATTTTGTACAAGCTATGACAAGAATATACCTTCTTTATTCCAATCATGTTGAGACGATCTTCATTACCGATTGCAACAACAGCATCCACGACCATTGATGCAAAGAACTCCTTTTCTCCACCAATGAGTTTCGAAGAGAGTGTTGTAGAGGCACATTTAGCTAGTAGGGCTTTCTTTTCTTCAAGGCTTTTCCCCTCTATGCTTTGAGCAAGTTCTTTGATTTTCTCAATTGCCTATGCACAGTTTTTAATATTCAAGATGCATAAAGATCATAGCAAGCATCTCAATCATACATAGAAATTAAGAACATAATTGCGATCACATACCAAATTGCTAGCGGTCCGATAACTTCTTATCAAATTCTGTGGGTGCACTCCATCCTCTATGAAAGGCTTGGCTTCCTTCAAAAACTCCCCTGCAAGAAGAACAACTGTGGTTGTTCCATCACCAACCTGCACCCAAAATAACAACGGTTAACAATCTTCTACAGCAGGTAAAAAAGAAAGTTTGTATCGCCATTTTATAACACAAGATATGGCAGCACCAATCATGTTACAGGAAGTTGGTTGTCGGGTTTTCTGTTTCTTTTTTTTTTTTCATGTTTTCATACACTAAATATGCCCGACAAAAATAGTACAAGTACCATTCATGCACAAAAGTACCGAATTTCCAGTGCTTGCTTGCTTTATAATCTCCATTACTACTACTGACTCCATTGCACAAGCATAACTCTTAAGCTTCTGACAATACCCAAAACCCTAAATCTCAGATTTTTTTTCTATATCAACACCAAAACCCCGGAAACCCTAAAACGAGCAAAACCAATAAACCCATACCTCAGAGTCCTGAGACTTGGCGATGTCGACGAGGATCTTAGCCGCGGGGTGAACAATATCGAGCAACTTCATGATGGTGGCACCGTCATTGGAAATGGTGACGCTGCCCTTGTCATCGTGGATGAGCTTGTCCATGCCCCTAGGCCCCAACGTGGTCCTCACCACGTCGGCAACGGCCGTGCACGCGTTGATGTTACTCACCAGCTGAGCCTTCCCTTGCGAAGTGTCCGTACCCTCCTTCAGGAGTATGATCTGGGGTTGCTGTTTTCGTTGAGGCATTTTCACAAACAGTTAGCAAACACAACAAAAAGGAAGAGTACCAGCACACGAAATGAACAAACGTATTAGAACTGAGAGAGAGAGAGAGTACCAGCATGGCTGACATTGTTGCCGATGTAGATGTTCAAGCAGACGAGCGAAAGAGAGAGTGTAAGGGTGAGAGAGAGAGAGAGAGAGAGAGAGAGAGAGAGAGAGAGAGCGAGAGAGCTAGGGTTTTTATTAAAGGGGTTTCTCTGGCTCTTTCTAGTTGAGTAGTTTCTGCTATTTTGAATTTTATTTTCCAAACTTTTTTAAAAAGAAAAAACAATAAAAACATTTGTATGCCCACTTATAAACATCTAGCCTCTTTTAGGCCTACCACAGTGCATCTGAAAATGTTACCCAAAAACCCATTTTGGGTAACAAATGGGTAACAACTCCCCACAATGGGCCGGAATTTGTTACCTATATTCCCTTGTGGCCCAATGTGTTATCTATATTTAGATAACAGTGTAACCCATTTTTTTTGTTACCCAAAATTGTGATGGCCTACCATTCAAAGACTTGCAGGAGGAGACTGACACCAAAGCTGCAATGAATTCTTCTATTTGAATGTGATGGCCAGCACGTGAAGATCAATTAAATGGAATGATTAATTGACATGATTGAGCTGTTTTTGAAACTGCTGACCGGTCCTTGAATCCAACGGCCCAGATCACATAGCCGTTGGATATCAAGGGCCTAGATCACTCCCATACTTTTTTTTTTTAAAATATTACTAAATTAATTGTAAAATCCATAAAATACTCGAAAAAATTTTAAAAAATTTCAGAAAAAATTTCTAAAAATCTACCACACCCCCAACGGCTATATTCTCAAAGATTATATATATACTACACAAGATCCATGATTTTTTCATCACAAACATCAATCTTTCATACCACATTTACAAAAAAAATAAAAATTCTTTATCATGGCTCCTAGAGGATGTTCTTGGGCACAAGGTGAAGATCAAGCCCTAGTGAAGGCTTGGCTAGAGAAGTCTCCCGACGGTTGTCTTGGTGCAAATATAAGAAAAAAAGTGCTTTGGAGTGACATTTACGCAATCTTCAAGCGTAACTTGGGGGGTGAAACCATGCGTTCGATTGGCGGCGCTAAATCACGATGGGTTGATATAGCACGGGATTGCACCAAGTTTTATGCTTCGTTGATGGAGGCGGAGCGAATGCGCGGAAGCGGTGCAAATGATGCCAACGTGGTAAATTTTTATTTATTTATTATTGGTATGATATTTAATTTTATGATTGTTTATTTATTAAGGAAATTTATTTAATTTTACGATTGTTTATATATCAAGACAATTTATTTAATTTGAAGATGTTTATTTATCAAGGCAATTTTATCTAATTTTACGATAATTTATTATCAAGGCAATTTATTTAATTTGAAGATTGCTTATTTATCAAGACAATTTTATTTAATTTTACGATTGTTTATTTATCAAGGCAATTTATTTAATTTTATTGTTGTAGTTTGCGAACGCACTTGGGAGTTTTGAAGGCAAGACTGGATCCAAGTTTGGTTTCTTACATGTTTGGGACCTATTAAAAGAAAGTGCAAAGTATGCCGCGGTGAATACCTCGGCCCAGTTGAGTGAACCAGAGACCCTCGCCTCTGACGATTTCGACACTCCCGAGAGTGACAATAATGTATGTCCGACCATCCGAATTAGTGATGACGAACACCCACCACCATTTCAACCAATCGGTCCCTCGCGGCCAAGGCCACCAGGAAGAAACCATTCAAAGCGGGCCAAGGCCACTGAGCCCGTCCAAGCTCAAATGGTTGAGGAAGTGCATGATTTTAATGAAAATGCAAGAATAGCTATACAAATGAGAATTAACAGAGAGGCTGCTAAGAGTGAAAGAGAAGCGGCAAAGGAAGCAAGAGAGAGGATAAGGATTGCAAGGCAGCTAGAATGGGAGGAACAAAATATTATGGGCCAAGACCTTTCCAGGATGAATGAGGCCCAACGGATGTATTGGAAGCAAAAACAAGCTGAAGTCATAGCAATGAGGCAGATGCGCACTAACCAAAGCTCGGAGTACACTCCATCTGGATACTACCCAGATCTTTCTAACCTCAATCAGTCAAATCCGGGGTACCCCCCTAATAATTAGAATTTGACTTTGAATTATGTTTGATCTTTAATGTTATGTGTCGACTTAGGATTATGTTTGCATTTTAAGTATCCATGAACTAGGTTTGTATTTCACGTATTTCAAGTTTGAATTTCTTGTTATATGGCATGTTTGAGTTGGTCACCCAACATTATATTCCCTCTATTATTGCATAAGATGAATGATAAGACAATTGATAAGACGAATGCATGATACCAATTGCCCTGACGATTGATAAGACAAATGCATATTACCTTTATTCATACAACAATTGATGGGACGAATGCATGATACCATGACGTTTGCATATGACAAGAGTACACCATCATGCGGCTTATTTATAAATACTACTATATTTACCAAGTTCCATTCACTCTATTTTCAGGATAATATCTCTATCCATTAACACAAAGATGAATCCTTTGTACGTGCATTCATCCTCCTCTTCATCTTCGAACTCTGATAGTTCATGGGATAGGGAAGAGGATGAGAGAGAAAGGGTGGGGCAATTAATTATGTCCATGGGTCATAATGTCGTCGCCGGACGTCCAAGACATGGTGGTACGTCTTCACATCGTCGTTACACACACCGAAATAGGGAAGATGCGCACGAACGTCTCATGGAGGCATACTTCATTCCAGCACCAATCGAGGACACCGTGACGTTTCGGAGGCGATACCGCATGCACCAACCCCTATTCAATAGGATTCTCGAAGATGTTTGCCGCCATGATGAATATTTTCAAGCAAGACCTGACGCCCTCGGTAGAGTGGGTTGTACGCCTCATCAAAAGATTACTGCGGCTCTGCGAGTGATGGCATATGGCATGCCGTTTGATTTGGTCTCAGAGATGCTGACCGTTAGCCAATCCACCATACGACAATCATTTTCTAAATTCATAAGAGCCATCTCAGATATCTACGGGGTCGAGTATCTCCGGAGGCCTACTGCTACCGATATGAGAAAACTTTTACGGAAAGGGAGTCGGAGAGGATTTCCAGGTATGATTGGTAGCTTGGATTGCATGCATTGGGTATGGCAAAATTGCCCTATGGCCGAGCAAGCTCATTATCGTGGGCATTATCATGTCCCTACTATTATACTTGAAGCCGTTGCATCGTATGACACGTGGATATGGCATGCAAATTTTGGTATACCTAGGTCGAATAATGACATCACCGTGCTGGATTGTTCCCATCTCTTTGATGAGGTGATTTCTGGTCGGAACCACAGAGTGAGATTCACTGTGAATGGGGTAGATTACACACTCCCATACTATCTTGCCGACGGGATCTACCCTCAATGGTCAACTCTTATTACTTCATTGCATAGTCCTATTCTTCCTCACCACAAGTTGTTTGCCGCTCGACAAGAGGGATACCGAAAGGATGTGGAAAGAGCATTTGGGATTCTAAAAGCTCGGTGGCAGATAATAAAACGCCCTGCTCGTTATTGGCGTCCGATTGACCTAGGGTATATCATGAAGGCATGCATAATATTACACAATATGATCGTGGAGGATGAGCGCCCTGGGGATGACTGTATGGATGACCCAATAGACCCAGAAGTGAGCACTAGAAGGGCAGAACAAGAATATGAAGGTGTAGAACCATGTCCGACCGGTGTCGCTCCATCATCATTACCTGAGATGAATGCTCGTCGAACTTTGCTTAGGGCCCGAAATGTCAACGAATCCCTAAAATCCAATTTGATTACACATATTTGGATCCGAGAAGGGAACCCACCACTTGCACCAACACATTGAGATCAGAATCATGATTCATCAATGTTGTTCTCATTATCATATGTTAGGTTTATCTTCGTATGTTAGGTTAATCTTTGTTGTTTATCTTCGAAGTTTTTTTCCTGTCTTTGTGTTTGCCGTTTAAGTGTGTTTGTATTTGTCGGTTGCAGTTTGTGAAATGAAATAAAGACATTGATTTCTCTTAGCTGACTTGACATGACACAACCATCACATGCTTGCAAAATAATTCACTCAACCAATGACAAGACCATACACTTACTCCAAACACTCCATTTCATGCACAACACTGTTGCTTCACATGTGAGATTCGAGTATCTGTGAATCCATCAGGGAATCCAATGGGCAAGTTATCATGCTTTTTTCCCCTATAAATACCAAGGTTTAACTAGTAGGCCAACACATCCACATAACTATCGTTTAGAAATGGCTTCCTCCTCTAAGCAAGGTGTCGGTGAGAGCTCTAAGCAGGGCATTGGTGAGAGCTGTAAGCAAGGTGCTGGTGAGAGCTCCAAGCAAGGTGCTGGTGAGAGCTCCAAGCAACAGTGCGATCAAAGCTTGTGTAAGTGCCTCCCTAACTGTGCTGCTCCATTGTGCGATTATTGTTTAATTATGGAGCGTGCAAAAGAACCAGACTGGAGGTTCTGCAAGTGTTCGGATGATATTTTGGTCCCTTTGTGTGAATTTTGCATGAGATTGGAGCTCAAGGATTTGGCCAATCACCCAAATCTTCGCCACCAATGGTTGAACCATCTGCCAGAGCCCAAACCACCTGTGCCATGCACCTGTGGGAAAAACCCTCCCGTTCAACCATGTGACGAGTGTGAAACCGAACAGAAGATCTCAGATTGGTATAATTACGTGGGTGTCAATTCTTCGTCATCGGACTCCGAATAAGAACTTCGCTTCATTTTCTGTTATGTTGAATGCAGTTGTTGTTGTTGTTTTTTCTTTTAATTATCATGTTGTTCTTGTTGTTTATGGTTGTTGAAGTTCCGATGTTGTACGGTTTATGTTTTCTAATTTATGAAGTTTCTTTATTTTAAATATATTCAATATTGACCTTATTTTAAAAATCTCATTAAAATAAGACCAATGGTATAATTTTTATAATTATTTCAGTTTTAAATTATAAATTAAACATTACTTAATCAATATTAGCCATATTTTAAATATGTATAAAATACTGTTACCCAAAATGGGTCACAACACCATTACTGTGAGAAATGGGTAACAGCACTATTTGTGACCCAAAATGGGTTTTGGGTAACAAAATTTGGATATCCCCATTGTGGAAGGCCTTACTCTTCTTCCCGTTGGTGTGAAATAGTTTTTTTTATTACGCAAACATGAATATAAAATTTAATAAATTACAAATAAGTCAAAAAAATTATTTCATAATTATAAATAGGTCAATACTAAATTTGCTATCCCATTTGAGTCAATGAGATATTTTGATTAATTACATTTTTGTCAATTGGTCACTCCACTATCGTTTTTCTCAAAATATCTCATATTCTCATTTTATGTTTTTAGGCCAGTTTGATATTATTATAATATGAAAATAATTGATGTAAAAAATACTGTGATTATAATCAGCTGTGAAATAAAACAGTTGAGTATTTAGTAAACTGTATTATAAAAAAATGTTGTGGGTACAAAAAGCGATTCTCATGTATTTGGTAAATATTAGTGTTAAAAGTGATTTAACTATATGTAATGATTAAAACGAACATGATATTAAAAGTGCTTTATAATTACTTATTTGGTTAAAAAAAACAACTTCCACTAGCGTTTATACATTTTTTTCTAATATTTTTCATAATTTTTACTTTACAAAATATATATATATTCCAACCATAGACAAATAAACTTATTATGTTTGGCATCGTTTCAAAATTCTTTTTGGAAAAAAAAATTGCAAACCATTATAACTTTATTTCTCAACCAAAAAAAAACATTGAAATTAAGGCCTATTGGCCTGTGTAATACCCTCTATAAAGTTATCTCTAAGATTGTGGTGTCCAAGTTAAGACTTGTGCTTCCAAAGCTCATCCATCCTACTCAAGTCAGTTTTGTGCCTGGTAGACATATCACTGACAATATTGTTGTTGCTCAAGAGGTTTTGCATAAATTTAAATTGACTAAGGGTCAAAAGGGCTACATGGCTTGGAAAATTGATCTTTCCAAAGCTTATGATAGACTTAAATGGGGTTTCATCAGAAATACTCTTATGGAGATTGGTGTCAGAGGCTCTCTTTTAGAATTGATCATGACTTGTGTTTGTACTGTTAGGTTCCAGGCTATCATTAATAGGGAAATCTCTTCTTCTTTTGTGCTTACATGTGGGATTAGACAGGGTGACCCTCTCTCTCCCTATCTTTTTGTTCTTTGCATGGAGAAATTGTCTCATTTGATTTCTCAAAAAGTCATTGCTTCTGCTTGGAAACCTGTTAGCATTTGTCAAGGAGGACCTTTGGTAACTCATCTTTTTTTTGCAGATGATCTTATTCTTTTTGGGGAAGCTTCTGTGGACCAGGCCTCTATTATGAAGTTTTGTTTGGATGTTTTCTGTGATGTTTCTGGGTAACAAGTTAGTTTTGAGAAGTCTTGCATTTTTGTCTCTCCGAATACTTGCCCTGAACTTGCAACTGAGATTGCTTCTATATGTGGTTCCCCGCTTACTACTTGCTTAGGAAAATATCTGGGAGTTCCTTTGATTCATTCCAAGATTGGTAAGGACACTTACATTGAGGTTGTTGAGAAGGTTAAGAGAAGATTGGCTGCTTGGAAGTGTAATTCTCTTTCTATGGCTGGGAAACTAACTCTTTTACAGTCTGTTACTTCTGTTATCCCTACTTACTCGATGCAAACTATTTGTTTCCCTATGTCTATATGTAATAAGCTTGATAGACTCAATATGAATTCTTTTGGGGGGTTTCGGGAGATCATAATAGAGTGCACTTGGTTAATTGGGAGCTTGTTTGCAGACCTAAACATCTGGGAGGTTTGGGGCTCAAGCAAACTGCCTTGATGAATCAAGCTTTGCTTGCTAAGACTGCTTGAAGGCTTGCTCAAAAGGAGGATGGTCTTTGGGCCCATGTTTTACAAGGTAAGTACCTCAAGCACTTTGATATTTTAATTGCTAAAAATGTCCAGTATGCTAACTGCTCTAGCACATGGAGGGCTATCCTTTTTGGGGCTAATTTGCTTCCTAAGGGTATTAAATGGAGAGTGGGTAATGGAGATAGTATCTTATTTTGGAGAGATGACTGGCTTGGTATTGGACCTCTTTCCCATTTTGCTACTGTTCACCTTACTGATGATATGCTTGAGTTAAATGTTAGTGATTTTTTTGATGACGATAGAGGGTGGGATATTGACTGCTTGAAGGAATGCCTCCCTTTCCAGATTTTTCAAAAGGTTATTAGTGTTCATGCTGGTGCCATTGGTAGTGGGGTGGATAGATGTATCTGGAAGCTCACTTCTGATGGTAAATTTACAGTTAAAACTGCTTATTTGTCTCATTTTGCCACTGATATTGGTAATTGGAGATGGTCTTTTATTTGGAATTTGCATGTGCCTCCAAAGTTCAAGACCTTTCTTTGGACCCTCTGTCATGGCAGGATTATGACTAATGCTCAAAGGTTTAGAAGGCATTTTACTAATATCTTTGATTGTCCTAGATGCCCTGGGCAATGTGAGTCTTTGAATCATCTTTTCAGAGTCTGCCATTTTTCTGTGTCTCTTTGGCATTCTATTGGTGTTTTTGCTGGTGTTTCCTTGGGTAGTTTGGATAGCTTTGAAGATTGGCTTGGTTTTAATATGAAAGCTAATATCCCTACTAGGAAGGGAATCCCTTGGTTTTTGTTGTTTGCTGCGACCTTATGGTATATATGGAAGTGGAGGTGCTGCTTTGTTTTTGATCCTCACTTTACTTTGCCTATTAATCCCCATTGCATTATCTTTCGTTGTACTTGGGATTGGTATAGTGCAAATAAGGTTAGTTCCTCTAAATCTATTAGGCAGGTGATTGATCTTCATTGGTGGCCTCCTGTTGAGGGTTGTGTGAAGCTTAATATTGATGGTTGCAGAAATCCTTCTTCTGAGATCATTGGTGCTGGTGGTTTATTGCGGAATCATGTTGGGGAGTGGATTAAAGGCTTTACTGCTAATCTTGGTGTTGGTTCTGTCCTTGAGGCTGAATTGTGGGATTTGTTTTGGGGTCTTTCCCTTGCTCGTGATCAAGGTGTTGTTATGCTTGAAGTGGAAAGTGATTCCTCCTTGGTTGTCTCCCTTGTATCTAAAGAGGTTGATGTTGCTCATCCTCTGTTTAGTCTTGCTAATAGCTACAGGCTGCTTTTTGGTGGGTTTGCTAATTGCTTGGTGAGGCATGTGTATCGTGAGCAAAATTTTTGTGCTGATCGTTTAGCCTCCTTAAGTGTAGGGAGGGCTTTGGGTGTTCATTGGTTTGATTCCCCCCCCCCTCCTGAGGTCTGCTCTTTACTTTATGCTGATGCTCTTGGTACTCCTTGTCCTAGAGCTGTAGTTGTTTAGGTTTTTTTTGGCTTCGGCCCCTCTTGTACCAAAAAAAAAAACATTGAAATTTAATAGTACAAATACGGTGCCATAATTTCAATGGCACATTGAAGTACCATAATTTTAATTGAATAAGTAATGAAACTTGAATGCTAACCAATGTTGAGTGTTAAATCTTACATATTGCATGAATATTAAATAATTTTGGTTTATAAAAATAACTAAACTACTCGTACATAAATATATATTAAAATATTTAAATAGATGATACATTCATTAAACTTGCAGCAATATTATTCCTCAATGCCTCCATTTCTTGTGCTACTTGACCATCTTCTTCTTGTGCATGAGCTTCCCTCCATATCTCTTCACTTAGGATGTCATTTGGGTCATCTCCACTTTCTTCAAAATGACAATCACATTGGGCATGCTTTCTTATATAGTTATGAAGTGTCATGGTTGCAATAACTATTTTCACTTACTTCTTGAATGAATAACTAGGCATGTCTCGTAATATATTTCATCTTTTTTTTTCCACACTCCAAAAGTGCGTTCGAAAACGCTCCTAAGAGAAGAATGTGCTTGGTTGAATACTTCTTTATAACCCATTGGTTGAGTACCCCTACAAAAATCAAGAAGATGATACATTTCACTTTTATATGGTCCCAAATAACCTTTCATTTGTGAGTACCCTGCATCCACTAGATAATTATTTCTTGAAAATACAATATATATTTGGTTTATGACATAATTTTAAATTATAAATTGAACAAGAAGTTAAATTATATACACATTTTTTTTCTTAAAAAATTACCATTTGGAAGTTTAGGAAAATTCAAAGTATGATCTCATAGAATCGAAAGGAATACCCTTGTATCGTGAGTAGTGTCTTCCCAACCTACACATGCAAATATGAATTGCATGCGACCATTATATTTTGTGTCGATACTCCCTTCCTTCCAATATATGGTACTTGATAACAAGGAGGTAATGAGGCTTGCACATGTACTTCATCAACAGCATCAATGCAATCTTATAAATGATAATAAAAAAGGCTTGTCATAAAATTATAAACCCTAATGTACATGAAAAAAAAAATAATAAGTATAATAATTACCTTAAAATGAGGCATATATATGGAATCTCTCATTATTTCTGGTGAGACTGTTTTAAATTCGGGATTCAATGGTTTTACGACATCTATAGCCATACGACATACAATATCTATTAAAAAATCAAAATATCTACTCACAGTCTCACCAGAATGTTGAAATTGTTCTTGTACTAGTCTATTTCCTACACCATATCCTAAAATGTGTAAAAACATTCCCAAAATCTCAGCAACACCTATTCTTCTGCTACCCTTCAACCCATAATTAACTTGCAAGTCATCACATAATCTTATAAAGACACCTTTGTCTATCACATAATCTTATAAAGGCATCTTTGTCCATCCTAAATAGGTTATGACTGAAAGTTTGTATTAGATGATTTATCTACCTAATTAACTTGATTAAATCCACTGTCAGCAATCGGACCCCAATTTTTGTTTTATATGATCATTCATGAACTAATCAAGCAGACACAACTCTGACAACACAGCAGCTAAAATCTGAAAACTCAGATTGACTTGTAAAACCAAAATGACTTTTGTAAATGCCACAAATCAAACCACATCAAAGAATTGAGTGACAACCTATGCACTCAAAGGATCCATCAATGTAGGCATCTCAGTGCTATCAACAACTAAAGTGATGTGTGGGCAGATTATCAAACATTCATTTAGCATTCAAAGGATAAGTTAACATGCTAAGGTGGTGTGTGTGTGTGATCTTGTGATATAATTTCTAAATTAATAATTAGCAACACAATGAAAATAAACAACAAACAAGGCACAAGATTGTTCACCCAGAAAATCACTAACGGTTAAAAACTGAGGGTCTTTTTCATCTGACCAAGCAATCCAATATCAAGGGTTTCAATACAAGCTCAATCACTCTAGTCCTAATACTAAGTGGCAGCTTCTTACCATTGTGCATCCTTGTGCAAACACTTTGAAGCTAGCAATCAATCATTCATGTCGTTGGTAGCTCCTCCTTGAGCTCTTCAATGCACGGCACCAATCGCACCCAAGCAAGTGGATTCAATGATATAGATGTGAAATGATATGCAAATTTGGATTCTATAAAAATCAGCCTTCTCAAGCAAGAGACATGAAAAAGCTAATGGAGAATCCTTAATCTAAAAATCTAAATGAATGTGTTTATGAATATATGAAAAGATTTTAAACAACACTCAAACTCATTCAGATTTTAGAGGAAAAACAAGTTAAGAAAATCATTTAACTTTTGAAAATCAAAAGCATTTTCTTACTTGATAAAGGATGAGCACTCACCCAAAATACCCAAGCATGAACACACGAAAATACCCACTGAAAATATACTCATCAACACCCAAGAAAAAATCTGAACCGATACACCATATACCCGTACACCACACACGCCATTTCCATGTTTGCCCGAGTCACGTGGAAGTCATTAAATGATTGTCCACAAGAGACGAATAAAGGGCATATTCATTTTTTCCTAGAGAGGTATCCTAGTATTGCTAAGGATAGAAATGAGGAGCTGTAAAATCAAATATTGTTTTATTTTGCAAAAATCAGAAATGGAGAAGATGGTGAATAGTGCTGAGGTGTGTGAGTGAGTGGCGTGAAAGGATGAGATGCAATCAGATCTAATTGATTCAGTGAAGAAACACAAGTCATGTGCTGTGCACATGCATGTTTAGAAAAACAGAAAATGGGCTTCCAATGAAATGGGTTTTAATAAACAAAACCTGAAATGGCCCCACTGAAGTGACTGTCACTTAAGTGTCAACCATTGTACGTGAAAAACATTGTTCTTTATGTTTAGTGAATGACTAGCCAAATAGACAAAAACTGTTATTTTCATGAAATGAATGAAGTGCAGTATACCTTGAGTCTTTGTTCATTCTTCACTTCTTCAATACAACTGATCTTGTCCTTAATCTAGCCTAGAGCTTGTGAGTGATTAAATAAAAATAAATACAATGATTTTGACAACGAAAATAGCCAATATAACAAATCCTAGAAACTAACAATAACAACGACTATCATTTCCTTCTAACACTCCCATCAACCAAATATTACATGTTTGAGAAGAATCCATACAAGGATTTCATAGCTGAAAAGGTGTTTTAGGAACTGACTTACTAGGCACTCTGTTCAAAATATAATTTGATGTTTTGATTGCATCTCTCCATAGAAACTTAGGCAGATCTGTAATGCAAATCATTCTTCTAACCATGTCTTTTAATGTCCTATTTCTCCTCTCAGCCACACCATTTTGTTGAGGTGTCCCATGGTTTGTATATTGTGCAACAATGCCACAATCTTGTAGGTAACGGGCCAATATATGGTGATGGATGTCTGCCTTTCTCATCATACCTGCCATAATACTCTCCTCCCCTATCGAATCTTAACATTTTAATCTTTAGGTTTAGCTGATTTTCTACTTCAGTTTTGTATACCTTGAACACCTCAAATGCACTAGATTTAGTTGGTATTAAGTAAAGATAGCATAACCTTGAGAAATCATTAATAAAAGTGATGAAATAGATATGTCCTTTTAGGGTTTGAATTGGGAAAGGTCCACAAATATCAGTGTGGATGATTTCTAAAAGACCCTTGCTTCGAATTGACCCTAGTTTCTTAGTGTTAACCATTTTTCCTTTAATGCACTCAATGTATTCACCATAATCCGAAAAGTCTAAGTAGGTATCCTCCTTGACTAGGTGTTGCATTCTTTTTCTAGATATATGACCTAGCCTTTTGTGCCATAATCTTGAAGAATTTTCAAAATTTAAAATTTGTTTTTGGCCTGTTAATTCAGTATTAAAAGAAACACACATGTTGTCACAATTTAATTAAAAGAGATTGTCAACTAGGAAACCATTGCCAATTAAATTTTTATTAAGAAACAAATTGAAACCAATATTAGAGAATTCAAAACTGAAATTCTTCCTGACTAATTGAGAAACCGAAATCAAACTTCTTCTCATGGAAGGTACAAAAGCAACATTTTTCAATTCTAATTGGAAACCTAAACCTAATTGAAGCCTAACACTTCCTACTGCATGGACTTGAATCTTCTTGCCATTCCCTACAAAGACATGTGCTTGATCCTTACTTGGTGTCTTCTGGCTTACGAAGTTTTGTAAGGAATTAGAAACATAGATTGAAGAACCAGTGTCAATCCACCAGGAATTGTTAAGGAATTTGACTCAAAACAAACTAGGACAGAATTAGTTTTACCTTTCTTTGCCTTTTTTTCTATCCATTTCTTGTACCTAGTGCAATTTCGTTTGAGAAGTAGCACTTGAAATCAATAGTTTTGTTAACATTTAAATCATTAGACTTCTTAGGATGAGGATTAGCCTTAGGGTTAGCAGCAACATGATGAGTTTTGGCAGATTGTTGTTTAGGTGCATTGGTGGTTAGGTGCACAGCATTGGTCTCCTTCTCCTTCTTCATTCTGGTTTATTCTTGAACATTAATGCCAATGATCGAGTTCATCAACATCCCAAGTTTCCTTTTGAGCATAATAAATTGTCTTCAGCTGCTTAAAAGATGGAGAAAGAGAATTCAGGGCTAGGTGAACTAGGAAAGGATTGGCTATGGGAATGTCTAAGGCCCTCAGCTTGGTTACAACTTAGATCATGCTTAAAAGATACACCTTGCTATCTTCCACACCATCATGCCTCATATTTATAAGCTTGCTCATCAAATTCCCAATTTCAGCCTTCTAAGATTCCCTACATTTTTTACTCACAGCCTCTAAGTATTCCCTAGCACTTTCAGATTCAGGAATGCCTCCACATACTGCCTCTATCATGGACTTCTTCATTATTAGTAGACACATTATGTTAGCCTTCTCCCATCTCTCAAACTTCAACTTCTGTTCAACAGTGCTTTCTTCAGTCAACTCCTCTGCTTATCTTCCCAAGCCTACCACTATGCTGCCAGATTTTGTGACCCAAAACCCATTTTGGGTCCCAAATGGGTCACAACTCCCCACTACGGGCCGAATTTTGCAACCCAAAAGACCATGTAACCCAAAGTATGACTCGGCCCAGAAGTGGGTCACAATGTAACCCATTTTGTGGTGAGACCCAAATTGGAGAGGGCCCACCACGTGAAGGCAGTAGGCCCCTGCCTGTCGACTGCTGCTTCCTTCCACGCCCCCAGCAAAGCGTGCGCATCACCAACAATTAGGATTAAAGTACCGTTGGTGATGTGCGGCTACCATTAAATGACCGTTTGTACTTTTTTTTTAATGCAGAGTTTGAAAGGGACCACCCAGATTAAAGGACTGTTGATAATCAACAGTCTACATCGCACCCATGCGTCTTTTTTTAAACAAATAATTAAAAATGAAAAAAAAAACTCGAAAAAATTCTAAAAAATTTCATAAAACTTTTTTAAAATTCTCCAAACCCTCCAACTGCTATATTTTTAAATGGGTCTATATATACCATACAACACCCATAGTTTTTCATAACAAACAACAACCTTTTTTTATCAAATTTGCACAAAAAAATATTTTCTTTGTCATAGCTCCAAAAATATTCAATATTGACCTTATTTTAAAGATCTCATTAAAATAAAACTAATGGCATAATTTTTATAATTATTTGAGTTTTAAATTATAAATTAAATATCACTTAATTAATATTAATCATATTTTAAATATGTATAAAACACTGAGACCATTGGAATGAGAAATGAGTCTCAGCACTATTTGGGACCCAAAATGAGATTTGGGTCACAAAATTTGAATCTCCCCACATAGTAGAAGGCCTTACTTCTAAATCATGGTCTAAGAGGCCTAAAGCTATCTCTAGGTCTAGGTCTCTCTTCCACTTTTTAAAGTTGCTACTAGTCAAAGACTCAATAGAATTGATAGAACTCATAACTGTAAACATGAAATATAACAATATAAGTAACTCTTCAACCCCAATTCTTTATGCGTGTATGGTAACCATTTGTCGACTGAGAACCATACATCCCTCACAAGTCTGGCCATATGAACTAGTGTGGTTATCTGCCACCAAAACCCTTCATCTGTAGACATAAAGATCTTAATGTTCACACTAATTAATATGTCATCTTGTTCCATCATAAGTTTGTATCAATGGAATTTACACTTGTGAGCAGAAAATCCAATTAACAGTTCCTCATGATGCGATTTTGTCAGTTATTATCTTGAGATGATTAATAATGATTGATCCATACCTTATCTGTGGACCAAACATGAAACAATCACTATTAACCATTAACCTAACTTCCTTATGAGACATTCTTTATTGCGGAATTTAGTCATACATAGAGGAAGAACAACACATAAAAGCATATACTGCTACATACAGATCATATATATTTAAGGCTTCTAACGTGTGAATAAACAATCACATATTATATATATCAAGAATGCTCTAAAACTAACTTGTTAGTAAGTTAATACAAAACTAACTTGTTAGTAAGTTAATACAAAACAAACTACCATGTTGGGCCCACTGCGCAATGTGATCTTAAAATCCGAACCGTCTATTTTTTAGGCCCTACTTCAAAGATCATCCCTGTAAAAAATCTCCAAAATCGGAAGTCATTTAGTCATTTGATTATAACAGCAACTATTTCTATACTTTTATAAAAAAAAACTGATCGTCTATTTATTTGATCTGAATTAGATGACAACATAATTTCCGATTTAGTTGATTTTTTGCAATGATGATCTTTGAAGTATGACCTAAATAATTGACGGTTCGGATTATAAAATTAGTTATGTGGTGGTCCCAAAAGCATGATTAGCTTCATATTAATTTACTAATTAATTAGTTTTAGAGCACTTCTATATATATATATATATACAGGCTCCTTCTATTGAGGTATCCTCAACTTATTTATGTTGAAGTATAACCTTGTTGGGGCCCACACAAGTCGTTTTGTGTCGATCCGAACTGTTCTCAAGGATCATCTTCATTGATAGATCATCCTTACAAAAATTTGGTCAAATTGGAAATCATTTGCCTATCTAACTTTAATAAAACAAATGAACGGTTTCATCGAAAATATTTGATTTGTCCATTTATTCGACCAAAGTTAGATAGGCAAATGATTTCCGATTTGACTAATTTTTTGCAAGGATGATCTATCAATGAAGATGATTCTTGCGAACGGTTTGGATCGACACAAAACGACTCGTGTGGGCCCTAATAGGATATACCTCAACATAATTAAGTTGAGGTATACCTCAATAGAAGGAACCTATATATATATATATTACTGGCAACTTGTGTAAACAAAACAATCAGATAGATAGCTTTATGCTTTTGCTTATCAACTTGCAAGTTAACAATCATATATATTGCTTTCAACAAAACAATCATGCAATTTAGTCTAACAACAATATATATATATGAGCAAATTACAATTTAGTACCTCAACTTTACATGTTATTTCAACTTAGTACCCCAATTTTGAAAACTTGCAAAAAAGTACCTCAATTTTTATTTTGTGTCAAATAGTACCTCCGTTAGTTTTTCCGTCAAATAAACCGTTATCTGTTGACGTGGCAGGGGTATTTTCGTTTTTTTTTTCAAATTTAAAAAATAATAATATTTTTAAAAACTTTTAAATAAAAAAATTTCTTAAATTTTTTTTTTAAAAATAATTAAAATACAAAAAATTCTTAAAATAAAAAATTTTCCCCCTCCCCCTCCCCCCTTCCCTAGCCATGCCCCACGCAGAACCTTAACCCTCCCTGCCCCCACCCCACCCCCCAGCCTCAGCCACCAATCCCCTCCCCTTCCCACCCCTAGCCCCCACCCAGCCCCTCCCCCACCCATTTCCTCCCCCCACCCAGCCCTCCCCCACCCATCCCCACCCCTCCCAGCCCCTCACCCTCCCCTTCTCCCTGCCCGACCCTCTCCCCCCCCACCCAGCCATCCACTCCCCTTCCCGCCCCCACTTAGCCCTCCCCCAGCCATCCCCTCCTCGACCCACCCCCCTCATACAGCCCCCACCCAACTCCCTCCCCCCCGCCCAACCAAGCCCCGCCTCGCCCAGTGCTGCCCTGCCACTCCCCAGACCAGCTCCCCCCACCCCTCCCCCTCGGCCCCTCCTCTAGCCCCGACCCACCTCACCCCTCTACCTAGATTTATACCCTCACCCCCCCCAACCCAGCCCCCTCACCCCCCTCACTCCCCATTACCCAACCCCGACCATCCCTGCATATCTCACCACTTTTTTTTAAAAAAAAAAAAAATTTAATTTTTATAATTTTTGTAAGAAATTTTTTTATTCAAAAATTTTTAAAAATATTATTATTTTTTAAATTTGGAGAAAAAGACGAAAATACCCCTGCCACATCAGCAAATAACAGTTTATTTGACACAAAATGAAAGTTGAGGTACTTTTTTGCAAGTTTTCAAAATTGGGGTACTAAATTAAAACAACATGTAAAATTGAGGTACTAAATTGTAATTTGCTCTATATATATTCTATACTTTTTCTGTCAATTAACTACAACAATATCAATTGTCGAAAGCCAAGAAATACATGCAATACAAATTATAAGTTCACGTGATTTCCCTTTTCTTAGCATACATACATGTTTCTGTAATCCAAAATTGCATGCAGGGTTCTTTAGCATATTAAATCAAGCAATAATCTTTTATGTATGCAAACTTCACAAGATAGACCTTTAGATGCATAGAACCTAAGCTCTTATATATACCACATGTTGTGTTTTCCAGATTTGCATACAAAAGGGACTGACCTTGTGAAGCCATCTCAACACACACGAGTAGGGATGCTGCTGCACACCAGGTGTTTGAAGGTATGTCTCTATGAAGCCCGAGTCTTCCTCTCTCTTTGTTTCTCTCTGAATGCACTCCTATATGGAGTAGGATATATGCTAGAATGTAGTGCACGAGAGTGGGGACCCTAGCTTTACTTTTATAGGTACCTTGCCCATAAAGGATTTCCTAAGGGTTATCCATATCACCTCCTGACTTCATGGCCTAAGCAATAGGTATTCCACTGTCAATATAATTCCTAATTCACCTCAAAGAATCCGGATATCCAAATTGGCTTCTCTCTTGTATTCTTAGTTGTTTAGGTGTCTAAATAGGATGTAAACTCAATATGGTCCTAGCACGACATCAATGGCTGCATTTCAAGTTTGCTTGCAGATTTGGCTGGCAGCCTCTTTGCTTGCTGATGGGTTGGCAGTGGCTGGACAAGTAAGTAATGGATTTTGATAAGAGAATGCATTAAATGGTGGTAATTTAAATTGTTGACATCCCACAATTTTGTGGACTTACCTTTCCACATTCAAACAAGAATTGCACTTCAAAATAATAGTATTATTAAAAGAAAAATTAAAGATAATATAGTAAAATTTGAGAATCTATGAGCATAGTTTTTGGCCATATATAGACGAGTTCTGTAATTATCATTACACAAAATATGTTCCATTGTCTATGCTGCCCATGCTGAGAATTTAAGATGTATTTCTGATTGGGAGGCCTTAAAGGTTTATATCTGGGGAGGGTCAAGCAATGATTTGGCTCCTTTTTTGTTCATTTCAATACTGCTCACAAAGTTTCAGCTTCATCACATGAGCATTTGCTTTGAGGGCGAGTGTTTAGCTTTTTTTTTTTTCTGCACAATATTACCAAATGGCTTGTCTTTGGATTTTTCGTAACCTACAATTAGGCAAAACTTAAAACTTTTGAGTATCATGGATGTGCACAGTTACCACTGATTCAAAAAACTTAAGCTGTTACTAACAGCTTAAGTTTTTTGAATTGTTAGGAACTGGACCAACGATATACATCAAGCTGTATGGAAAAACACTAACAGTCCCCTTATGTGTAAGGCTCGCTCAATAACTTATAACTGGGAACAAAATGTGGCCTACTGATGCGGAACTGAAGGAATTACTAGAAAAACAGGTTATCGGGAATCAATCCAAAAGATGTCAAAGACAACGAAGTTCTAATACCATATCAAGTTACTGTTGATCCTAAACAATAATAATATCAAAAGTTTTTTTCCTATGTATGTTTTTATGTCTCATTATGCAGCAACTCAAGAGGTGAGATGTTGTGTGATGTAATTCTATAATTTCTATTACAACTACTGGAGTCTCTGTGAGAGAATATTTGACTTGAGGACTTTCGTCAATAAATATATTGATATTTTGGCATCATAGTTGCAGTAAGATTTTTTTCATTTGATTGGCTTAGATTCTGTAGAGGTTAGAAGACTCGGGAGGATGATGGACACCAACCAGGAGGGTGTCTTGTGAGCTAGAGTTCTGTTGTTTTTATTATCTGTTAAAACTTAAATGTGCCTAGTTTTCCCAGATTTCGTTCGGTGCCCCCCACCTTTGCAGATTTTCATTCGATCACCTAAGCATTTATGGTTGATAAATATTGTTTCCACTTTTGATTAGCAATGACTTCCAAATTGAAACCTTTCATAAGTGTCATAGGGTCAAAGACATAATTGCTTCAAAAGTGCCTCCTTACAATATTTCTTCTCACATTGCTGTTTCAAAGCTGTCTTAGCCTTTCTTAAGACTTTCCATAAAATCTTCTACTATAGTGCCTTCATTTTCTGTAATTGTGCTGCTTCTTATCATCTATAACACTTTTACTCGAATTATTTAGAAGCGTGTTTCTATTCTGAATCTTTTCACAATAGACTGTAATTGAATCACAACTTTCAGGCAATCCTTGCAAGCGCATTTGCAAGGAAAGATCACAGCAAGGCTATTGCCACAGCTTCACATGTATTGCAGGTGTGCTAACTTTTGAACATATAATTTATTCTTTTCCCTTGTCATGTTTTGAATTGCATACATTTCTATTATGCAGATGGCTTTGGTTCTAGGGCTAATGCTCTCGGTCATCCTTACAGTTGTATTACAGTTTGCATCCAGATTATTTACAAAAGACATCAACGTTTTGCAGCTTATAAGTTCAGGCATCCCTGTATCTCTCTACCCTCCCGTCCAAACAAAGAAACAAATAAATTTTTTTCTTGTTCTATTGGTTTCCATATAATTTTAGAGCTGAGAATTCTTTCTTTCTTGCTAGTTTGTTGCAGCCACTCAGCCTATTAATGCCTTAGCATTTGTTTTTGATGGAGTCAATTATGGAGCATCAGATTTTGCATATTCTGCCTACTCGATGGCAAGTCTAAAACTCTTGTTGCTCTCCTAATCAGTTACTATTTACTTTGCTTCTTGTTTACTAGTAATCAAACAAATATTTCCACAGAAAAATCTCTCTCTCTCTCTGACTATTCTCTGTTGACTCCAGGTTTTGGTGGCTATAGTGAGCATATTGTGCCTGTTTGTATTATCATTAAGCCATGGCTTTATTGGCATCTGGGTTGCTTTATCTATCTTTATGAGTTTGCACACACTGGTTGGATTATGGAGGTAAATTCTCTAGCAAATGTGCACTGTTTTTTTAGTGAAAAAAATCTCTACTTATTTATCCTTAAAGGATTTAGTTCCTTGAAGTATGAAAGAAAACTATACTTTCTGTATTTTTTGATTCTTTAGTTGGATAGAAAAACTCACACCACAAGAAACCCTAAAGAAACGTGTTTAACAAGGATTGTCATAACATATTCTGGTGATTATAAATTCAAAGTTGATTCCACACACATTTCAGGATAGGGACTGGAACGAGACCGTGAAGTTTTCTGAAGGAGTAATTGTTGCCTAAATACGTTTCTGCGTACATTCATTTACCTCCAGCATGTCTGACAAGATTGCCGAAAGGGAAACGACAAAAATCTTGTTACGCTGAAATGTGTAGTGTATATGTTCAAGCATTGCAATAACTGTACAATACTAAGATGGGAAGTGGGATTTAATGTTAGGTAAGATCTTGAAAAACAGTGTCACATTTGAAGTCATTTGTGCAATTAAAATGGGAAGTGGGAAGTCCCCATCACAATAATGGCCAAGGCAGCCGTACCTTAAAAAGCTGGTGTTTGTGTTGGTTCTGTCCTGCTGATTTGTTTGGTTTACGACATTAATTTGGTAACAGAACCTAAACTTCAATCTTATGGTGGGTCTATGTCCTTGTGGACCTTGTGGTTTGGTCACAGGCTCAGCTAACCTCACACCATCTTCCTATCTAACTACTCTCTCTCTCTCTCTAATTAATTTTGTAGCATCACCATTATGGTAATAATTGGAATAGCTCTGAATGGAAATCAATATTTGCTAGAATAGCAAATACATTCCCTTATTGGTTGGCCATGTTTCCACAGAAGTTAGCCAAGGTGATGACCGAAATAGTAGGAGGTTTAAGGTTCATAAGGTAACTGATCTATCACAGCAAAATTCCATAAGTGGTACTATGATATATGATTATACACGTGAAAACCATAATCACTGAATAAGACTAAACCCAACAATCCAATTCACACTAAGCACAGACTAATGCAAACTCATCAAAAATTAATTCCCACTAATCCCACACCCTTCATACTTTTGAGTGAATAACGGGAGATTTTTAATTTTTTATGGGAGGAGAGATTCAAATTTAAGACCTCTATTACAAAGAGAAATATCACTAAATTAATAGCTAGTTAATAAATAACATAAAAATGGGTCGTTGCTTGATCGAATAGGATCCTAGATACTCAAGTAGAGGAATTTGTGGATTGAGAGTAGAAAAAAAAAAAAAAAAAGCATCAAAATAATAAACAAGGAATTTGAGAGACAATATATGTAAAATGTTAGATTCCCTTCAATGTTTATTACTGTTGTGCTAAATCTTAGGATTGAATGTATTGTCCCTCACTTTGTCTCTCATTTTAAGTTAAATGAAAACTTCTGCCAAACCATATGTCAAAGTAGATGATATATTGATATGTCAATTTTGCTCCTTTCTTTTTTTTTTTTTTTTTTATAAGGATATATGCCAAAGTAGCTTCTTTTATTTTCTTTTGAGGAGTGGGAAATGGAAGGAACAAAGTAGAGGAGGAATATATGGACCAAGCAACTAAAAAGGTGATGTTGCCAAACTAGATTGGTACCAAACTGTAATCCTCTGCCGCATTTACATCCAAAATTATTTAACAAAAAATGTTATGTTGACAAAATGTTAATATTCCGTGAACATGTTATCTTGGTAATATGCCAACCATGGACCCATAATGATAGTCTGAACATAAACATGCCAAACATTATATTTTTTACAAACATTAATTTGAACTAAATATTTAAATATAATTTCAACTGATCAAGGATCTTATTTGACAATCTGACAAAATAAATTTCTCTATATAAGTATATATATATATAATACAAAGGATTTAGGCCTTCCCTTTATAAATAAAATATTAAAAAAATGGACAAGTATATTTGGCTTCCATGACCCATTGTGATCATGTTTACTTCGTAGGGCTAATTGCCCTTATGCTAGTTCTTCTCTATGTTTAGCTAGTAAAATCACAAAAAGACAGGGAATGTCCTGATCAATCCACTCACCGAAAGTGGAAGTATTTTTAACATTTTTTTTGGCTCCCCAAGTCCCTTTCAACTTTTTTCCTTTTCTTATTTTTATTTTTCTGGCTCATCTTTCAGCCCGGGAGTCATATACGTCATTTTCTTGGGGAGAAAAGAGTACAACAAAGATAATATAAATTCCACCAAACTTATATATCCTTGATTATTCTTTTTTCCTTTGCATAAAAGACCTGATATAAAGGAAGGTGGTGTATCATCATCATCATCATCATCATCATCTTCAACATCACATGATATGATATGATCTCTCAACATCAACACCACATGACAAGATGATATCTTAAGTCTTAATGGAGTAAACAATGACAACACCAAAAACCTACAAACAAGTAACAACAGAATAAATAAAAAAACTGTCAAACCACAACTTTGTTTTTGGTTCCTATATTCTCATCTACAAGCATATCAATTGATTCCAAATAAGCAGTCACTGTTTTTCTTGGCATAAGAATAGCTTATCTTTCTTGGCATATCAATTGATTCCAAACTCACACTATAAGGTCACATTAAAACTGCCACACCAGATCTGCAAACTCCTATTCCGAGGCAGATATATAATATAATCCAGAATCAATATTCCACAAGGATTGAGAGAATCCATATTTTCATACCACTTAAACTATTTGAGAGTTGGGTCAAAATAGCTTAAATGGTATGAAAGTAGGTCATTTAATTAAATTTCGCTATAAAATATCTAATTTTCTCCACATTCCACAATCTAAAATCCCACCACCATAATTTGGAATCCACCAAAGCACAATTTCCCATGCTAATGCTTAGCGTAAGGAAAAAACTTCCTAATAAAGCACTAAAATCAAAATCAATGCCAATGAGAGAAAAAACAATGGAAGATTAGCAAAATGGAACTAAAAACAAAAAGAAGCATATGCAACAATAAGAATTAAAGTATTAGAAAACCAATAGCAGTAAAATTGAATGTTACATCATGGAAGGATCAAAATTTCTCCATTTCCTCTTTATCCTCAGTAACTGCACTAGCAGTTAATGCATTCTAATGTACATTAAAAAACATCATCAGAAACAACATCCTCTCTAATCCCCAAAAACGGACCAGAGGTCCGGGCCCTTACATTATGAAGAAATCTTACAGAAGACAATATAATGACCCTCCTAATTTTTAATGAAGTTGGGAATGAATAATAAAAGGTTAAAAAGGTGAAACAGCCATAGGGTTTTGAGTTTCATATTCATAGAACATGTTGCTCATCATAGAAGAAAAAGATGATGATCATATAAACCTAAAATTTGAAGATATTGGAAACAAAATGACACCTAGACTGGGTTTCATTTTGTTGTGTATAACCCAGAGGTAATCTTACGCTTTCTAACTTTTGTAACAATAAATGGTGAAAATGAATTTTCTTCAATGGAGTTTCTGCATTGGCTTTCATCAACGTTCCTGCAACCTTCCACACCAACTACCAACAAAATCTGGAAAAAAATGCATATGTTATTTTACCAAAACATTCCGGTTAATCACCATGGGGCTCACTGAGCATTGTTTCAATTCTGCTGAGCCACAAGATCAAGATGCAAATGGTCGATCCATGCTCCTAAAACAGCATGATCAACCGAATCCATTTGGGAGTTCACATTTAAACCCTCATTGGAGGATCCAGCGGCCGTAACACCTGAGATGGGCGTATTTAGCTTCTCTTTGATTTCAATAGGAGATTCTTTAACAAGTGACTGAACCCATGATAGATCTGGTTCCTCTCCATTGTTACCAAGCTCAAATGAAGATGACCTGCGGAGCTTACCCAGTTCATCTGCACTAACAGCCCAATCTGGTTTTCCATTCGAGGATCCCCATTTCGACCAAGAATTTCCAGGGGAACCAACATTTGAAGCAGAGTTGTAGCCAAGTTCCCGTGAACTAAGGCTACGAAACTGTTGTTGTTTCTCTCGTTGAGCCAGCATGGAAACCCGAGAGCTCATGGGTGAGATAGGTTCCACATTCTGTGGAGACATCCTCCCAGAGGATGGGACCCCAAAAGAGGCCTGCAATAGAGAATGATCAACAGTTTTAGGGGACAAATTAGTGTGGATCGGTGAAAGCATGCTCTGCTGCTGCTGCTGAAATTGATTGAGAACAGCTGACTTGTGAGTTGGGGAGAAAACAGCTGATGCCAATGCTTGATCAGAGTACCGCGGAGATAAGCTTTCAGCAGAGAAGAGATCATCAAGATTTGAGGGGTTTAATTGCATTCGACCAGAACGGTTCAGTGAACTATTATTCATAGATGGTTGTGAGAGGCAAGACAATTCATTTAGGAGCTGCTGTTGCTGCATACCAAACTCTGGCAGTAAATCGAAGTCCTCCACTTGCATATCTCTCGCACAAAGAGAAGATCTCAAGCGACTAGACTGAAGATTGCTGTCTGGGAGATGCAAAGCAGGGACATTAGGTTGGGGCCAAGCAACAGAAGAGTGTGACATGCCATTGGCAGATGGAGACATGGGTGGAGTAAATGGTGAAGGAGACATGACATTGACCAATGAAGGAGAACCGGGCAAAAGGCTCATTGCAGCAGCAAAATCCATGGCCGATGCACCAGAAGTGCTCGAGCGAGGGGAGGGAACAGCAGAACCAGTAGAGACATATAATGGTCTTAGTTCCTCTGGAGTGTGGGCGAAAAAGCAGACTCTCCTTGCACAACTTGTACCATCCTTGCAAAGTCGGGTTCGATACTGAGCTGGGTGTAGCCAACACTCAAAAACCCCATGAGCATATTCACACATATCTCCACGTCTACAAGCCCCCTTTCGGAAATCAGGACAAGGAACACAGCTGTAATGAAACTTCCTTGGATCCCTTCGTCGTGCGTTTTCCCCTGGATGGACAAAAGGGCACTCAGTCCAATCATGGGAGTAGGCACGTGAACAAGGCCTCACCTTGAACGAATACATTCGGAACTCATCAGTTGAATAAATGCTGTTCTTGATGTCTGGGAGAGAGGGGTCAACCGGGTATTCCTTCTTCTCTGATGCAGAAGAAGCAGGAAGATTACAGAACTTTGACTTCGTTGGAGAACAAGTGAAATCTAAAGCAGATGGAGACCCATTTTCTGGGGAAGCTGAAAGAGGAGGAGAACTTGAATGTAGGGTTCTTGTTGAGATCGTGAGAATTTGTTCACCAACAGAACCATTAATCATAAGGAGTTCTTCTAGAGCTAATTTGATATCATGAAGCCTACGAGGAACAACGATAACATCAACAGGACGATGACCATTAGCATCGACCAAATTAGGATCAGCACCGGCTGCCAAAAGCAGCTTCACACCATCGACGGCATTCTCAGCCCCACCTGAGGCAGCACAGTGAAGAGCAGTGCTTCTATCAAGACTGCAGGTTCGATTTACATCAGCATCAGATAGAGAAAGAATCAGCTTTATAACATCAATACTACCATATGTAGCAGCAACCATTAAAGGGGTCCTCTGCTCATTAACCATCTGCTTTGAGCCCTTTTGTCGACAATACCATAAACCAATCTCATCAATGCCAGAAGGGTCACGTTCAATTGATCGTCTGAAGCTCTCAATGTCATTGTTAGCTGCAAGCTCAAGCAAGCTGGCAAAAGTATCTTCAGTTTCAACTGTCAGGTGATTCATGGCTATGTTGGAGAGTCTACGTTCGTTAACAGAGATAGGAGATGCTGCTGGAGATGAAATGGGTTTTACCCGCACTGATCCATAGCACATGCTTTCATTTACTGGGAGTCCAGCTGGAAATAAAAAAACCCAAACCGTATAATTAAACTACGAGTAAACATCAAATTCATATATACTAATATACATATATATTTATACACACACAGAAACAAGCAAGAAACACAATGAAAGAACACAAGATAATATTAAGGGAAAAAATCATAAATTAATCTATGTTTGGCCAGTGAGAAAATCTTGAAAAAGATGAGAGAAAATGAAGCTTCACACATCTTGAAAATCTTGAACATGAGATAATATCGGAAACAATATTACCAACACTCAACTAAACTTCAATAACGACTTATTATATTGATATTATCATTTGGGTGGGAAATAAAAACCCCACCAAAGACTTTAAGACAAAATTGTCTCCTTTGTATTTCTATCAAAAAGGGGGTTAATAAAACCCCAAATAGATCTGTGAGCACAAAGACCAAAGTCAAAACTCAAAAATACTGCACTGTATATCATTATCAAATGAAACAAAATAAATAAAATCAATTAATACAAAAATTCTTAACCAGACCACAAGGATCAAGCCAGCAACAATCCCAGCATAGGATCTTCTTGAAACCCATTAAAAAAATAATTTCCAAAAAATGTAAAAATTGAGAAAACACAAATTTGACAACTTGTGAAAACTGATTGCTTGAAACAAGAAGCAATCACAGTCAAACATCAAAAAGAGAAACGTCTACAATTTCCATGGAGGTAGATAGAGTCATCATTTTCAAGATCAAGTAAAAGAGAGTAACACAAAGAGAGCAAAGCCAAAGTCTTTAAGGCATGAGTCTCAGAGTGAGAGAGCATATATGTATGTATATGCATGTACATGTGTGTATAGGGTGGAGTTTGTGATCAAAGCGAATCTTACCAAATCTTCCAGCTAAGAAAGCAAGGGTAGCACCATTGAGGCACTGTGATAGTGACGCAGACTAGAGCTTCTGTCGGTTCTCAAACTGTTTGGACTCCGAGAAAATTTCCTCCTCTGGTTTCTGAGCAGACGAGAGAGAAAGAGAGAGAGAGAGAGAGAGAGAAAATAAAAAAGCTTCACTTTTGTTGCTCTTCTTCCATCTCCAATTCCTCTGTCCTCTGCTTTCTCACTGAAATAAATAAAAAATTAAGCTCTGTGAACATTGGCTGACTGTGTGTACGTGGAAAATGGGTATAGAAAAATACGGATCCGCTGTTAGCTCAAAAAATTATTTTGCATAATCGATATATTGACACGTAATATAATTAATTTATGTGTTATAATATGAGTAAATATTATTAATACTATATCCTACTAATATAAATAAATCATTCAATAATATTCTTATATAATAGATTTATTATACCATACAACGATATATCGATTATACTTATAATTTTTTCTTTAAGAGGTATGTTGTTTTCTATCTTCCATAAAATCTAATCTGTCCAAATAATTTAACGGTATTAGGAATTTAGGACCGACCATATAGCTATAATTAGTTTTTATATTTTTTTTTTGGCATAATTTCAATTTAGACACATAACTATATATGCTATTTCAACGGGGTCCACGAACTTTCAAATATTTCAAATATACACCTGATTTATTATGTAAATTAAAAAATGAAATTTCGTCCATCAATTTATTGAGAGATCAGTTAAATGTCAACTTGACTTTTGCTAACAAGGATTAATTGGCGACGTGGCACTAACTCAGCATACATTTCCCGCCAAATGAGCAACACATGTCCACTTGACACAGGCCCACACACCCATCACCTCATTCTCGCTCGTCGAACGCTCTCCTGACCATTTAGTCTCCAAAAAATATCACATTTTTCCCCAAATTCGAATATAAATCTCTCACTTGTGTTCAACGAGCGAGAAAGAGATGATGAGTTTGTGAACCTGTGTCAGGGGTTAGGTGGACCTGTGTCGCTCATTTGGCGGGAAATGAGCGACACGGGTCCACCTAACCCCTGACACGGGCCCACAAACTCTCACTCTCTCTATTATTATTAAATTGTGGGTTCGTGTCGCTCATTCGGCGGGAAATGTTTGCTGAGATAGCGCCACATCGTCAAGTAATCCCGGTCAGCAAAAGCCAAACTGTCATTTAACTGATCTCTCAACGAATCAATGGACATAAATTCATTTTTCAATTTAGATAATAGATCGGGTGTATATTTGAAATATTTTAAAGTTCATGGACTCCGTTGAAATAGCTTATATAGTTATGTATCTAAATTAAATTTATGCCTTTTTTTTTTTTTAGAAACTCACACTAAACTGTTTGCCCTCTGCTTAATTTCTGATCACTCTTTCCTTTCTTCTTCTTCAGCCACAACTACTCAAGACACAATCTCAGCCATGACCATAACTTCCAATTCTAAACTCTCTTAATTTATAGAACGTTGTTCCATGTCTCCTCACACTTACTTACCCTGTGCCCAAATGGCCTCTTTTTCTCCCCAAAGTCCGAACACACCCACTTACGCAAACAATCTCCTTTTTCCCTAAACCTCAATCTCCAAATTTGTCTTTCAAATTAGACCCAACTAAAAAAAAAAAAAAACTGGTGAAAAAATGGGGATGATGGGTCCTTCATTGTTTCTTTGAGAAACAAGAGAAAGTGTGTGTTTTAAGTTGTAGAGATAAAAGTGTTGATTTCTCTATTGGGGGTAAAATTAACCATTTAAATGAATTGTAGACAACACCATCTTAATCGTTGGTCGTGGACATGGTAATTCCTCATTTTCCACTTTCTTTTTCCCAGTTATTATTGTTTCTTTTAGTTAAAGAATTTAAAGTTGTGGGGGTTTGATTTTATTGATTTTTGATTGAATTCATTAGAGAATTCTAAGAGAGAGAATCAGTGGTTTTGTAAGATGAGGGAAGACAAATTGATGATAGCGGCTGATAAGAAGAAAATGAGAGAGAACAAAAATAGTTTTTAGGCATAAATTTAATTTAGACATATAACTATATATACTATTTTAATGGGATTTAAGAACTTTCAAATATTTCAAATATACACCTGATTTATTATGTAAATTAAAAAATAAAATTTCGTCCATCAATTTATTAAGAGATCAGTTAAATGTCATCTTGACTTTTGCTAACGGAGATTAATTGGCGACGTGGCACCAACTCAACATACATTTCCCACCAAATGAGCAACACATGTCCACTTGACACGGGCCCACACACTCATCACCTCTTTTCCGCTCGTCGAACACTCTCCTGACCATTTAGTCTCCAAAAAATATCACGTTTCCCCTAAATTCGAATATAAATCTCTCACTTGTGTTCAACTAGCGAGAAAGAAATGATGACTTTGTGGACCCGTGTTAGGAATTAGGTGGACCTATGTCGCTCATTTGGCGGGAAATGAGCGACACGGGTCCACCTAACCCTTGGCACGGGCCTACAAACTCTCACTCTTTCTATTATTATTAAATTGTGGACCCGTGTCGCTCATTTGGCGGGAAATGTTTGCTGAGATAGCGTCACGTCGTCAAGTAATCCCGGTCAGCAAAAGTCAAGCTGTCATTTAATTGATCTCTCAACGAATCAATGGACAAAAATTCATTTTTCAATTTAGATAATAGATCGGGTGTATATTTAAAATATTTTAAAGTTCATGGACCCCGTTGAAATAGTTTATATAGTTATGTGTCTAAATTAAATTTATGCTTCATTTTTAATAAAAGCATAAGGATAACTACGTTACTTCCATTAAAAAAAAGTCTTATGTAGCTAATGTGGTTTAATTAAAACCGTTTGATTATTTGGATGACTAAGATTTTATGAAAGGTAGAGAAGAACCAACTCTCAAAGCAGAGGAGTTTGAATCCGAAAAGTATTTACCTATCTATAGTGACGTGGTATCGCTTGTATAGAAAATAGAGGCAAAAAAATAAGAGAAAGAGAGTGAGAGCGAAAGGAAGGATGTTTTCACACCAGAGGATATGTACCGCTGTTGTAATAATTTAATCTTTGTCTTTCCGTCAAATTCTATAGAAATTCAACCTAAATTCACCGCACATGAAACATAAATTGTCATCTCGAGATAATCGTGTGTACCTAAATCCATCAACACCCCTCTTCAACCTGCGACGTGGGATCATTCTATTGGTCAGAAAGACAGATTTCTCCATTGAAGTGATGACACGTCAGCTACAATGGTGGTCGTGCTAGCAGACAAGAGAAAGTGTGTTAATTTCTCACATGGATTTGATATGTCCTTGGAAACCGGTTTAGAAGGTGGAAAGGCGGTAGGGGTAACCGGTTAGGTGGGTGTGAGTGGGATTAAGGTGACCGGTTGGATGCGCGCGTGCACAAGGTGGATTAAACTGGAATGGAAGGGGGACTGGCGTCCGCCAAATGAAGGAGGGGTTTGGACCCGCTGGTCGCAAGCGTACGGGAGCGGACATAAGGCAGCAGTCAATTCGTTAATTGTGGGGTCAAATCACAAGTGGGGAAAAAAAACATAGAGCACCAACGACACAAAACATAAACAAAAAGAAAGAGGCAATATCACATTAATTTAAAATAAAAATCCTACACTCAACTATATTAAAATATAATAATGCTAGTGGTCTCACATTTTTTTTTTTTTCATATTTGTATCTCATTTGATATGTCATTACTTTACTAGAAGGATATTTCTTTTTTCTTTATTTCTTTTTTAGGTTTTTTTTTTTTAATTTTTAGTGTCCAATGTATGAATGTCATGTAAAATGGTATGAAATTGTAGTATAAAAATGTAGTAAGTGTAACATTACTGATTAAAATGTACTCAATTTTTTAGTTATAATTTGTTGACAAATATTACAATTTTTGCATGAAATTTTGAGACAGCTTCTTTTAACTCAATTTAAGCATTGTATAATTTATAACTCATGCTAATAATATTTCTCTAATAACATAACATAATTTTTTTAAAAAATTATTAAAGATGAGTGCAAATATACAAAATAGGAGTTTGAAAAATCACTGTCCAAAATTTTTCATGTTATCTAAATTTTTTTCATGTTATCTTAGATTCTTAATGAATAATAATAAATATTACATTAGACTTTAGAATTTTGTTATCAGACTATTAATCTTAACAACCTTACAATATGAACCATCTCAAATATGTATTATTTTTTAAATAGAGGTGAGACTCTGTACAAAATTCATATAGTTGAATCTCATCTTTGTTAAAGAGCTCATCAATTGAGATCGTCCAAATAATAATATCATAATCTGAAACACAATTCATACAACAATCCAATTTGCTAATCGTTCAGATTAACAGCCTATTAACATAAGATGCAGCTATTCTGACCTAATTTTTTATTAGTAGTCCCAACATATTTTTTACACTCAAATAAAAAGTAGATTTTACAAAAAATTATTATTATACCCAATAGATTTTCCCAAATCATCCTTATGAAAATCCAATACCACATTCAACTTATTCTACTTTCTATTACCAATATAAACACCCAACTCCATCTCCCCCACCACCATCAAAACATAAGATTGAATTGCACCACCACCACCGAATCAAAATTCTGAATTTGAAACTGGCCGAAAAATGATATCACATTCCACAAAATTAGAGCCTGTAATCAACATCTTGAGCTAATTTCAAATTTTTCTTTAATAACAAAGTTAACTGCAAGGCCGAATAAAAAAAAAACTACAAAAGGCCGAACGAGAGAATAATAAATAAAAATACAAAAATATGATCACCACTGAGATTATAGAATTTTTTGGTTTACAGTTTGTTAAAAAATGAATGCCAAGTTCTCAATAAAGGGTCGGGTGTTGTCTGTGTTTTGTTGGCCTGCCGTAATCACATGCTCTCACGCCCACGTTAACATCAGCTCATGCCTCTTCGCCGTCCAATCCCTATCCAAATCCAACTATTAGATCTTGAAAACACCTGCAACCCACTTTGACTCACTTCGCCAATCCAATATCTACGTGGTTTATTTCTTGATCTCATTTTTTTTTGGTAAAGCTAAAGAAAAAAACCTTTATTACTTTAAATAACCAGATTGTTTTACACAGTATTAGTTCAAAGGGTCGGTTTGAAAACTTCTGTACTTTCTCAAAAAATGAAATAATGAAAATAATTCATTTGAAAATTCTCAAACTATGATTTGAGCAATCATTCATCAATATTATGCTTGTTTGTCTTGATATAAAGAATGTTAGTGTAGTAGGGTTTATGATTTTGTTAAAAATGAGAGGTGTCTAGAGATGTTGGATATATTAATAATGTTAGGTATATTATAAGTAAATTAATTTTTAAAATTTTTAAATTAAATATTTATTCTTAATAGTCAATTTACATGGAATACAATTAAAAATTAATACTTTATTAAATTATTAAAGTTACTAATAAAAAAATTAAGTTGGAATAGCGACATCTATTAAGAATCTAAGATATATGAGAATTTTATAAAAATAAAAAAATTAATATTTATTTATTTATCTATTTAAAAGGTTTCGCATGGGGAAGAAGAAAACTTTTCAGCCGCCCCAGTTGACCAAGTAATAAAGTGAACCAAAATCAATGTATATTAAAAGGGATAGGATACAATCATACAAGTACTTTTGACAAAGACTTTAACAATTATTTTGAGCATCTTAGAAGATTCAAGGGTCTAAAATAAAACCAATATCTAAGATCTTTACTCATTAAATGACATCAATGTGGAATTATAATTAATATAATTGGACTCAGTAACATCTGTAAGAAGTTTTACATTGGATTATAATTCATCTAATCTTTCATGAATTGTCTTTTTTTTTTTTTTTTTTTTGGAACACAGGAGAACTTTCATTGAAAGAGATTAGGAATTAGCAACATCCTGAAGAGATTGATGAGGCACCAACCAATCTGCCTTCGCCTCTATCCATTAAAACAAGGCAAGGGTGTCTTCCATGAATATCTTGATTAGTAATGGTTGCTTTCCCAAACACCAAAACTCAACCTAAAAAAATAAACAGATAATACAAAAAGTAAAAATAAAAACATACCCATCCCCCTTCCCTTCCTTTTCTTCCTCCCCCAACTCCCATTTTCTCTCTTTTTCTGCATCTTTCACACCTCTCTCAGTGAACTTGGGATGGCTCCCAGCGTTAGATAGTTGCACTGCCACCTGGGATTTGAAGTTCATTGAGTTCTCACGTTGTTTAGTTTCCCCTTCGTCTGAATTATGATCTCTCTCTCTCTCTCTCTCTCTCTCTCTCTCTCTCTCTCTCTCTCTCTTTATTTCTCTTATTTTTTTTCTTTTATTAATTATAATTCCACATCAGATGCCATGTCATTTAATGAGGAAAGATCTTAAATATTGGTTTTATTTTAGACCTTTGGATCTTTTAAGATCTAAAGGCTGAAAATGATTGTTAAATTTTTTGTCAAATTACTTGTCCCATGATCCTATCCCATATTAAAATAGAATGTTAATTACAAGATACTCACAAACTTTTAATTTAACCAAAATCACACAAACCCAATAACTTACTTACAGCTCTATCACCTCCATTTAATTACAAGATACTGTCATAACTTACTTACAACTCACCTCCATTTAATTACAAGGTACTGACATAATTTACTTATAACTCACCTCCATTTAATTACAAGGTACTGACATAACTTACTTATAGACCACCTTCCAGAAAACCTAAGACAAGATGCGTAACCTATGTCCACGCATAATTAAGACAATAACTCTTAAATTAAGACTATTTATATTTTTATACAACAAAAAACATAGGTAAACTTGAAAAAATTGAAACTGAACTTATCAGAAAATTAAAATTGCGAACTGAAACTACATTAGAAAACTGAAACTATATCAGAAAATTGAAATTGCAAACTGAAAGTATATCGGAAAATTGAAAAATGTGAATTGAAACTGTATTAGAAAACTGAAACTGCATGATACAACAGAAACTCAGTCAATTTAAAATCAAAACAAGAAAATGGTCGTAGGAGCAGCAGCCGCCATGAACTCGCACCTATTCCACAACCAAAATTCAATTTTTCAAGGGTTTTGAGCTAGCATTCGATACTCACATGTCCAACAGGATGAGAATGAACCAAAACAAGGGAAACCCAATCACTAGTAGGGGTGGGCATTTAAATCGGAACCGGGGGGAAAAAACCGTAAAAAACCACTTTGACCAAAACTGGTCAACACCGGGTCAAAACTGGACTGGACCGGTCCAATCCAGTTCCGGTCCGATTTTTCACTTCACAGAACTAGACTGGACTGGATTGGACCGTTTAATTAATATGTATTTTTAATTTTTATATATATTTAATTTTTATACAATTTTTATACACTTTATAAACATTTTTATACACATTTTTACACACATTTTTACATACATTTTTACACACATTTTACACATTTTAGATAATAAAATTAATATTAACCTAGCTATATTTTAGACTCTAAAATATATTTTATATAACCATATGGCATATTATTCTATATATAATAATGTTTTAGTATATAATTGTAGTTATACCTTTTATAATAAAATTAATATATTTTTTATACTCTATAATCTATATACTAAACCCTATATAGTATATACTAAAATTATTATAGTTATAGGATATAGTATATAGTTAATTAGTTATAAACTTCTAATAGAGGAAATTATGTATTAGGGTTTAGGGTTTAAAGTTTAAAAGAAACCCTATAATCTAATAATATATACCGTAAACTCTAAAAGTAATAAGTATATAACTATATAACTAATAACTATATAAGTATATAAACCCAATTGAAATCCCAATAAAACCCCAATTAGACTCATAGTCAACTATAAGTCTATAACCCTATACCCTAATACAATTATAACCATATACCCTAAACTATATTAATTAGTTAATTACTCTATACATATATTATATATAAGTAATAAGTATATAAGTATATAACATATATAACTATATACCCAATTGAAACCCTAATTAGACTCATAGTCAACTATAACCCTATATCCTAATACATTATAATCATATACCCTAAACTATATTAATTAGTTAATTACTCTATACATATATTATATATAAGTAATAAGTATATAAGTATATAACATATATAATTATATAAGTATATAAAACCAATTGAAACCCCAATTAGACTCATAGTCAACTATAACCCTATACCTTAATAAAATTATAACTATATACCCTAAACTATATTAATTAGTTAATTACTCTATAGTCTCTATATATATATTATATATAAGTAATAAGTATATAAGTATATAACATATATAATTATATAAGTATATAAAACCAATTGAAAACCCAATTAGACTCATAGTCAACTATAACCCTATACCCTAATACAATTATAACCATATACCCTAAACTATATTAATTGGTTAATTACTCTATACATATATTATATATAAGTAATAAGTATATAACATATATAACTATATACCCAATTGAAACCCCAATGAAACCCCAATTAGACTCATAGTCAACTATAACCCTATATCCTAATACATTATAACCATATACCCTAAACTATATTAATTAGTTAATTACTCTATACATATATTATATATAAGTAATAAGTATATAAGTATATAACATATATAATTATATAAGTAGATAAAACCAATTGAAACCCTAATTAGACTCATAGTCAACTATAACCCTATACCTTAATAAAATTATAACTATATACCCTAAACTATATTAATTAGTTAATTACTCTATAGTCTCTATACATATATTATATATAAGTAATAAGTATATAACATATATAATTATATAAGTATATAAACCCAATTGAAACCCCAATTAGACTCATAGTCAACTATAACCATATACCCTAAATTATATTAATTACTCTATACATATATAACATATATAACTAATTAACTATATAACCACAATTGAAACCCAATGAAAATTAAAACCCCAATTTAATTACAAAACTCAAACAGACTCATTGACTGAAGTCACTAAACAAGTAAACAGTCAAACTGTTTCTGTGTTTCATTTTGACTGACTCGAAGACTTCAAACGAATCAAACTCAATTCAAAGACTGAAAGTTTGAAACCCTCAGCCCTCAGGTCCCTCACGCCGCAGCCCAAGCCCGCAGTCACTCACTCACTCAAACCCTCAATTCGGCGACTCAGACTTCAGATAGTAGCCCGCAGATCTCACGCCGCAACCCGCAGTCACGCAGACCGCAATCGCGATCTTCCTCTCGCCGTCACGGTCTTCCTCACGCAGTCACACCGTCGCGATCTTCCTCTCGCAGACAGCCCTAACCTCTCTTCCCGTCGCCGTCGCTGTGACGATCTTCCTCTCGCGACCAGTCCGTCGCCGTCGCCCCGTGGGTAAGTTCTTTCATCACTCATCTCTCATATCTCAGTATCTCGGGTTAGATTTTGGGTGAGATTTAGGTTTTGATTTAGGGTTAGGTTTAGGGTTTGATTTGGGGATTTCGGGTTTGATTTTCTGATTTACTAGATTTTGGATTTGATAATTGTGATTTACTGGGGTGACAGCAACTCGTGAGTGAAGATGAAGAATCATAAGAAGAAGAACAACAACAAGAAATGCAACAAGAGGAAGAGCAACAAGAAGAATAACAACAAGAAGAAGAGGATCAATAAGTAAAAGTAGAAGAAGAAGACGAAGAAGAAGAAAATGGAGCCACTGATCAAGACATTCATCATGACAATGCTGCTACCCAGGTATTGGTTTCAATTCTCTGTTTGGGTTCCAAGAAAATCAAATATGCTGAGTTTTTTTTCTTGGGTCTGAAATAATCGAACCCCAAGATGGAAAATTTGATTTGTCCTACATTTTTCATGCATTTTCTAAACAACCCATCAAAGCAAGCAATGATTTTGGTATTTTCAAATTCTTTAATTTGGTAATTTGATGTCAACCATG
This sequence comes from Dryas octopetala, assembly GCF_963921425.1. NCBI lineage: Eukaryota > Viridiplantae > Streptophyta > Magnoliopsida > Rosales > Rosaceae > Dryas > Dryas octopetala. The sequence goes on from NC_141366.1 coordinate 23,672,670, forward strand.
AAATACTTAATGATCATAAAGTAAAGATTTCATTGTTGTTGTTGTTGTTGCAGGTTAACTGTGAGAGAGAATTTGTGAATGTGGAGAAGAAGGATGACAGCTTGGTCATTCACTTCAGGTGCCACTGTGACAAAGCCTATCAATTCCTTCTCAATGGAGGCGACTGTTACTACAAGATCATGTAGATGGCCCAAATAAGCATTCATCATTCTTGGGTTTGAATTTTTCATACATTTGGATTCTTTTCTTGATACCCAATTCAGTCACATTGGTCTCATGCTTAGGTTGTTGTTTCATTCTTGGTTTTAGATCATACCCTTTTAGATACAGCACTCATTCAATTCTTTACAAAGATTCTTTTTGGATGAAATCCACTACTGTTGCAGACTTGCAGTGCTATCAACCTTTAGGAATTTCCCTTATTTCTTTAGAAATATGTTTTAGATGATACCTAATAAATAGTGCTCATCAGGCCTGGGTCTATATTTTTTCCCCATAAGAAGTCTTCTTATATGATAACCATTTTAGATGAAGCACTCATGGCTCTAAGGTGTCAGCTGTACAAATTGATGGTTTAGGTGGATGGATTACCAATCATTTGGTTGGTTGTGACTGGATGAATCTTTTCCTTGTTTTTTTTTTCCCTTTGCATTGTACTGAAGTACATGATGTGGAATACTGCATGAATTCTGAAGGTGAGAAGATGATGAAGTGTACTTTGTTGGAATTCTTCTATGTTAGTAAATGAATAAAATTTTACTGGTTCTTCTTGTCTTGTGAGTTGTAAATGAAGAATGAATGTATGATCCTTCTGTTTCTGATGTCATAAGTGCAATATTGAGTTGAAAAATCATTCTCATGGTTGCTAAATGTGGTATATAATTATAACTTTATATATGGAAAACTTGTTGTGATTTGTTGTTAAAAACTAAAAAAAAACATGTTTTAAAATATTTTTCGGCCCAAAAATTTAATTGGGCTAAGGCCCAAATAGTGAGGCCCAGTCCGAAACAGTAAGCTGGACTGAACTGGAACTATTCCAGTTCAGTTTGGTCCAGTTCTGAGCCAAAAATTTCAGTTCTATAGTACTAGACTGAACTGAATTAATTATACAGTCCAATATGCAGTTTGGGGTGAGCACTGGACTGCACTGGACCGTGCCCACCCCTAATCACTAGCGTCACCACTCGTAACAGAGCCCGCGGTGGGTGAGAACTTCGAATTGGGGGTTTTCAATCCTATGTACAACAATTGAGCTTCATCAACACCACCAATAGAAAGAACACGAATAAAGGATCTGTTTTGACACCTAGGTCGCGGCTAATAACCGCTGGAGTTGTTGGAAAACCGTTAGAGAAGCCGTAGCCTTTCAGGCTTCACACTGCCGCGTGCGGTGGTCGATTGAGGTAGAAATGGGCATGGGGAGACTTAGTGTGAAAAAAGGAAGAGTTCCTTAGTGGTTTGGCACCCCAACTTCGCCGAATCGGCAAGGTCAGGACATGGAGTCAACCCTGGGGCTCCGATCGGGTCTGGGGGTTTCTGGGCTCGGGTTCTGGGGGTTTTTGGGTGTTCCGAGCTCACAAGGATGAGAGAGGAACTCAGGGGTGGTCCTTTCGTCGCCATCCATGGCCGGATGCGCACACACGCCAGAGAGGAAAGTTGCAGCGAGAGAAAACAGAGAGTGATGAGAGAGAAGAGAAATTTCAGAAATGTAAGAGAGAGAGAGACGTGAAAAAGGCGTGAGTGAGTTTAAGAGAGTTTTGAAAAAATTCAAAAATTAACAAATTGGTGCACTAAAGAGTTTTGAAAATGATAGACACTTTATTGTTACATATAATAAATTGGTGCACTAGAGATTAAATAGGATGCATGTAATGCATCTTATAGTAATTAATAGAGCAAAATGCACTGTTGGTCCACTTATTGTAGTGGATTTCCCAAGTTGGTCCACTTTTTTTGCACCGTTACCCAATTTGGTCATTTCCGTCAATTTTTAGTTAAATGCCGTTAAAATTCAGCATGTGCAGAGCATGTGCCATTTTTTTTAGGACAAATGAGTCTTTTCCACCCCAAGCCTACACTCAACTGACCCCACCCCTTATTTCTCTTATTTTCTCCCTCCTCTTTCTTTCTTCCTTCTTTTGCAACACACGCCCAAACCACCATCTAAACAATTTTTTTTTTCTTTTTGTCAAAAACAAAATTTCTTCCTTCCTCACCCACCCGAGCAACTCCTAACACAAACCACCATCTCTTTCCCTCGACTCCCTCACTCTCTTTCTCCAACTCTCTCCTCCGCAGCCCATCACTAAAATTTCACAAAAACTCACCCAAAAACACAATTCAACCTGGAAAATGTCTTCTAGTACCCAACCAGACCAAGATAGATGGAATCCACCACCAACCTGACGCCGTAGGTGGCAGCACCGGTGGTGGCAGTGGCAGAAACACTTAGAAACACATAAATTTCAATAATTTCAATCCTAACTCAACTCACAAGCAACAATTGATAACCAAGGGACCAAATTCGGGTGAGGGGAGCCTAACCCAACCACCAACTGTGGCTGAGCCCGTGGTGGTAGTGGGTTCCCTAAACTGTTTTTCAAATTTCACAAGAATTGGCCCAAAACAAAGATACCAATAGCAAGAACACGAAGAGAGGATCAAATTTGATACCTGGGTCAACCTAATTAGCCGCCAGAATTGACCGGTAAAGACACAGGAGCCGATGCGGCTTCTCGGCGTTGATTGGCCGTGCTCAGTGGTCCGATGAATGATCCCAGACCACTCTTTTGCTCATAAAAATGTGGAGAAGATGACTGGGGTAGTGGCCGGTCTCAATTTCACTGGGAAAATGGGTCAACGACGATGGAGGCCGATCATTCTCGGGCTCGACTTTTCGTTACACTGCTTTTATGGGTGTTCTACTCACAAGGGGAAAAAGAGGGGAAATAGACAAGGGGTGGTAGTCTCGTCGACAATTGCCGCTGGATGGCGTTGCACACACCGGCGCGAGCTGCGGAAGAGAGCGTTGCAGAGAGAGAGTGAGGGAGTTAGGGAGAGAGAGAGAGAGAGAGGGACGGTGGTTTGGGGTTGCTCGAGTGGGTGAAGGAAGGAAGATTTTTGTTTTTTTAAACAAAAGGACTCTACTCTATTGAATGAAGTTCCAGCAAAAAAAAAGAAAGCAATTTCGAATGAAGAATTATTATGGGTTTGCAATTTTCTTAGGATTTATGTTGGCGTGTGTTGTAGAAGAAGAAAAAAAGAAGATGGAGAAAAAAAGAAGAAAGAAGGGTTGTAATCAGTTGGGTGTGGGCTTGGGATGGAAAAGACTTATTTGCCCTACAAAAATGGCATATGCTCTGCACATGCTGAATTTTAACAGCATTTAACTAAAAATTGACGGAAATGACCAACTTGGGTAACGATGCAAAGAAAGTGGACCAATTTGGGATGAAAATTAATTCGTGGACCAACTTGGGAAATCCACTATAATAAATAGACCAACGGTGCATTTTGCTCTAATTAATATATATTAAAATTTGTAATATATTTGGGTGTGATATTCGAACTGGAATGATGCATCCAAGTGATAATCATTGCGCTACATGGCAAATGGAGGATGAAAGTACATAAATGACCTAGCATATGGGACTCGCGTGACGAGATTTTCCTTTTTGAGTTCGTAGTACAAATTTCCAACATGTATTGGTCTCACGTACTTTGGTCATGGAAATCCTTCTAGTTGGATAACTTTGGAGTGAAAAAAATTTAGAAACATTTTTTTTTTTTTAGTATGAGCTTTATGGTGTAACCGTGTAGCTTATATAGGTGTAGGTCTCACATTACATTATGTGTGTGATATAATTTAAAAATAGAAATTAAAAAATAATTTAATTCCATAACAATTTAGCGGTGGGAATGGGTCGAGTCGGGCCATTATCGGCCAAACAACCGACCCACTCGACCAACCGAGATTGATGGATTTTTAAAACCATTATCGGCCCGACTTTGATAGGTCGATTGTTGGGTGGCAACCAACTTTTCCGGTTGATGTCTAGTCGGTTGGTTCAACCAACTGACTTTTTTGTACCAATCAAATCCCAAGTGTTTCTCTCAAAACCCACACCTCTTATATCGCTCATCGCAGGCCACCTTGTCTCGCTGAAAAATGATTTAACCCAATGAAATGGAACACAGCCCAACAACCCCAATACACAACTCATACAAATTGATTTACTAGTAACTAATTTGCTCTGAAGCATGGATACGCCATTTTGGTCCCGTATCCCGTGTCGGATACGTATCGGATACGGATACGCATCAGATACGGACCGATACGTCTTGGATACGTATCCAAGTCAACGAATACGTATTTGACTCATTGGATACGTGTATCCTCTGACCTCGACACGGGTATCCGATTTTTTGGATACGTATACGCCCAATTGAAGAAAACGAAGAGAATTTAATTTGGCTGAAGGATACGAAGAGTCTCTACCTTGAAATCATGAAAACGATCGAGGACTCTAAGCGTCTGCCACAGTGCACTTCATCTTCTTTAGCCAGACAGCCACTTCTTCAATCTTCAGTTCTTCACTTACTCTTGCAAACCCAAATTGGAGAGAGTCAAGAAACCCAAATTGGAAACTCAAATCGGTCGATCGACCTGCACCGCACCGCCGAAGAGCGACGATCGACCTGCGCCGCACCCGATTCATCTACTGATTCTACTGGTAAGCGGCTAAGCGCAGAAACCCACGACCTGCCCCGCACCCGATTCACCGCCAACGAGCGAAGAAACCAGAAACCCACTTCATCTCCTTCAGCGTCTTCAGCCACTTCATCTCCTTCAGCGGCTTCAGCCACTTCATCTACTGGTAAGTGCGAAATGGATTACTGTTGTTTGGTTGATAATAATATAATCCCGTGTTTGGCTTCAGCTACTCTACTTCATTATTTTAAATAATTGTAATATAATATAATATAAATTATATTAGTTAATATATATACTGGTGTTTCACTGTTTGTTTGTGTCTTTAGTCGTATAGTGTATACTGGATTACTGTTGTTTCGTTGATAATAATAAAACTGTTTGTTTGGCTTCAGCTACTTCATTATTTGATTGTAATATAATATAATATAAATTATATTAGTTAATATATATGTTAGCTAGTACCGTGTCTAATATTAGTTAATAATATATATGTTTCGCTCGTAATATGTTTCCAAATGAGTTATGCAATATATATTTTTTTATGTTGCTTATACTGTATAAATTATTCAAGTATGTTTTAAATTATTCATATTATTATTATTATTATTATATATTAACATATATTTTTATTTGCCGTATCCATGACGTATCGTATCCTAGTTTTTAGAAATTTGTCGTATCGCCGTATCGTGTCGTATCGTATCGCCGTATCTGTATCCGTATCGGTGCTTCATAGCTAATTTGTGTCTCAAATGAGTGTATTCCAACTCTGAAAAGTTAACTCAAAAGCCATATTAAATATGATAATAAAAAGCTAGATCTAAGAGTTCGTATTTGAAACAAAGACATTTTTTGAAAAACAAAACAATGATTACTATACTGAAAACCCAATTCAGCAAAACTGCAAGATAACACTAAAATGAATAAACCGCATCTGGGTCCTCAGGTCTCGAAGTAAAAAGTGTAATTTACGGGGTCTCGTTCGAGGCAAATGTCAAGAAATGCATCAGAGATCTGGTTTGTCGTTGTTCCGTCACAGTAGAGGCAAGGATAAATGATCAGAGATTAGGGGAAGAGAAAGGAGGAGAAGACGAAGAAATTGGGTCCCTTCTCGCCGGTGTTGGGCACAGACGACGACACACAAGTCGGAGAAGGAGACTGGAGCGAGGGAGAGAAGAAAGAACAAAGAAACTCCCAAATGTCTTAGAGAGGAAAAATGGGAGACTCAGCTAAAAGAGAGAAAGATATGCTTGAGAGTTGGGTTTGGGCCTGTTTTTTGTTTTCCACTCACACACATAGCCGGCCCACTTGTACCAAAAGTCGGTTGTTTGGGTCGGTTGCTGGTAACCAACTTTGTGCAATTTTCACAACCGTCAACCAACCCATGTCTACATGGGTCGGTTGGAATTATCGGCCCGACTTGGTTGGGTTTAGAGGTGTACAACGGGCTGGCTCGGCCCATTTAAAGTCGGTCCATTCGTGTCGTGCTTGGGCCGGCCCAATTATTTTAAACCTTAAGCCCAGCCCGGCCAGCCAATAATGGGTCGAGCCGGCCCAATTAATTATTTTAAGTTTCTATTATTGTTTAATAAATCAAATAGTCTTTGATGTCATTCCATTTTCTATCAAAATTTTTAATTTTCTACTGCTTTCATTCCATTTTCTATCAAATTTCACCACCAAAATCAAAATTAAAAATTAAAAATTAAAACAAGGCTAATAGTTAAAAAAAATTGAAAAATACTAGTATAAACGGGCTGGCCGGCCCAAACCCATAACGGGCTCGGGCCAGCCCAACGAGTGGTTATGTTTGTATTAACTTGTTAACCAGTTAGTTTTAGAACATTTTTGTGCATATACATATATATATATATATAAACAGAAATTATCAATCGCTCATCATATATATATAAGTTTTGGAATTAGCACATTGAATGATTATGTCGATGTAGAATTTCTTGGAGTGTTATTTATGTGTTTGTGTTATAATATATGGCTAACATATATATATATATATATTCATGTAAAACATGTCAATATATAGTACAAGTGGAATTAGACGGCTGCGACTCGTGTGTTGCGATTATGTAACAGACAGGGGATTGAGTATAGTGGCTTCGAAACTTCCACTATTGGAGGACCTTGAAATTTCAGTACACAAAATGTCACATGAAGCTCTAGAAGTGGTTGGGCGCTCTTGTCTTCTTTTGAAATCATTCAAATGGAATATTCCGTGCCAGTGGCCCAGGTACAGGTACCCAAATGATAACGATGCACTTGCTATAGCAAGAACTATGCAGGGCTTACGTCACCTCCAGCTTTGTGAGAATACCCTGACTGATAATGGTTTGAGGGAAATTCTTGATTGTTGTCCTAATCTTGAGTCACTTGATCTGCGCAAGTGCATGTGGTCATCTCTATCTGGAGGGAGATTTGAAAAGAAGATGTGTTGAAGGAATTAAAAAACTGTGGCTTCCTCGTGATTCCACCGATGACTATGAATTTGCTCAATACAGTGCTCCTGATATTGATTCTTGCTCAAATATTTCTGACTACAATCGGTATTCTGATTCTGAACATGATGTTGACTTTGATGATGGTTACTCAGATTTGTTCTATGATGATTTTTCTGAACTTCGATTTTGTGATGACTTTGTTTTGAAATAGCTAGGCCTTCTAGAAGCTAAAATATGGGGTCTAGTTTGAGAATTTGCAGGAGGAAAAGTAAACAATAAAGCTTCATCCATTCGAGTGATCTACAAGCTAGAGGCCTAGTTCTGGGTTGGTACGTAGTAACATTAATTGATCTCTCATTGCTTTTTGTGGATGGAGAAATTAAGGTGCATGGCTAGTTGTTGCAAATTGCAAGAGAGCTTAAACTCTTTTTAGTGCCCTTCCTTGTATGTTTTGCAGGCTGTTATTTATCACACAAATGTCAAGTTTTCTATTTTTATGATGAAAGGTTGACTCATAATTTGAGTTTTATTACTTAAACTGATTTAGCTTTTTGAGATTCCCTTTTCATCTTTTAGCTTTTTTGCTCCTGCATGGTACGTTGCATCTGAAGTTTCCTGCAGTCTGCAAACTTATTGACCTGTAGGCAGGCATTTTGTGTACGTGTAGCTTTATCATGCTCTATCATCATAAATCTTTCGATCTGCTTTTACAAATTGGCCAAATTGGCTTCATTGCATTTTGTACTGTTGAGCTGAGAGTGTGTTACTAGGGCTGAAGTTGATTAAAAAGCTTGATTCCTATCAAAGCTAATGATCTACTATAATTAAGAGCAAATTACAACCTACACCCTTGAGGTTTGGGAGTTTTCACAAGTTATACCCTATCGTTTCAATTTTTTCAATTTGGTTCTAATTAACGTTTTGAATTAATTACAATTGATTACTGTCGTCTATCTGACTGTCTAATCAGACGTTAATTGATGACGTGACAGTTGCGGATCTCACATTTTATTGACTTGTAATTTGCTCATTAATTAATACAACACATGTGGCGGGAAATTCCCTAGTAATTAAACTCATTTTTGTGAAGAAAAATCATATTAATGTTGCATTACTCGTTTGAACCAATCCAGTTAAGCTAATTGAAGAGAGTGTGGGATCTCTCAACTTGATCCCTTTCAATTTTTACATTTCACTTGAGAAGGTGCAGTATGGGCAGACAGTAGTTCAATTAATTAGTAGTAGCACTACTACGTACATTATTGACTACGTATAAATAGAAATTTGGAATTATTAGTAGGAGACAATCCGATCGATTGCTGTTCGCACAATCCCATATACAAACACTCATTTGAATTTACACTAAATAAGACCGGCCTGTGAAGCACTCTTAAATAAATTCCTTTTCTTATAATGTAATTGTTGTTGGCATAGTCCAATGTTGTTAATTAATTAGGTCCCAAAGATCTTTAAGACTAAAATGTTCACTTACCATACTATTAGGGGGTGTAAAAATAATCCAAAATTTCAAAACCCGACTAATTGACCAGAAAAAATTCGATCTAAACTCAGTCCATATACTCGATTAAACACAAACGAGAATAAATTACCTATCCCCGTGTTAAGGGATAGGTGGTATCATATAGGAGTCAGAAAGAGAGAAAGAGAGAGAGAAAGAAAGAGGGAGAGAAATAGAGAGAGGAGAGAGGAGAGAGATAGAGAGAAGGGGGGAGGGGATACCATGTGGCATAACCTGCGTTGCAGGTAAGTTCTTCTCAACAAACTCATTTGAATTCGAAGAATTTTAACTAGGCATTTGACTTATGAATTTTTCAATAAACTATTTAATTTTTATTTTTAATAATAGATTGAATGCATAAACTACAAATTATTTAAATACAATTGTGTTTTTGTATTTAATGTTCTATTTATAGCATTATAATTTCTTAATATTAGGTATACATTAAAACAAGTGCATGAAAGACTATGAATTATTTAATATATATTTTATAATTTCTTTGTGTATTTGTAATTTTTCAATACATTTTCTTAGGGTCACAGTAGGGGTGGGCATCAGTCGGGTTGGGACTCAACCCACCAGTCGTCCCGAAAGGTTCACTTTACTCATCATCCAATCCACTATCGACCGCATCACCATATGTCGAATCGATTTGAGCATCAATCAGTTTTTTGGTTTTGTTAGGTAGTTTTCAGGTTAGACGGTTTCAGATGAGATCATGTAGATCTTGAAGTTGGCGACTCAAATTTTGACGACAGCGGCACATATCTTGAAGGCAATGACGCAGATTTGAATAGAAGATTTTTCAGAGGGACAAGGAGGAGGTTAGGACGTGCATGGTGATATTTTTTTAAGGTTTTTGGCTATAAAAAAAATTATTACACAAATAATAATAATTACAATTTATGTATTGTTTAATTATAACCATAACCCAACTTGTAACCGACCCGTTTATAATCGATTTCTACCCATTTTAACTGGCAGGATGGATTTGTACGTGATGTGGACCTGATCCAACCCGAAACATGCGGGTTGGGTGGTTAATTCTCACTCCTAGATCACATTAATTGTTTAATTATTTACAAATGAAAACAATCGAACTAGGCCCTAGGCTAGCCGGAAAGAAATTAGGATGGACTTCAAGCCCTCCAATCCCCTTTAGGCTGAACTAAGCCTAGCCCTAATTATTTAGAAAGCCCAACAGGCCAAGTTGAGCTGGTCCGACCTAGAGCCCAAATTTTCGGGCATGGGCTAAAGGGACACAGTCCATTTGCATCCATGCATACATATTATACACTCATAAGTTCATAACGTAAAGAAAGTTATTATGTTGATGTATACCTCATCTTAAATATAATAAGATATGATTTGTGAAATTCACTGTGCATTGTAATTTGATGATCTAAGATGTCTATTTTCTAAGTCTCTATACAAGAATCATCTATACAAATAGACAAATTGGAACTCGTTTACCGACCATTTAATTAAAGAGTCATCATTTCAAGTGTTTACCGAACCACTTTGTTCGTCTAATATTTATTCAATTGCAATTAAATTAATGTCTTAGTAGTTTCTAATTTATCTAATTTTTTACAAGAATGATCCTTGTATCAAGACTTAGAAAATATATAAATGATTTTGATCATCGAAATACAATGCAGAGTTGATCTCACAAGTTATACCTCATTAATTAAGTTTAAGATAAGGTACCTCAATGGAACAGTCCGGCCTTATAACATAAATATATATATCAATTAAACCCATTTTTTTTCAACACCTATTAATTAAAGCTGCAATTAATTTTGTATGAACTAATATATGAAGATCCTCCAAAATCAAAATAATAAATGGTATTACAAGGAAATTACTTAAATTGCGATTCAAATTGACAGAGTCATAGACTGCGTGCACCGCAGCTAGCTTTTCTTGCCAAAACAACCCTCCATACCTTATTTAGTTAATGAATATGAGATCCACACTCCTGTCTTAATTAAGCTTGTTGAATTGCATATAATCCCTTTTCCTAATAAATATATTAGAGAGAAGCAGTTTTAGAGAGAGAGAGAGAGAGAGAGTTGTGAGGATGGAGATGGAGGGTTTGGGCTTGAGAAGGCTACTGGTGTGTATGGTAGTTGTACTGGTGATGATGATAACGTTGAGCAAGGTCGCCAATGCTGATGTGCGGCATGATGTTGGAGGAAACAAGACCAATTGGGCACCAAACGTTAACCTGTCAGACTGGTCCAGTCACAAAACTTTTTACGTTGGTGAATGGCTATGTAAGTCTTCATTTCTCCTTTTAATTCCTCATCGTTAATTATCCCACTAGTGTTTGTTTCCTAGGAAAATAAATAAAGCCACCAGGAAAATTTAGCTTGAATGTTAAGCATCTATCGATTCCACCAACTATATATCTATGCTTCCAGTGATCTAATGATATTTCTTTCTGTAATGTTGAAGAGGCCTCCCCAAATTCGAATTTTCCCTCTTCCATATAAAATAAAAATTAAAAAAATCATACAGATCCCTTATTTTTCTTTATTTTGACTGAACACGTTTCAAGGTTTGCATAATTTGGATGCTACAGAACATTTTTTTTTTTTTTTTAAACAATCAAGTTGTTTATATGTTTATTTTGTGAGTTTGCGAGTTTGGGAGTTTAGGGTGGGTGTGTGGTGAGAACTTTTGATGTTTGAAGTTAGTTTGAAGACAATAGAGGTACCTAGTTTGGTAATGTGAGGTGTGTTTTGACTTTTGTGAGAAATTATAAAATCTAAAAAGATTTAGGTGTGTAGTGACCAGTGAGAAGATTAGGGGTGTGCACATAGCAATACTCAATATCAATAGACCACAAAGTAGTTAGTCATAAAGTAGATATATTTATTTTGATTTATTTTTATAATTTAATTAATTGTCAAAATCTAGAAAGATCTTTGGTCTTTTATTTTTTCTCTGTAGTTAATACTAAATATGAAAAAATTATCGGGTGTATCCTCGAGCTATATATGTTGGGTTGGTGAACTTGTCAAATATAATTAAATATCAAATTAAACAAGCAAATGACTGAAATGACTGGCTTTTGAAATTTTGTGCATAGGACAATGTTTGGCTCTTTACTAATTATGTGTTAACACTTGTTGACTTATGAGTAGGAATTGATACATGCATGCTTCATGCAATACCCATCCCAAGGCTATAGCTTGATGCATTTATTTACCAGAGTTTTAGCAATCAAAATTTATTTACTAAATAATATGACATTAGGTCCACTTTAGAAGTCATTTATTTTTAATAAGATAAGATAATAACATATGTACGTGTATTAAGTGTTAACACATCATTTAGTATAAATTAATGTCCTCCATTTTATTGTGTTGTATGTGTGAATTAGATTTTGGATTTGACAAGAGCCGTTACAATGTATTGGAGGTGAACGAGACAAGTTATGAGAAGTGCATGGACACAGACTTCATTCGAAACATAACAAAGGGCGGTCGAGATGTGTTTCAGCTCACTGAACCCAAAACCTATTACTTCCTCAGCGGTGGGGGCTATTGCTTTCACGGCATGAAGGTCGCCGTGAAGGTCCAACCTCTTCCGCCCACTCCGGGTCCTACTCCGCCTCAAAATGGTAACGCTGCCTCTCTTCGGCCATCACTTTATTCAGCCACCCACCTGATGATTACGCCACTCCTTTTCACTGCTACTGTTTTCTTGAGGATAGGCTTGTTTTAATTATCTTTTGCTCTACATCTTCTATGTTAAGTTATCTTTTGGTGAAATTAGAAAACATTCATCAAGTGGTTTCCTATAGATACTGAGTCTTGTTTAGGTTTAATTAATTTCCTTGGAGAACAAGTATTGTAGCTAAGGTTCAAGCGTACCTATTAGAGTGGCTCAGATGGATGTAGAATTTACAATGTGTGCAATTCATTTGGAAAGTTACATGCTATGGTACACATTTTATTTATTGTGGCAATTGGCATAAGAAATAGTAATAACATTTCATGATTTTTTTGAAGATGAGGGGTTATCGGATCTCCCAAAATTCATCCTACACTCTTTAATTTTTTATTTGATTTTATCAACTCAATTTCTAAATAAATTTTTAACTTTCAACAATGTTTCACCCGTATGTCTGTTTCTTTTTGCAAAACCTATATACCCCTTTTTGGTTCCTCTATTCTTTTGACTCTTTTCCCTTAATCAACTCTTTGCTTATCCAATCAACAAAATCAGTCTATGCCATACTCTCACTAACGATACAGTTTCAAGGGTAAATTCACTGGATGAACAATTCTCTATGGATCCAGTGCTGCAAAAACTTTTAGACGTGAAAGAATTTTTAGAGTTTAGTAATCCCTTCTATCTCTTTTGTATCTATTATTCATGGTATGTATTCTCATTATTTTATTTTCTCAATGAATATTTAAATTAAATTAAAGTATCCAGGGTTTTTAGTCTCTATATCTCTACTTTTATATCTCTTTTGCAATATATATATATATACAAAAATGCTCTAAAGCTAACTAGTTAGTAAGATAATACAATACTAGCTATCATTTTGGGCTCATTACATAGTGTAATCTTATAATCTAAACCGTTCATATTTTAGGTCTCTATTCAAAGATTAACCTTGCAAAAAATCAACCAAATCAGAAATCATTTAGCCATTCGATTATCATTACAATCATTTCATGTTTTATTGAAAAACTTGTGTTCGTCCATTTACATGAGCACAATTAGCTTACTAATAGTTGGCTAAATGATTTCCGATTTTGTTACTTTTTTTTTTTTAAGGATGATCTTTAAATGAGAGCCTACAAAATAAACGGTTCAGATCATGTAATTACATTGTCTAGTAGGCTCAAAAAAATAGTTAGCGTTATATTATCTTACTAACTGGTTAGCTCTAGAGCATATATATATATATATATATATACATACATACATATATACACAAGAATGCTAAAAAACTAACTGGTTAGTAAGTTAATACAAAACTAACCACCCTATTGGATCCATCGCACAATGTAATCTCAAAATCTGAACGGTTTATTTGTTAGGCCCTACTTCAAAGATCATCCTTATAAAAAATCTTTAAAATCGGAAATCATTTAGTCATTTGATTATAACAACTATTTATATGCTTTTATCGAAAACACTGATCGTCTATTTATTTGATCTCAATTTGATGACTAAATGATTTTTTATTTAGTTGATTTTTTGCAATGATGATCTTTGAAGTATAGCCTAAATAATGGATGGTTCGGATGATGAGATTAGTTATGTAGTGGTCCCAAAAGTATGGTCAGCTTCTTATTAACTTGCTAACCAGTTAGTTTTACAGCACTCCTATATATATATATATATATATATATATATATACGTATACCATTTTGGAGGTTTTAGAAGCAACATATTTAGTTTGGGGTAAAACAAAGTTGTAGAAAGTAAGAACAATTAGAAGGTTTAAATGTAATTAATGGTTTGACAGTAAAAAAAAAGGCAATTGAGGTTTTAATTGGAAACTTGAATTAATAAAAAATAAACGAGGATTGCAGGATTACATTTTAAGAGTGCCAATACCTCCATTTTAGTTTTTAAAAAAGAAATTGAAGTTCAGAAATGATTTTATCAATAAAATATAAAATGAAAAAATTTTATATGTAATGTAACACCATGTGATGGTATGATTTCACTCAAATTATAATTTAAATGAATTCATAACATCACTTCACACCCAAAAAATTACATGCAAAAATGGAAAGCAATGATTGAATGACTTTTCTTTTTGTCAACATTTGGAAACTGTTTATTGAAATGGACTCTATAGTTGCAATCAATTTAGTAAGGCGGAGGCTATTCCGACCATCATCCATTGGTTTGAATTATTGACCCAAAATCAACAAAAACTTCATCCAATATGCTCCCAATCAGAATAATTTTATATCTTAAGAGTACACACGAAAGATTTTTCTTATAAAGTTTGAAAATCGACTTGTATAACAGAAAATAGCATAAAGGGTTTTCTTTGTACACACTTTTAGGATGACCAAGGCCATGGAATCTTGCTAAACAAGGTACAATAAAACTATAACCTTGAGCCAGACTAACACAATAACATGAGTCCTCATTCTCATGAGACATGCATGTGCTTGTACCTTATAAGCACCCTAGCTTTTTAGCAAGGCCAAGAATTGCAGAGAGAGAGCTGCCAAATGGAGGGTTTCAATAGTAGAGTTGGGGGGTTGATGGTTTTGTTGATCATGACATTCATGCTAAATGCTGAATGCAAACTCCACAGGGTTGGAGGAGGAAGCTCCACTTGGGCTCCAAATGTTAACTTCACAAACTGGTCAAGCCACGAGAACTTTTATGTGGGTGATTGGCTTTGTAAGTTCCTTTCTCTCATAGATTATTTGCATCCAATATATATGTTTAGCTAACCTTATTAATCAATTTGTTTGTTTTTGTCCTATTAATTAATCCAGATTTTGGCTTTGACAAGCACATTTACAATGTGCTAGAGGTGAACAAGACGAGCTACGGGAATTGCATTGACAGAGATTTCATATTTAATGTTACAAGAGGTGGGCGGGACGTGTTTAATTTGACAGAGGCAAAGACATACTTCTTCCTCAGCGGCCATGGCTACTGCTTCAAGGGTATGAGAGTTGCAGTTGATGTCCATGAAAGTTGCAGTTTTAAATCATACGCCAACAATCGTATTGTCCTATTTGCAATGCTCGCCGCTGCCTGGGCATGGACATTTCACTTCTAATGCATTCTATGTAGCTAGCTAGCAATTCATAATCAAATGATTAGGGTGGTACTAGAAATTGCATATGATAGATCGGTTGTTGGATTTGTACAACAATTGTAGCAAACAATTCTCACCTGTATTTGCTTAAACACAACACTTAAATAACGGCAATACCAGGGGCTAACAGTCAACTAACAGTCATAGCTCAAGTGGCCAAAAAAACAAAGAGTCATAGCTCAAAATACATTCATAGAACAGATCTCCATAAAAACACAAAAGCCAGCAGCAACCATCTGTCTGACATAATCCCATAAGTTACCAGTCAACATCCGAAGCCAGAACCAGGGTAGGATCATATACAAAAAGCTTGACATGGACATATATGGGTACCTACCACTTCACAAAATGCAAGCTTAACCTAAGTCCAAACCTCCTACCGGTGGGAGGCTACACCTTTAACTAAAACTATATACAAAGTCGATAACTTGGTCATCTTCATATGCATAGGGCCCACAGGCTCAACAGAAAAACATGGAATTAGCAACTTTCTCCTTGAGCCTCGGCAGTTGAGGGACAGGAACTGCTCCAGCAGAGGTCAGCCCGCCATGGCTTGAGGATGTCTCCGATGCATCTTCAAACTTCATAAACTGGCCCATCTGAGTAGCGGCCAAGTGAGCATAGCAAACAGGAGCAACTGAAAGCAACAGGTATTAGATCAAGGGATTAGAATTTACGTATTGAAATTTTTCAATATTAAAGGATCACATTTGCAACTCAGCATGTTACAATGACTATTATAACAGCATAAACATCAAGTTGAGGGGTTGTTTTGCATGCAAAACAATCTAAAGGAGTGGAAAAGAATTAGAGTAAGTAACTCCATCTTACCAACAGAAATGGCTGTAGTACTTCTCTGGTACCTACAATCATGAAAATTATGATTTAGAGGGATATCAATAATAAATTAAAGCTAAAAATAACTGATAAATATTCACTTACACATATGACAGCGAATGCACTAGTTCCTGCAGATCATCTGCTGAGAAACCAACTTCATCCAACAGAACATGATAATGAGTAGGCCTTGTGGTCCCCTAAGAAATACAGGTACACAAAGTAAATATATAAGTGTATATATATATATATATGTATCTTGTATTCACTATTTTGGACAACAATATATCAAATTTTGCATACAATGATTCAAAAGGTCCCTGAACAATTATTTGCAAAACCAAATTCCCACAGTAATATTTGGATTGAATATTATTGGAACAATTAAAACTAATGAATGTTTTAATGTTTGAAAAACAAAGTTCACAGAAAAGTTCGGGCATACTATTTGAAGCATGTCCAGGGTAGACTAATGCAATAACCACATTTTAGACTGAGAATTCAATGACTTGGAGAATTTTAAAAAATAAAAAGAACTAAAGAACTTGTTTAGCTCTCCAAGAACTAATTCAGGAAGTTCTTACATACATCAAAAGAGAAAGAAAGAGAAACATTGTTTTAACAAAACAGAACAGAAAAGGAGTAGCAATTATGCATGAAAATGAAAAGAGTTGTAAATGGAACAAATACACCAAAGTAGCTAAAATAAGTAATAATTAATCCTGGACCATTACTCTCCCATTGAGTGTTTTAATCATAGATTCATAGCTTTAGAACAAGATCTAACAGTCCAGGATTAACAAATTATTTTAGCCATTTATTACAGCCTTTCCATAAACATATATATACACAGAGGGAGAGAGAGAGAGAGAGAGAGAGAGAGAGAACTTTATATTATACCTGCATAAATATCATACTCACAATAAATAAATAAAAACAGCAAACCTAAAGCCACAAACAAAGTTACAAACAAGATAAAAAAGCTGAAATACATAATACTGATACGCACAATCATTCCAGCTTGTGCACAGAGATAAAAATCATTGTTCCTTGGATGACAAATTTTGTTGTCGATAATTGTTCCTACAAAAACAATAAAAAGTATGGGTATATGTTGAATTATGTGAAGGGTTTAATTAGTGTGTTTGTGTTGGCCTACCAGGTGGAACATTATCAGGGGATTGAGGCTGAAAGAATTTTGTATGGTGGTTTTTCTGAGCAATAATCACGACAAATTTAGGGTTCCAACTCTCGTCCAGGAACTTGCAAGCCTGGGGAAAAAAAAAAAAAAAAAGACTGGTTGACATAATTTCTAAATTGAGCACAAATCAAAAGGTCAATGATCAGTTCACAAAACCTCAATGATTTGGTCCAGTTCAATGTTCAGAACTTGGTTGAACTGAGACTCGCTGACTCCATCCCTAAATCCAATACATAACTAGTCAACAACATGAAGGTATCAGATGCATAAGTAAAAATTTACTAAAACGACTCAAACAATAACTTTACGTCGGATGAGATTATTCAACATGCTCTAACAGATTGGGGTTAGTTATGAAGGGAGTCAAAAAGAAACAGATGCCCATGAACAATGATTAAAAAAGAAGAACTAATCAATATATACTCACACTACAAACAGTGTCAAATTAGCAAGTGACAATTCAAGAAAATAATGGAGAACCGTAAGTGCAACATAAATTAGAAGTAAAGCCAGTCATAAGCACTATAGTCTAAGAAATGCATGCACACATAAATTTTAATTGGAATAACCAACACTGCAGCTTAAAAGTTTGGACCAATCTGAACCTTTGATAAATTTGTCAGCAGTAACAGCGCAAATAAACCTTTGCAAGTCAAATTTCAATTCTCAGATCAATGACTTTTATTCCAAATATAAATGGTTAATGCTAAGAGATGACCAAAATGTACCAACACTAAGAGATGGCCGATTGAAATGCTATAACACTTTTCAAAAATGATTTTACAGTCTAACATGGTAGCTATGTATTCTACCATTCTGAACCCTATGTATTTGGTGGATAACCACAAATTAAGAGGGCACGCACTTCCATGTCATTTGGGTTCACTTAATGTTGAAACCTCAGTCCTTTGTTCCACATGGTATTAATAATTCAAGCAAGTCATCTAACAACAAATTGACTTTAATCTCTGATTGTGTCAGAAAATTACCACTGGCCTGAGCAAGAAAATTGGTAATTCACCCATATGTTTATATGGGGATGGTTTAATTTGAATGATGTTTTGAAGTGAGCCCAAAGCTTCAGTAAAGAATTAACATGTATGTCTGGAAGATTTGCCAGCCTATGTGTTCTTTTCTAGAGAGAGTACACAAACACACTAAACTTAAGCCATAACACTGGATTTCCAAAACAATTACAAATGTGATACTTCGAATGTTCCATTTCCTTCAATAGTTTTAGGTTTGATTTTAAACGTACCTGAATATGATGATCTGGTCAGGTTTCTGTTTCCCTGAACTCGTATAGAAGTCCAAAAGCAGCTCTCTGAAATTGAGTGGTTTGTAAAGTGTAAATGAAACAAAAATGTAAAACTATAATAAAATGATTAGAATATTGAAGAGTGACACAATGTACAAATTTTTAATGTTTTATATAAAATATGAGATGCATATCCTACCTCATAATACCATCATCTTCCGTTTCAGAAATTCGCTTGTATAGCGAATCTATCATTTCCACCTTTGGGGACTGTGTACGAACAGACGCTCGATAGCGAGAAATCAGTGGCCACTGCCTGGAGCTGACCACCTATTATACCACCATTGAATACAACATACTTAGTATATCAGATATCTTTTTTTCCTATGAAATCAAAAGTACCTCTAATGTGCAGAGAGTTTTAACAGAATGAAAGTACAATTTTATCAAAAATTAACATTTAAGCTCAAGGTAAAATATGATGCCAGTTTACCGCAGCAATTGATGGCACATCAGACTGCCCAGGAGAGCCATGTGACACATCCATTCCAAGAATGATGGTGGGAGCCTTGGACACTATAGGGATAGAAGGAGAAAATTCAACGGCCAACAGTGAATTTAAGCCACCAAGCTGCAAGGAACAAGGGCAGATCAACAAGAATGAAGGCACAACAAAGAACAAATACACTCATCATAATTACCAATAAGGACAGAGAACATGGCCCTTACAACAACTCACCTTTGCATTGATCTTTAACAGAACATTTGTAAGATATTGATCATTGACCCTTGTAGGAGCAATGCATTGTGTAACAATTCCATACTCTGCAAGATTCTTGCGCTTCCATGGGCCTGGGTGAATCGATAGAAATCATCAATAGGACAGATTATATAATTTAACATTGTCAAAATTAGTATAGATAAAATGACTCAACCATATAGAGCCGAATTTTTTCTCTCTGGAAGCAAACAGAGAAGGAACTGTGGTTGTCCAGGAAGTTTGGACTCTATTTCCTCAAACATTCTCTCAACTCTAACCAGAGGTGGAGCACGTCTAGACTGTGGATTCTCTTCAATTACCGCGAATGGATCCGCTATGCTCTGCCAAAAGAGCAAATGAAAAAGAAAAAAAATAAAAAAATAAAGTTTTCTAAGTTACTTGATTACATATTGTAGTAAATGTGTAATTGCAAAACTTACAATTCCTTTCATATCTCCACATTTGATCAGATCACGGACAAGGCCTTTTAGATCACAGCGTGCAGAGAAGTTAACAACAGCCCACCGTTCTATCTTAGTTGGCTTCACAAGTTTCTGCATTTTGACAACATAAAATAAATATTGAAACAAAATAATGATCAAGTAAAAAATAAGGGGGAGGGGGGACAAACACCTTATTGTTGAAATTCCACCGCCCATTGCGAGGGAAGAAATCATCCCCATTTCCCACTTTTAACTGTTAGGGAAAATCAAAGCAATGAATCAGTAAAAGCAAAATGGAATAGGCTCCATCAAGAGGATAAAATAAATTTATACAAAAACACATTAGCAACCACATAGGCTCCTTCACAAAGGTAAATATGGCACATACCCTTGGAGCTGGCAGAACACGGCCCTCCACTTGAGTAAAGCCATTACTAATTGAAACGCCACATGCACGTAGCATTGGTTCAGAATCATAATTGTTGATTTTTAAAGCCTGCAATAGTACTCATGAAACCTGGAGATTCATTGATGTGTACAGAATGAGTCAGAGGTTAAGGGAAGACACCTACATTAGACAAAACATTCATCCTCTCCTGTGGCTTTTGCCTTGATTTCTCCACCAGTGAAGCTCTTTGAAGGGTGGAAAGTGCTTTTGTATAACGTTGCAAGGACACCAGGGAACAAAGCTATAAAAAAAATCAATAAAAATGATAAAGTCATAAATAAGATTAATCAAAATATTTAAAGCATAAACTAGAAAGAACAATATATACTCATCAGTTACCTCAAGGGGGATAAAAGTAGGACGCTTTGGCTTCCCCACATTAATGCATGGTAAATCAGCAGAATAACGCAACTCAATGTTGCGATTGTTCACAAAATAATCATAAACAGTCACTTCAACTTCTGCATCCTCGCCATCCTTTGCATTTTTGTTTCTCAAGGTAAACCTGGACCACACAGGCATAACAAATGGAGGGGTTTAAGAAGGGCATAAGGAAAATAGTGGCTCCAGCACATTGAAGAGTAGTAGATAAAGCACAAAGACATAAAAATGAAAAACATGGCAACATTAAAAAAATAATTTACATTTGGTCTCTGCATGTTCTCTCACTCAATCCAGTTATCTTGTATTCTTGATTGGATGGACTTGTTTTAACCCTCAAATTCTTGAGGGTTCTTTTAGCCTATTCATAGAAACAAGCACAGATTATCAATGAGTAAATGAACATATTAACCCACCAGAATAAATAAGCAGAAGGGAATAGGTGATACATTTTGGTTGGCAATTAAAAAATACTAACATATTAACATATTATTACCTTCGTGTTTGGCAATTAAAAAATACTAACATAGTAACATATTAACATACTAACATAGATGATAAATAAGCAGAAGGGAATAGGTAATATTAACATATTAGAATAAATAAGCAGAAGGGAATAGGTACTATTAACATATTAGAATAAATAAGCAGAAGGGAATAGGTAATATTAACATATTAGAATAAATAAGCAGAAGGGAATAGGTGATACATTTTGGTTGGCAATTGAAAAATACTAACATATTAACATATTATTACCTTCGTGTTTGGCAATTAAAAAATACTCATATTAACATATTAACATACTAACATAGGTGATAAATAAGCAGAAGGGAATAGGTAATATTAACATATTAATACCTTCGTCCAGTCAAGTGAAAAGGGATCTCTAACATTTTGGTTGGCAATTAAAAAATCCACCACTGGCCCTGGCTGTATAATCATGGTAGTTGATACATCTGAACATATATGCAATGGAATAGGTGAAGGAACTGGTATTTTTGAAGAACACAACAGAATAAAAAGTAATATTAGTTACCAATATTCAAAGACAAGCCACCCTGGGTGGTTCTGAAACTCGAATGGAATCCTCTGCAGCCAAGTACACCGCCTCCAACATCCGCAAAATTCTTAGGATCATTGTGGAAGAAGGATTGGCGTACAAGAAGGCATCCTCTATTACAATCCAGGTTTTCATTAGGTATGATCCAACCCAACCAAAGAATAACTCCAACACAAAATTATGTGCAAAAAGGAGAGAGTAAGGAGAAAACAAGACAAAATTTCACTCACTGCTTAGATGCATGTTGTCTTAATATGATATCCAGCACTCTAAGAGCTTCTTGGGAGTTCTCTGATTCTTGACCACGTAGAGCATCTCCAATTGCCTTCATGGGAATTTTTGCAGCATAGCTAATCTCCACATTGAATGTTTTGGACCGATTAGGACGCCGTAATCTCTTCCGGTCACTTTCATTTGGACTCCCAGGACCGTCGGGGTCACTATTTCCATTGTTTCTAAACACAAAACAAATCCACCAGACTTTAGAGCAAGAAAAGGAGAACCCACACAAATGTTAGAAATCCATTACAGCCCTTCCTTACATACCTGCTTGATGGCATATCCTCCAGCACAACTTGAAATTCAAGTTTGTTGCGTGGAAGGGAGCCAACAGTAAACAGGCTCTTCTCCCCGTCATAAGCAAAGTCCTTTCCACCTAACTCAGATTGATAAGTCTCATGCACCCTATCGATTATTCTTCTTCCAGAACCCTTGCCATCAACAGGTCGGCCGTCTTCATAAGAAACAGAAACCTATGTATACAGTACAAAAATGAGAACAAGTGTAAAACTGACAATTTCAGAAAACTCCAAAAAAGTATTGGAACCTATATAAAGTATCTGGAACATACACTGTAATGGAAGAAATAGCCCTCAATATTAGTGCAGTTAACTTTGAAGTGATTAGTGACCAGAGGTATCTTTTGCCCCTTGGTTCCAAGGCCACGCCTAGCAATAGGGACTCGCCCAGGTTTCTTCTTAACAGGTTCGGGAATGTTATCTGCTTCTGCTCTCAGCGGAACAACATCTGGTGGAATAACAGGGGGTGGCGGTGGCAACCCATGCTCTGGCCCATTTCCATTTCCATCTGGCCCATTTCCATTTCCATCTGGCCCATTCCCATTTCCATCTGGCCCATTCCCATTTCCATCTGGCTCAAATGAATCCATAGCCTAAAATATAAAATAAGCACGAAACTGAGATGCAACAAAAGAAAAAAAGTAAATTCATGGTTGATCAAGTTCGAGAAAGAAAAATTGCACAATATGACCCTAAACAGATTATAACCATCACACGAGGCACCAGAAGTCCACCCAGTACTGGGAGTATGGGAAATAAAAAAGCCTCAGTAAGAAACTATAACATAACATCAGAACCCTTTGAAGGACTTCAAAACACATTTGAGAAAATAACCCAGAAACTAAAATCTCTACATGATTCAAGGCATGTAAATTCTTAATTGTAATGATCCAAACACAAAAACCTAAGCAAAAGATAGAAACCCAAACAACAGAATATTAGCAAAATTATGAAAAACTAAAGTTTGTGACAGTTGAAAAACACGCGTGCGCAAATAAAAAACTTGTGAAGAGGCTGTACCAAGAATTTTAAGGGTGCAGATAACAAAAATGGAAAAATCATTTTAATAGCAGTCACAGAATATATAGACACACCAGAAATGCTACCATAGACACACCAAAAGCACTGGAGCATACTAAAGTAAGAGAAACACATAATAGTTTCAAGAAACTTATCAACCAAATGCAAGGAAGAGAAAAGAATTATAAAGTTTTACCACAGAGACAATCCAAAATTGCAAATACACACAACAAAAATACAGCCAACTCAGAACAAACAAAACACTAAGGCATGAAAGCTGAATACATTCCTTTAAAGGGACATACAACAATCCATTATAAGAAAACACAAAAATAACTAAAATAAAAATCATACTTACAAAAAAGGAAAAAAAGCCATAAACACCTTTTTGTGAGTTTTAAGGAGAATGTCAATAATAAAATATAAATAAAAGTAAAAACCTTAAGGGTAGTTGAAGGAAACGCAAAAAACCACTCACAAATGGAAGCTGGAAAAATATTAAACTTGAAGATTCCCAAATTGAGTTGAAATGCTAGGTACAACATCAAAATCCCCAAAACCCACATATGCACCATCAGAGCAAACAAATCATAAAAATCAAACACACTGACAGATAAATGTAAAACACATAACTCCCAAAACCCAGAAAAGAAAAACCACTAAGAAAAGCCCACATGCAGAGCGGTCCAAAGGAGTTACTTTGTAACCCAGTAAGACCCAGGAAAAAAGACATGCAAGTGAAAATATCAAACATTTACCATGAATATTACCTAAGCTCACAAGAAACCCGCTTCAAAAAATCTCAAGCCTTGAGGAGTCTGCAACCCTGCAAGTGAAACGGAATTAATATGCAGTGATCTAGCGTAAAAACGAGACAAATGCCCCAAAATCACAACAAACAGAAGTACATTGCTTAAAACAACAGAAATGAAAACACTTTTCAAAACCAAAAAAAAAAGGGAAACAAAACCCAAGACTTAAAATACTGAAACAGCCAAAAAAAAAAATTGGGAAGAAGTTGAAAATCCAAACCAAACTGAAACTAAAACATGGAAAAAAAAAAAAAAAAAAAAAGCAGAGATGAAGCAGAGAAACATGAAATACCGAAAAAAACCATGAAACGAAACCAAAAATGAAGTGCATTGGACTCCAGAATCACTCTCGAGACACAAAACCCACACAACCAACAACAAAATTTGTTTTGAAAAGCAAGAAAAATCGGTACTTTAACAAAATTGCTTTACCTGAAAACCCTAAAACAACAGAGGAAGACTCAGACAAACCCTAAAACTGAGAGAGAGAGTCTAAGACTAAGACTGAGACTGAAGAACATTTAAGTGAGTTTTGGCTAATGTCAACTCTTTTTCTCTCTCACTCCCATTTACTCTCCTTTTTAAACTCTTACTTGGCTTTTGGGTCACCCACAATCTCATGTCTTCGACAAGTCCAAAGTTTTACATCATCTCCTCTGCGGTGCCGTCAACTACAGCTCCTCCCGTTCCACATCTGAACCGTTGAATCTTTTGTACCCTTACGTGGACGGTGCAGATTTATTCACCCAGAACATTAACTGCTTCTACCGAAGCGCACGCTTAAAGTGCGGTCAGAGTGGTTATGTCATTACCTCGGTTGTAATTCCACTTTTCTTACGTTTTTACCACTATTACAATTCTTAAATGACTGTTGTGTCCCTGCCCTCGTCTAACGAGGACGTTTGGATTTGCGTGAAAGGAGGGTGGGCAGCATGGTCATTTGGCAAGTTTTGTGAAACGGCGAAATTGTTGCTCTCTACCCGTCATCATGAAGGGCCCACCCGTGTCACACGGTCACTTAAAACCAGCTCGAAATTCAAAACTCTGTGGGGGATGAGACTGTGACGAATTTCTGTCACAGTTCCGGTGAGCTTAAATTTGTTATATAAGCATTTATGGTTTGGTCCGTTTTAACTTATAATTTAGTGATAATTTTCTTTTTCTTTTTTCTTTTTTGAGCTAAATTAATGATAATTTTCAATTACCACTGTTTCAATTTTCTACCAAAGTGGATTCATTAGTCATTACGTTTTATATCCTATTGTGATTTGATTTGATTTTTAATTTTGATCTCAAAATTCAATTTAATTAATGTTGTCGTTTACATTCCTTAAAAAAAATTTGGAATTTTGTTAAATAAATTAATCAATTGAATTTCTTCTTTCATCACTTTTCTTTAAACTATTTTAAGTTTTTTAAAATAGTGTTTATATTCTCACCCTCATATCCTATTTTCTCACTCACATATTTTTACATCCTTATTAAAAATATAAAAATATTATTCTCACATCTTATTATTCCTACACCTTTAATATACCAACTCAAACACTCACTTACTAAACATTTTCTTATCTCCTTAATCATTATCTCACCCATGTACCCATCTTTTTTCATAATTTATTTCTTCTATAAACCCTAATTCTTCACCAAAACTCAAAATCAATGATACTATTTGGTTGATGCCTATAATTCTATTAAAAGATAAATTTATTCTGTAAGAATTCTTTATGGACTAATCTAGACATGGCAAACAGGTCGTGTTTTGCGGGTTCGAGTCAAACCCGATACGACCGTTAGTGTTAATGGGTAAACCTGACACGACCAGTTAATCTCCGGATGGCAAAAACCTTAACCCAAACATGATCCGTTATTTAACAGGTGAACCTGACATGACCTATTTGACCTGAAAAAAATAATTTTAAATAAATAAAAAATTACATAACACAAATTGACTCTCTCCCCCCGATCCGGCTCCTCCTTCCTCACCCCAAATCTCAATCCCCCCTCCTCCCCCATAGCCCCAGTCCACCCAACCTCCCAACTCTCTCTTGCACCCACAAACCCCCCACGACCCAACACCTCCCGCGCCCACCCCCACTGCCTCGCACGCCTAGAGAGAGAATACAAAGAGAAAAAGAGAGAGAGAGGTGGCAGTGAGAAAAACTGAAAAATGAAAATGAGGTATGTGACTTATGTCTGATTAGGTTAGGGATTTTAGGATAAGCTCAAAATTTACTAAAATGTCATTCTTTATCGGGTGACCCGCAAATTCACCCTACCCAAACCGTTATCTTAATGGATCACTAACAAGTGACACTAATATCAACTCGACCCTATAACCTCGAATCCAAACCCGAAAATTTGTGTGTCGTGTCGTGTTGTATCGTGTTATTGAGTAGTGTCGTATTGTGTTATCGGGTCGTGTGTGTTTTTGCCAGGTCTAGACTAATCACCTTGTATTAAGATACAACAAGTTATCATATATTTCAATCCAAGAAAGAATTGTATTGGATTAATCTGGATGTTGGTTGTCATTGTAATTCTTTTTTGACAAGTAATAAGGGCCTATTAAGTAGGATAATTGAAATCTTAATTGAACATGGATAAAAAGTTCTTATTTTAGTAAGTGTTTGGTTAGAGGTACTTGAGGTACAAGTAAACACCTTTATGGGAGGACTCTAATCTTAACACTACTATATAAAAACAAGTCTCTGCTCTAACATTAATAATCTGCAAAATATTTTCAGCCCCATATCTGAAGAGAGGAGAAGACTTGTTCACTATGACATCATACAAGTGTTATGGGTCTTTATTTAGTTGTTCAATTAATCATATTGATTGTGTTTCTTGGTGTTTGTGAGCTATGAAAAATATATGGTTAACATATTTTATATCCTACTTTTTAAATTATTTTTTTTTTATAGTTTAATAAAAAATTCATTATATTTTAATGTTTATTTTTATTTAAAAAATTGAGTATTGATTTTAGGAATTTAATTTGAAGTTTAGGAATGAATTAGAGATTTAAATTGTCATCTTCATTATTACCATTGGTTGTTTCTACTTCATAAAAGTTTTAAATGCTCTTATTTATTCCCAAATCATTAAAGCCACATGGAGAAACTTTTAATACAACATACCAATTAGATGATTCATTTTCTCTGGAGTAAAATACTTAGTAACGCTTGTAAAAGGGTCTCTATCAAATTGACTTTACCGTTTGTGAAGGTTAACTCTAAGATAAAGCCATCCTCAACGATGACTCCTTTTTTCACATTTGCCTAATCACACCTAAATAACGTCGCCTTAAAAGTATAGTAATCTAACAAAAATATATCTTTTATCACCCCATAGTAACTTAGTACATTAACAACTTGTGCAGTATCCTTCGCACTAGCTCTACATACAGTAGTCGCATCAATGGAAACACTACTATTTTGTGTTGATCTCTCAGCCACTTTTGTATGAAATTGGCATCCATTGATGATATAACTATAATTTGACATTGCTTGACTTGTAGGCCCAAAATCTAGACGATATAGGAAATTTGTTGAACATATCGTACTCTCTTCAACCTGACAGTATATAAAACCCTTACTTCTCAATGTACGAAAAGTTCCTTGATTTTGTCTAAGCAATTGTTTAACCCTTACATTGGAATAAATAGAATAAAATGGATTGATATTGGTATGATCCGACCTATTATCAGAAATCAATCCCGAACCTAACGGATCATTCCTTTTTCGTATATACGAAGTATGAGATTTCACTAAGTTGATTCTTAGGAAATCTTGAATCAGACCATTTGCACTTACTTCAAAAAAGGAAGTGTGTGCCTCTTCTATCGAAGAACTTTTTTTGTCTTGGTCCCAGTTCAACACTAAACAGGTCCGAACTAATTGAATACTTGTGCCAGAAATTCCCCGAATCGGTTTACCATTCCCATAAAGTATATAATTTACAACTCTAAGCTGTAGATTATCCCTTTCCCGCAATGAATCATGGGGGAAAAGTGTTGCTAAATTTATACCGTCTGCTATTTCATATATGATTACAAGTCACCTAAAGGGAAAAATTTTCAAAAATGACACGTATTTTGGGGTCAATCTTAGTTTAGGACACTAGTTTGGATTTGTGTTACTTTACGACATATATTTCGGGTTTGTATCAATATGAGATTTTCTGTCACCTCTGTCACAACCTCCGTTAAAAACAGACCACGTGACTTGCACATGACTTATTTTAAAGGGCAAATTTGTCACTCCATATGCTTTTAAGACAGATCCAACTGCAAAAGATACTGTAAACAAAAAGGAATTCATTCTAATGATTTAGAATTCAATCTGGTCGCGCAAAAGTGTTCGCTGGTTAGGGTTTTGGACTCTTTCTTCTTCGATTAAAGGTGTAAAGGAGATTTTGGCTTTCTAATCACTGCGAAAGTGATATCCGCTGCAACAAAAAATGATATTCTATGCTGGGGAGAAGTGATATTCTCTGTGGAGATTCAAAATGGAGTTCCTGAGGACAGATGAAGATCCACCCGAATACAGTAAGTTGTCCCCTTAAATGATTGTTTGAAGATTCTCTTTGTGAGCTTCTGTTTCGATGGTTTATGTTTGTGAATCGATGAAGAATTTTTTTTGGATGGGTCTGTGTGATGTTGTGTTCTGTATTAACTGTCTTTGTCAATTGTGACCCATTTGTTTATTAGAATTGCTAGGCCGTGCACCCCATATGTTCAAACCTTTTTGACCTTTTCTGATTTATTATTGTCTTTATAGGAGATGAGACCAGAGATGTTGAATAAATAATTGAGGGTAATGGGAATCCTAAATGGTCTGCTATGGTGGGTGTAGAGTAAATTATTGATAGGTGTAGTGTAAATGAGACTCCTGGTTTGGTATAGTGTAACATTTGAGTCATGTTAGGATTGCTACTGGATTAGAATAATATAATGGCTTAGAATAATGTCTTTATTAATTAGAATAATGTATTTATTGTAGTTTAGACTCTGATTTTGTTGTACTTTAGGGTTTACTACTTAGAATAATGTCTTTATTTTTCCATGTTGTACATTAGTGCATGTGACTTTGAACACTGTTAATAAGCATGACATGGCTTTATTTCTGGCAGGTAATCCAGACCATTTCACTTTAGAATTTCACCATGGTGGTAGGCTAGTGAACTTAAATGCTGATGGTAGTGAAAATAGATATGTTGGTGGCATGATCACTTGGGAGGATTATGCTAACATTGACTATATGTCTTTACTGGAGATGAATGGTCTAGCTAAGCTATTAGGGTACAATGAAAACATTGTATATTATTACAAGGAACCAAGACATCCAGAACACATGGGGTGGGTAGCTGCTATAAGTGATGCTTGTATATTGAGACTATGTGGTTTTCAAACACCTCAGAGAGTGGCTATGGTGTATTTCTGCATCCAGGGAACCTAAATATTGGTGCACATCAGGTAGTGCATGAACCAAAGCCAATACAATTGTCTGATGGCTCTGAACCAGAGGTTAATGCTAATGAGGGACTATGTGAGAATGACGCATTTAGAGAGTTTGATGCAGAGCCATCAGTCAACCAACAAGGAGAGGTACATGATACTGATTTTGGGGAGGTACATGTTGGAGGTTATGAAGATGAGAATGCCGAGGTGCCTGAGAAGGAAGGTGGTGAAGGAAGAAACTCTGCAAGTGAGGATGAAATAGATGAGGATGATTTTGATTATGTGGATACTGACTATCAGCATAGTGAAGATGAAACAAATTGGGATGATGATGTGGACCATGAGGTTCATAGTGATGATGATGGTGGGGGTTTTGGTGAGTTTGACTCTGAGGACATGGTAGATTCTGACAACATGGGGAGTGTACAAAGTTCATCACATGACTTTGAAGAAAATGATGTTCCAAGGAAGAGACCTAGGGTAAAGCCACCAAGGCTTATTGTTTTTAGAAAAGATGTGGATATGAAAGATCCTAAATTTACATTGGGTCAGTATTTTGTATCTATGGAGGTATTCAAAGAAGCTATCAAGGAATACTCCATATTGAATGATAGAGAGCTAAGTTTTAAGAAGAACCATGCAAATTGGTGTAGAGTGGTGTGTGCACCACACTGTCCTTGGCATATCCATGCTGTCAAGGATAACAAGAGTGACAATGTGATTGTGAGACAGTTCCTTGATGAGCATACTTGCACAGGTCCTATATATAACTGTCATATCAATGCAAAATGGTTGACTAAAAGATATGGGGATGATTTTAGGACCAATCCTAAATGGGATGTTGGGGCTTTCCAAGAGCAAATCTTGAAGCAATTCAATGTAAAGGTTACTAGGACAGTGTGCTACACAGCTAGAAGGCTTGCCTTCAAGAACATTTAGGGACAGATTGAGGAACAATTTGGCATGCTGTGGGATTATGCTGAGGAGTTACAAAGGAGGAATGAAAACACAATTGTCAAGATTCAAAGTAACCTTCTTCCTGGGGATCAACCACAGTTCCAGAGAATGTATATATGCTTTGATGCATGCAAGAGGGCCTTCAATGATGGATGTAGACATGTGATAGGTATGAATGGGTGCTTTCTTAAAGGACCTCACAAGGGGCAACTTTTGACTGCCATAGGGGTGGATTCTAACAATGGAATGGTTCCATTGACATATGCAGTTGTGGAAATCGAAAACAGAGACAGTTGGGGGTGGTTTATGCAGCACTTGATTATGGATTTGAACTTGGAGAATTCACACCATTATGTGATACTTAGTGACAAACAAAAGGGTTTAATTGATGCAGTGAATGACTTGCTTCCCAATGCAGAACACATGCATTGTGTCAAGCATTTGGGGGAGAACTTCATAAAGAAGTTTCCCAGCCTCTTATTGAAAGAGATTTTTCAAAGTGCAGCAAAGTCAACTTATGAGGTAAAGTGGAGGTCAGAGATAAACAAGATGAAGGAAATAGATGGTGATGCATACAAGTGGTTTGATGATAAGCCTCCACACCATTGGAGCAAGGCATTCTTCAAAACATAAGCAAAGTGTGATTTGATTCTAAACAACCTATGCGAGTCATTCAATGCAGCAATCTTAAAGGCAAGGAACCAGCCAATACTTACCTTGCTTGAGAGGCTGAGAATGTATCTAATGTTGCTTTTTGCAAGAAGAAGAGAACAAGCTCAGAAGCAGAAATATCAACTAAGGCCAAGGATCAAAGGCATAATCGACAAAAGAAAGAATGATTGTTGTATGTGTAGGGCTTTTTGGTGTGGTGGAAAAAAAATATGAAGTAATCACAGATAAGCATCAGTATGCAGTTGATTTGGATATCAGAACATGCTCTTGCAGGCAGTGGGATGTAAGTGGTATACCTTGTTGCCATGCAATATCATCTATTTGGAAGCATGACAGTGACCTTACAATTGAAGAATTCACATATGAAAAGTATCATGTTACTGCTTACCAGGCAACATATGCACCAATGATTAACCATATGCCTGGAAAAACCAGTGGATTAGAACATGGAAGCCACCACTCAAGCCTCCATACTATAAGAAGAAGCAGGAAGACCCAAGAAAGTAAGAGCCAGAGATTCAAATGAACCAAAGAAGCCACCAAATCCAACAAAATTGAGAAGGTTTGATGTCACCATTACCTGCAAGAAATGTGGTAAGGAGGGTCACAATTCAAGGACCTGTGGGAGAGAAAATGATGTAC
Organism: Dryas octopetala; assembly: GCF_963921425.1. NCBI lineage: Eukaryota > Viridiplantae > Streptophyta > Magnoliopsida > Rosales > Rosaceae > Dryas > Dryas octopetala. The sequence continues at coordinate 23,704,715 of NC_141366.1, forward strand.
AAAAGAAGGTACCAAATTGACTGTGTGTGCTTAACTGACATATTCATTGACTAGATTTGAAAATAACTGATGATTCTTTTTGGTGTGTGCTTTGCTTTCTGTTTGCAGGGAAAGGGGAAAGTTCAAGATGATGGACAAGAGCAAGGCCAGGACCAAGACCAGCAAGCTAAGAAGGTGATCTAAGTCAAGAGCCTTGTTATTTTTGTTCTCTTTTTAATTGCAGTCAGAACACATTATTTATGGACTTGAGTTTGCTTGCAGGTAAGAAAGAAACCCCAAATTCGAAGACTGATGTCTAGGCATGCAATGCAGCGATCAAAAAAGACTTCACTAAGACCACCATCTGCAGATTCATCCAACCCCCAAATCGGAGAAGTGTTATCTCAACCATCATCCTCTGCAAGACCACAATCCCAACCAACATTCATTTTGCCACAAAGTTCATCACAACCTTGTACTTCAAATGTGACTGCCTCTGTGCTCCCCCAAAAAAGGTTCAAATCACTTGTCAAAAAGAAATCACTAAGGTCGAGGATCCCATGAAGGACAGTGTGTCAAGAAGAAATCACTCTGTGCCTCTGTTGTATTTTGAAATTTCTGAAATGTAGTTTGAAGTTAGGATGATCACAAGATTTTTTTGTGCAGGTCTTAGAAATATGACCACAAGGTTTTTTTGAGTTGTACTACTGCTTTTGGGTTAAACATTTTACTTTTGGGTTGAAATTATGTTTGTGCGAAGTTGGTTAAACATCTTACTTTTGGTTAAACATCTTACATTGTCATGATTAGCTATATGTTGTACTGAATGAGATGATAATGTATGAAACTATTTTTGGCTTCAAGTGGTTTGGAATGCTTTCCTTTGAATGCATATATAACAGGTCTAATTTGATTTTTGGTGTTGCAAAATAAATGGTCAATTATTTCCTTTAAGAGGTTTATGTGTTTATCTTCAATCCAATTTGATACAATCCAACAAAAAAAAGGTACCAAGACCAGCAAATTGCCAAAATATCATTTCATTTAAACTTAAACATTGCTATTACAATATAAGGCAATCTGAAATGTCTGGCCATACACAACACAAAAGCGGATAGCCTTAATCTATTCCATTCAACCCAAAATGGATAGCCTTGATCTATTATATTCAACCTCAGAATATTAACAACCCGAAAACACAAAAACACAAACACTCGATGCATATTGAAATATAAATTGCACTGCACATCTTCACTTTAACCACAGCTAAAGTGCAAGATATCCTAACTTCGACTGTAACTGAAGGTCCCAATGTGCCTTGAGGTTTAGATCGTTTTATCTGTACGCAACTAAAAAGGCTTCACTCCCTACGCACACTATGAAATTTAAATAACAGAATTTAAATCCACAATCCCTTCTCACCAATTCTCAATGAATTATGTTTCACATTCAAATAAATGTCACATTCAAATAAATGCATGTAATTATATATAATAATTAACTAACTTATATCATGCTCAAGTAATTCATATAATTCATATAAGTCACGTATTAGCACATATATCACATTTTTCAACAAAGATTCAATATATTCAAATTTGCAGTCAAAGGTTCCCCAGAACCCCCTACCTGAATTCCAGAGCTTAGCTTGATCTCACATGTCCATTCGAGAAATTCCTAAGTTGTCCTTACAACACCATCATCACAGGTTCACGTGATAGATCTAAAATCCTAATTCTAATACAAAACCAACTAATCTTAAGATAAACCGAAATTACTCGAATTCAAATACCTTCACCAAATTACAGAAATAACCATATTTTTAGCTAGAGTCGTTAAAGTTCAAACTTGGTGAGAAACCGAAAACACAGGTTTTAGTGATAACAACTAAAATTACCGAAATGACCTTGAATGACAACACGCTCTGATTCCCAATCCGGCAGTATAACGGCATCGGAAATAGAATTCCGAGCCAGGACCTATTCAGACCAGACAACCAATAATTTGAATTCAGGTTTCACAAACTGGTCGTTAAACAGTCGAAACGAACGGCCAACCACCACACATGGTGGCTGCCCGGCCACGAACAACACATAAAACACCACCAAAACTCACCGATTGGACCTAAATTCAATTTGACGACACAGGGTCAAACAACCACCAACCCGCTGCCACAATTGGCGGAGACGGTGGTGGCAGCGGCGGCACCACCTGCAAAAAAGGTTTTTTTAACTCAAAATCAATCTAATTTCTACCTAGACACTTCAATTGAATGAAACACAACTCAGAAACAACCTCAATTTCAAAAAATCAAAGAAAATTTGAAATTGTTCAAACCCTAAAATTTCAATTTCCTAATTTCTCAAAATTAAGCAACCAAACCTTAGGAGAAATGAAACTCATACCTAGAGAAGTAAAACCCCTCAAGAAATTCAACGATTGGACATTGGGATTGGCCCGAGAAGCCACCGTCCTTGCAAGCTCAATCTGCTGCTGTGGAGCACCTTCGAAGCAAGGGGCCACCACAGTTGGACTCACCGCGACTTGGGGGAGAAAACCCAGGTAGTCGTCGGCCCCCATTTCGCCGGGAATGGAGTCCACGCCGACGAGGGGGTCTCGGCTTTCATTGGATCATGGGTTCTGGGCTACTCGAAGGTTAGGGGAAGTGGGAGAAGCTCCTAGCGGGGTTCTTGCCGCCTGGCTCGCCGATGAACTCGTTGATCTGAGAGAAAATCCGAGAGGGAAGGAAAGCTCGGGGAAAGCAACCAAACCATAGGAGAAATGAAACACATACCTAGAGAAGTAAAAACCCTTAAGAAATTCGACGATTGGACATCAGGATTGGCCGGAGAAGCCGCCAACCTTGCAAGCTCAATCCGCCGGTGTGGAGCACCATCGGAGCAAGGGGCCACCACAGTTGGACTCGCCGCGACTTGGGGGAGAAAACTCAAGTGGTCGTCGACCCAAATTCCACCGGAAACGGAGTCGATGTCGACGAAGGGGTCTCGGCCTTCATTGGATCACAGGTTTTGGGCTACCCGAAGGCTAGGGGAGGTGGGAGGAGCTCCTGGCGGGGTTTTTGCCGCCTGGCTCGCTGGTCTGAGAGAAAATCCGAGAGGGAGGGAAAGCTTGGGGAGAGGAAGAGAGATGTCGAGGAGAGAGAGAGAAAAAAATGAGAAATGAGAAATAAATTATGATTTTTTTGTTTTAAAACCCTTCCACACGAAATTACAAAAATGTCCCTAAGTTCGCATATTCGTAACTCTCAAACCGTAACTTCAATTTATGCGTGCTTCATGTCTACGTTCTTGTGAGTTCGAGACCTATCCAATGAGTTCAAATTCAAAACCAAAAGCCCTTTAATTTTAAAAGTCAACTTTCGGGTCAAACCCAAATTAAAACAAAATTAAAAATTTACCCAAAACCTTTTATTTATCAAATCAATTTCCAAAATCTTTAAAATAACTTCTCAAAATAAAACTTGGAAAATATGGGGTCTCACACCTTAATTGCCTAAGATCGCCGCCGGATTATCCGGAAAGAGGGGAGGAAGTCGCCGACCTAAAATCCTTCGATCCGCCGTCGTGAGAGGTTGTCGGAGCAAGGGGAGGCACATGAAGACTCGCCGTGACAAGAGGAAGATGACCTAAGTGGTTTGGCGCCGCGACGTGGCCGAAAGATGGAGATCGTCGGCGAAGGCTAATTGGGTCTGCTCGAGCTCACATGTCGTCGTTGCAGTTTCCTGAGTGATCAGCTTACATGGGAAGAGAGGGAAGGATGAGACGACTCTATTGTCGCTGGTCTCGTCGCCATCCGCCGCCGGACGGCCGAGAATCGAACAGGCCGGGAAAAAGTGTGATCAGAGAGGGAAGAGAGAAAAGAGAGAGAACTAGGTGTCGGGGAAAGAGAAAGAGAAAAATGGAAAAAGAGATGCTGGTTTTGGGTTTTAAAAATCCTTTGGTATGAAATTACAATATCGCCCCTTACTTCAAACGCTCGTATCTCTCAAACCGTAACTCTGATAAACGTACGTTTTGCGTCTATGAACTTATGGGCTCTAGACCTGTCCAACAAGCCTAAACTTGAAATCAAAAGCTCAACAGAACAAAAAGTCAACTTTGGGTCAAACTAATTTAAAACAAAATTTATAAAATCAACCCAAATCAAAATCTCAAAATAAAATCTCAAATAAAGATTTTGAAAAATACGGGGTCTCACACACAAGGCGACTCCTAATGGCTTAGGTCAAAGGATTATTTACAACATTTTATAATTAAGAATTCTTGTTTGATATTATGTAAATCTCCATACAAGAATTCATTTAACGGTCACGTTTAGTGAACTTAGTTCCCAATAAGCACCCACTTGTTTATCATAGTGTCTAACTATACAAATGATCTGAGACCGATCATTCACCCTTAATGTGCTGATATAACAAGTGGTGATATAGAATTACATATGCCCAATATGTAATCCATTAATCATGAATGTCTTTAGGAAATAAGAACTAAGGAGCAAATGTCTGTTGATTCTAATCTTTTTTAGAACGCTTTCTCTTTACCTTGATTTTCATGGACATTTCATGTCTCAAATATTATACACATATACTGTGATGTTACATAAAATAAACAATGCCCTTTATATTTTCAAGCAAAAAATACCGTTCCTTTTTTTTTTCTTCTGAAAATTCAAAAATGTCATCTACATATAAACAAAATTAATTTTAATTGATGGGATAAAATAAAAAAAAAGTTAATAAAACTTGAAAAAATTTAAATAAATATAAAAAACTGAATATTAAAAAAAAAAAAAACAATTTTAATTGGGAAATAAAGTTAGTGTTGGGTTAAGTATTTAGTAGACTATAAATATAATTTTCTTTTGAAAAATTATGATTAGTAAAGTATTTAATAGAAAACATAATTTTTTTTTGTACAAGCCATTTAAGTTAGGGGTCACCAAAAAGTCCAAGGCCCGAAGCCCGCCCGGCCCATTGGGCCCGAAGCCCGATCTGGCCCGAAATTTGGGCCGGGCTGGGCCGGCCCAAATAGTCATTGGGCTGGGCTTGGGCCATCCCCTTGAAGCCTACGGGCCGCCCGAAGCCCGGCCCGCTTAAGCGCGCCCAAAGCCCGCTCGCTTAGGCCCGACCCAAATCCTATTTACACACAATATATCTTCAATAAAAAAATATAGAATTTTGGCTATATTGTGAATTGAACATAAGACCTCATGGAACACACTTCAACTCTAAACCAACTGAGTTGACTAGTTTATTTGTCTAATTGGTGAATCAGAATATATTTAATAGGTTTTTTCTTTTGTATACTCTAATAAATTATTAATATGCTTATTAAGTTATTATATAATACTATAATCATATAATGTTAGTAAATAGTAATAGTGTAAACTGTGTAATACCATAACTAATAAACTTTTAAACTTATATACAACATTACAAATTTACAACTATAGTTATTAAAGTTATTATAATAAACTTTTATAATACCACTATAATTAAAGTTATTAAATCACGATTGTTCATTAATTCAACGATCTGAACCATTCATTTTATATGTTTATAGTCAAAGATCATCCTTACAAAAATCGGCCAAATATGAATTTATCTACCCGTTCAAATGTTCGATTATCATTAAAAAAACCACGATCATTAATTAATTCGACCACCGTTACGTCACTCTTACATCTCTGATTGAGCTAATTTTTTACAAAGATTCTCTTTCAGTGGGGAACTAAAATTTGAACGGTTTGGATCGTTGAAAACACGATCGATATGTGAGCTTCTACATATAAATACAATTGAAGAGTATAATTCTAATAACTTTCCCGTTGAAACCTTGTTGTTTCTATAATTATTAAGACAACAATGTGATTTCAACAATATGATCCGTTCATTTTCTATGTTCATAGTCAAAGATCATCCTTACAAAAAATCGGCCAAATCGAAATTCATCTACCCATTCGATCGTCATTAGAAAAATCACGATCGTTCATTAATTCGACCACCGTTATGTCACTTTTGCATCTCCGATTGAGCTCATTTTTTGCACAAATTATCTTTGAGTGAGGAACTAAAATTTGAACGGTTCGGATCGTTGAAAACACAATTACATCGTTTGTTTATAAAAATATGTAATAAAATATATAATAAAACATATGTACATTTATGTTTTATTATAGTTGTAATGTTGTATATAATTTTAGAAGTTTATTATTTATGGTATTACACTATTACTAACATAATAGTATTATATAATAACTTAATAAACATATTAATAATTTATTGAAGTAAACAAACGAAAGAGCTATTAAATATGTTATGATTCATAAACTTAACAAATAAACTAGTCGGCTCAGTTGGTTGAGAGTTGAAGCTTGTTATGTGAGATCTCATGTTCAAATCACAACATAGCCAAAATCCTATAATTTTTTATTGAAGATATATATGTGTCTAAACAAGGTTTGGGCCCATTCTGGGCCGCCCGTTTAGGCTTAGCCCGGTCCGACCCGACCTGACCCTCCAAGCCTGCAAGACAAAGCCTGAAGGGCGGGCCTTGGGCTTGTGTATTAAAGCCCAAGCCTAGCCTGGACCAGCCCAAAAATCCTATTGGACTCCTATAATTTAAGCCCGAGTTTGGCCTGAACCCAAAAAATTTGGACCGGCCTGCCTGGCCCGACCCATTACCAACCCCTAATTTAAGTAATCAAACTGGTTTTGATTTCAATTTTTGACAGTTAGTAAACACGTTAAAGGGAATATCTGATAATGATTCACACTTATTCTGATTTCTACTTATTTCATCATGCTCATTCTGATCATTTCTCATTTTGATTTATGTTCATTATGATTTTAGTTTAATAACCATGTCCTACGTGTATTAGAATTTCTCATACCATTAATGGGTGTAACATGATTTCTACATGTCAATCTAACTTTAGTGGTTACAACTTCTTTTTGGAAAATTAGTGGTTACAACTTTTGAATAAGTTCCAAGAAGGACAAAATAAATGGTCAAACTTAGACAAAATCACTTCTTAATTTCATAATGGAAGTGGTTTAGTAATCCGGCCCACCACTAGGTTCGCATGAAAAGTCCAATTCTAATCTTATAGTTTGATAAAACATGGACTTAAAATCGTAGAGATTGGAGTCACTGAATTTTATTTTTGTTTTTGTTTTTGTATAAGCAAGGGTTGTTGGATTACCACATATATTTATGAATGTTTTTTTTTTTAATTTTCATTATATTATTATTTCAAGTAGTAGAATCACTATAGCTCTTTTTCTTTCTTTTTTTAATATTAAAAAAAAGCACTACAGGCTTGTTTGGTATGCCCAATTAGACTACTAATTCAATATGATTCTTTCTTTAAGTAAATTAGCAAAAAGCCACAAAACATTTTAAGCTTCACTCATAAACTTACATAAAAGATCTATTTATTTTTAAGCCATAAGGAATGATTTAAAACTAAATTTTTTATCTGACGCCGTATGTCACATTTACAGAGTTACACTTTATTTTGTTATGATGCAATATATAAAGAGTTACACTTTATTTTGTTACAATGCAGTATGTAACTCTTGTAGAGTTACATTTTATAATTTCCTAGAGTTACACTTTGTTGAATGATGTAATATTGTTTTAAGATTTATGCATTTAGAGTTTATTTTTTATGACTTCATATTTAAGTTTTAGGGCTTTAGCCCTAAATTTTTAAAACTATACCATAAATCTTAAACTCTCAAAAGAATTAAAAAAAAAAAAAAACTAAAACTTGGGTATGCTTGAATACATTACTTGGATATGTTTAAGTTTGAATAGTATTGAATGCTTCATATTTGATTTTTCTTGAATTGTGACTTAGAAATATTTTTTGTGGTTTAAAAATAAATAGATTAAAAGTTTGAGTTTATGACTAAAACATGTTGTATGTTGTGGCTTATTAATAAAATTCTTTTCTGATTTGGAAGTTGTATCGTGTTTAATACTACATCAAATAATACTCATACTAATCAATCAAAACTACGTCGTTACTAAGTAAGCTCATAATCCGAACCATTTATTTTTTAGATCACCCTTCAAGGATCATTTTTGCCAAAAATTAACCAAATCGAAAATTATTTGGTCATGTAGTAGTTTTCAAATAAACATATGGTTTTAGTAATAGTTAGACTTACTGTTTGTTTATTCAATTATAATTACATAACCAAACGATTTTTAATTTAATTAATTTTTTGCAAATATGATTTTTAAAAAGTTATCTAAAAATCATCTTGTTTTAGGTTTTTTAATAGTCAAACAAGATGTCGGATCATGATATATTCTTTGGGTTAGAGAATGGTCCAACATGATTTATTAGGTATCCTATAATCAACCTTGATTCCTAATAAAATTTAATCTTTCCTGATAAAAAAAATACATATTAAACTGATAAGAAATATTGTTTGGCACTCGTGGGTGTGTATTATTTTTATTCATTTTTTGGGCTAAGGGGTGAGAGGAATCTCCCTTTAGCACTCACTAGTTGGGTTAGTGGAACATTGTTCATCCACCTACCACTCACAAAAACCAACCTAACTCAAATGAAAATAGAGTACACACAGACACACGCAACACAACAACACAAGGTAATAGTAGTAAGTAGAAACAATACAAAAAATAATAAAAAAATAATAAAGAGTCATCAATGGAAAAAAAAAAAAAAACGAAACAAAAAAGAAACTAAAAAAGAAAGACCATGTTTTACTCTGAGAGTCCGAAAGCCGATCCTTCTGAATTTTCTTATGCTTGACTCTTTGACTCCTCTGCTGTCTCTCTCTGTCCCTCTCAAAAAAGAAAAGAAAAAAAGAAACACAAAACACAAGACTCAAGAAGCAATCAATCAATTCAAGATTAAAGCCAAGCAGAAGCCCCAAACGAAGAAGCCCTACAAATTTTCTAGAAAAGCAAAAGCTGAAGAAGAATCGATTCTCTCTAAGAGCTTAATCAGCGTCAACCATGGCGATGGCGGCGACCTGCTGGTCGTTGTTGACCCTCCTAACCCTAAGCTTATTAAGCTTTGCTTCCATGGTGTACGGAAATTCCGAAGGGGACGCTTTGTACACGCTGAGAAGGAGCTTATCGGACCCGGATAACGTGCTCCAGAGCTGGGATCCGACCCTTGTCAACCCCTGCACTTGGTTCCACATCACCTGCAACCAGGACAATCGCGTTACTCGAGTGTACAAATCTCTCTCTCTCTCTCTCTCTCTCTCTCTCTCTATATATATGTATGTATATATGTATTGGTTTCTTTCTTCAAATTTATGGTAATTTTTGTTGGGTTTTCAGCTGTGGGGTTCCTTCTGTTAGGTTTCCATTTGCTTTTAGATCGAGTGACTGTGACTCTGCTTCATCCAATTTGTTTTCTGTTTACATTTTGTGTGTTTATTTTGTTAAATTTTGTAAAACAGTAATTTTGGGCTTCCTTGGAGGCTCACGAATCAATGAATACATTTGGGTCTTATCAATGAAAAAGAAGAACCAGAATAGTTGAGTTTGGTTGGTCCAAAGTTAGTTAGTTAAAATAGTGGTTAAAATTTGGATAAATGGTGAGATTGCATTTCTCTTAAAAAATAGAAAAGCTTTATTTCTTTGCATGTGTATTGTGTTGTGATTCAAGTTGGGTTTAATTTTCTGGTTCGAAATCAAAGCAACTCTAGTATATTTTTGTGTAGAAGCTAAAATCCTGTTTTATTGTAAAAAAAATACTGTTCTATTAACATTTCAACACCAGTGTCAGTTCTATTAGTTCAAAATGGAAGAAGAAATTAGGATCACGCATGTTTCGAATACATCTTTTTAGTATTGTCCAAAATGTAATTCTGCTCTGGAATGCATTGCCTCTCCCCTGAAGTCTTGGTGCTACTCAGGCTGTGGGGCCGTCATATCATATATAATGGAAGCTTATAATCTCTATACCATTCAATGTGTGAGAGTAGCAATTTTTGCTTAGTTTAGAGTCTTAGACGAGGACATTGTCTGTTGTTGATTTCATTCTCATAATTTTTCTTTTGCTTTTATTAAATTTCTTTTGTTTTTTTTTTTTCGGTTATTGTGGTATTCCACTTATTATTGTTTTATCATCATGCAAAACAAAAAACTATATATAAACTTTGAAATGGAGAATGGCTGAATGATTTCTTCTCTCATCTGGTATGGGCAATATCTCATTTATTATTTCTTTAGTCTTGTGTGAATTTATCCCATTCGTGTTGCTGCAGTGGTATTTGTGCTTTCCTGCAATCTGTTATTGTCAGTCCATGAATTTGTATTATGTATTGACTGTGATGTGGTCGTCAGGATTTGTACTTTCTAAAGGGGCAACTTTTAGTCTTTTGGGTTGTTTAATGTTTCTTTCTCAATTTATTATTTATTCTGGTTCCAGTTTATCGTATGATTTTGATATTTTGGCTCAGGGATTTAGGTAATTCAAACCTCTCTGGACATCTGGTACCTGAACTTGGAAAGCTTGAGCATCTTCAATATCTGTATGTTTCTTATCCTTTCTCATTTTCCCTGATTATATGTTGGAGTTATTTATAAAGCTTATATTTAGTATATGTTCATTTCAAGTCTGTTCATTCTTTTTTGTGTGTGTTGTTGGGGGGGTGGGGCTGTAGAAATCTCTACATTCGTTTGTTTCATAAAAATGTTTAATGCATCCCACTAATATTTTCATGCTGTATGCTAACCCTTATGCATCTTGATTATGTAGGGAGCTTTACAAAAATAACATTCAAGGAACTATTCCAGCTGAGCTTGGCAACCTGAAGAGCCTCATTAGCTTGGACTTATATAACAACAACATATCAGGGACCATTCCTCCTTCACTGGGGAAATTGAAATCACTTGTGTTCTTGTGAGTTTGATAATCAAGCACTAATTTTTACCTGTATTATTGGATCGTTTTGTTTTTTGTTTTTAAAAATTTATTACTTTTGGTGTGGAAATTGGGTGATTAGCTTTCTAACAATTCCACTCTTGCTTAAAAATGGCTGTTAAATTTATTTGGGATCCTAGATCAAAGGTGCAACAGTAAATGTGGTAGTGTATGAATTTCCGCATTTTGCAATTTCTTGAATGTTGCTTATATTCGGTTCTACTAATCATTAGCCTAGTATCAATATATGACCTAATAGTCACCTCTCTCTCTCTCTCTCTCTCTCTCTCTCTCTCTATATATATATATATATATATAGACACACATGCACATAATTAATTTATGTATCGTTGCCTGTGTCTCATAATTGCTTGGTTTGGCAGACGTCTCAATGACAACAGGTTAACTGGGCCAATCCCCAGGGATCTTTCTGGTATTTCAAGCCTCAAAGTTGTGTGAGTGCTTCTTGTACCAATTTATTTCTTCCATCCTTTTTTTTTTGCTCCTGCAGATGTAGTAGTGCTCTTATATTTGTGCATACACCTGACAGGCTTTCACAATTGCCACCTTTTTTTTTCCAGGGATGTATCAAACAATGATTTATGTGGAACAATTCCTACCAGTGGACCATTTGAGCACATCCCTTTGAACAAGTAGGTTACTTCCAGCGTTATCATTTTTCTCTGTCATGTCACTTTCTTTTATTATTCCAACAAGAATTTTTTTTCTCTTAGCTACAACCTAGGTTACTACTTCTTTATTAGTATTTGAGTTCTTGGTTTCCTTGTTGACACCCTACTTACAAGAAAAATAATAAGGGGTTTGTGCCCTCTCATATGAATAAGAAACAGGGGTTTGTGTCATTGCATGTCTATTCATGTTTTGCATTGAGGTCCTCTTGCATGGCATAGTCAATGTTTGACCTCAGCAATTTTTTTATTTGGGTTTCTTTATGTAGAATTTAAATAGTTTTATTCTCTCTCTCTCTCTCTCTCTCTCTCTCTCTCCACCATATGAGTTTGCTATAGTTAACCTTTTGCATATGCTCATTGCACTTGTACGTTCTATATATGAGAGTGATGTGTATTTTTGTTATGTCTTGAGCATTCATATGTGTACAAATAATGTGAATTACATTCCCAAGACATGAGAAGCAAATTACCAAACTAGTTATGTACTAAATTGAACAGGGTATACACTTTATGTTGTGCGTTGTCTGTCTAATTGGAGTATAATTGGGTTGATTTTTAAGAAAATATTTATTGGCAAATTTTTTATTCTTAACAGATATCAGGAATGGATGAACCTCTGTACCCTATGTTATACTTATAGGTTGTTTATATTTAGAATATGTTGATTAATGGGAACTTTTGCTATATTCAATTGTTATGCTTGTGAATATCTACTGAGAAGTTTAAGGGGATATGGGCAATATCTTATGCTTGTATAGTTTCTGTGCCTAAGAATAAAAGTTTGAATGATGTTTGTCAAGCACAAATAGGTCTCCTAGACAGTACATACTACTAAATATTCTGGACCATCTTATGAAGTAAGTTCGTTGCACTGTCGTACAGTTTTACCCCCTCCACTTCGTAACTTCAAATGAATTTGTGCATGCGTGTGTAGTTGTTTAAGAGTATTGAGCGCTTTATTCTTATTTACTCTTGTTGAGAATGGAGGTTGATGAACTTAAATCTGATTTGGAATTAGTAAGTTCAGTTTCAACGCAATAGAAACAGAGGTTGGGTGCAGATGCAGCGCTAAGATCATAATATTCTTCTCATATATATGAAGTAATACCTATTTTATTGTTTTTCCCCATGTATTGTAGCTTTGAGAATAACCCTCGACTCGAAGGTCCGGAGTTGTTGGGACTTGCAAGTTATGACACAAACTGCTCGTGAGGAAGAAGAAAGACGGAATGCTGACTCTGCTTTGAACTAGATATGTACGTCTTAAAAGTGTATCCACATCACATTTTAGTGGGATTGGCTATAAAATCAATCCCTCATATAAGCATATTTGTAAATCGGGTGATACTAAATGGCATTGGCACTTGTAACTGTATCTTTGTGCTCTTGGTAATATGTTGAAGACGTATGATTTTGTATCGATTTAATAGCAGTGAAAGTTTTAGTTAGTCATATATTGCGCATGTCCTTGATCAGTTGTCTCATGATCCCAGAAATACTTGGGTGGGTCATGTCATCATGCTGATGGGGTACGACTAACCAATAATTTAACCATATTTCTGTCCACATTCTAATATTCTCATTTAAGTTCGTTGACTTTAGGTACCAAATTGTAATGTTTTTTCATTTTAACTACTAAAATATGTATATCATTTCACTTTAGGTACTAACTTTAAAATATATAGTTATATTGAGATGTGACTGTTTAATAGTCATAATTTTTTTATTGATTTGTTGTTTTTTCAATATTTGTAAGGCTTAAACTTTAATGTGTAGTCTTTGGTTTATATGATTTCATCCCCAAGCTTAAATTAAAAGTATTAAACCTTTAAAAATTTTGAATTTTTATAAATTTGAAACGGTCATAACTGTGACTGTTCGACAATCGCAACTGTGACTGTTTGACAGTCACAAGTGTATAACAAACTGATTTGTGACCTAATTCAAAATGTCTTGCTCTAGGTTAGTACCTAAACTAAAAAAAATTAGTGTCTTCCTGCTTTATTGAAAAACTATTGATATTTGATATTTAATCATAATTTTCTTTTCTCATTTTTACTTGATAAACCAGAATTATTTTACAATATAGTCATTAGACTCATTACGATCCATATAGATGTTGACATGTTTACATTTTTCCCACTTGGATATAAATTCTTCACCTTTGGATGTGTTTACATTGAAGTTGGTGTCAGTTTTCTGGGACCAAAATTGCACTTCTGATGCATACTAGTCCCGAGTGAAAACAACTTCTTACGCTTTAGGTGAAATTTGTTTGTTCTTTGCGTGTTCTTTGTGTTTTCCTTTTTCTTATAGTTGTGCTGGGATAATGGTATCAAATATTGACAATAATTTTAATATTTATTCAAAAGAAATTCTCTCTACAAACGGACAGGGAGTTTTTATGATATTTTCCATTTTTAGAGTACAGAATTATGGTTCGAGGTTAGATTTTAGGTTTTAACCCTCAAATTTTGGATTATAGAATTATGGTTCGATGTTATATTATAAGTTTTAACTTCCGTGTTTTGAGCGGAGTTAAAACCTAAAATCTAATCAAGGAATAGACTAGATTGATAATTATACTCTAAAAAATTAAATTATGGCAATAATAAGAATATAAGATCAAATGGTGAAAAAAAAAAAAGTCATAAAATATGTGTTCGTTTTATAATTAAAGAACATACGTCCTGTCCTACAGAGAGAGAAAAACGAGAAATTGAGTTAGTGAGTTACATGATTTTAATTTAACTCAATAGGTGTTTTGTAATATAATGGATCACCATTCTTATATATATTTTTTTCTTTTTCTTTGAGGAAAATACGCGTATGGTCATTTAGGATTTATTTGTCATCCAAACAGTACATCATATTGCAAGGCCGAGAGAAGTCATGATGGACCTTACTCAAGCTAAATAAAAGTTTGATTACAATTTAAATTGTAACGAGCTAACTTATGAGCTACGAACCTAACCCGATCGAGGCTGAAAAGAAAGAGAAAAAATCAAATTGTCTCAAGAGCACCATTCTTGTTTTGGAATTCAATCGCTCACCCTTCTCATACTTATATATGCTCAATTTACTAGTACTTGTAAGAGGGTTTCTCATTATATTAGATGCAATTTACTTTGATAATATTTAATATTTTTAATACAAATTTCATTTTTTTTTTTTGAACATTTTATTCAATGTTTTCATTGATATCTTTTAGAGTCTATTAATATATAGGTACTGACATCTAATTTTATTAATCAAAACTACCTAAAGCCTTATTCTTCATTTGCGGACCAACTACCACAAACTCATTGTTCATTTGCGGACACCAAAAATATAACATACAGACATCTTCCAAAAATACTAGCATCAACGCATCACTAAAAAACAGAAACTGAAACTGCGAGTCCGCAACTCCAATAAACTGCAGTTTCTGCAGTTTCAGTTCACTTATAGTTCTAGAGGTTCTGCAGTTTCTGCAGTTTCAGTTCACTTATAGTTCTAGAATTCTGCAGTTTCAGTTCACTTGCAATTCCATAAACTGCAGTTTCAGTTCACTTGCAGTTTTAGAAAACTGCAGTTTCTAGAAACTGTAGTTTCAGAAAACTGCAGTTCCAGAAAACTGCAGTTCCAGAAAACTGCAGTTCCAGAAACTGAACTAAACAAAAAAAATCAAGAACCTACTACTGATGTAGAGGTTGGGATTTGGGAGGAGTTGAAGATGTGAAAGTTGGGATTTGGGAGGAGCTGAAGATGTGGAGGAAGAGAGGAGGGGCTGGGTTTTGGTGGGTTTCGACGGCAGGGGGCGATGGTAGGGGGCGAAAAGCAGGGAGAGAAAGAGAGAGAGAGAGAGAGGGTGGGCTGGTGGTCAACGCAGGTGGGGGATTGAGTTACTGATGGAGGAAATGAGAGAAAGGAAGAAGAAAAAAAAAAAGAAAGAGAAAGGAGAAGGAAAAAAAAGAAAAGAAAGAGAAACGGAGGAGAAAGAAGAGAGAATGAGATCAGGGTGGGTAGTGGGAAGTATGGGTTGAGTGCATTGATAATATGGAGAGAGAAATCAAATGTAGTGACCTAATTCTTAATAAAGTGGCCCAATTGTTACATTTTAATGATCATGGTATTACAAATTAAAAACAATAACTAGTATGTAGCTTAGGGTAATTAATTCTATCTTTTAAGTGTTAATATTTTTCATGGTGTAATGAGCTCCACGTTTGGTGTCTACTAATTGAACTATCATATCTTTGATCACGATAATGGCATGTTCTTCTTGGCCATTCTGGTCGATCATCACCTACCGATCATTACCGACCACATGTTCATAATTCTTGGCCGGCCATTAATTGTGCTCGATCATCGATCACCTATCCATCTTTACCGACCACATGCTCTTCTTGGCCATTCTATGAAACTATGACAAATGCTATCTTCCCCAAATTGTCTCCCTTTCCTTTCCTTTAACTTTAATTAATTAATTTATTTTTTATATTCTGTAATCGTTGTTTAAGTTCAAGAGAAAAATGGGTGGCGTGAGAAATGAATTAATATATAAATTGTAAGAGCATAGAGTGATAGTGGCATTTAACCTACTAAACTGATCAAATCAAATCATTCAGACGGTTTGGTTTGGTATTTACAAATAAAAATGCTTATCGGTTTATAAATATTCACATCAAATCGTTATTTGTAAACCATTTAACCCGAATCAAATTGAATATGATTTTTTTTAATATTATCATATATGCGTATTGCATATTCATTTCATCCCTCTAGTCAATGCTTCCATCTCTTTTCTCTCCAGCTTAACATATTCTTCTTTGATTTCTTCATAAATTTTTTTTCTCATTTATCTTTATCTCTCCATTATCTTTTATTTATTTTTTTGTCCTTGCTTCCCAAACCGGCCAAACCAAACCTACGATGAATGGTTTGGTTTAGTGTGCAATTTGGTTGGTTTTGGTTTAGAAAAGATTCAAACTAATTAGATTGGTTCGTTTGTGATTTTGGGTAAAAATTGAACCAATGCAGACCGTGCTCGATCACCACCCTATGAGGTAAATGAGTAAATCTCATTAATTAATTGGCTATTGTCTAGTTAGCATGGCTAGAGTTCCTTTAGCATGAGAGTAAGTACATGTATAACCTACTATAGCTGTAAACAAAATAGTGTCACAAAAGATTGAAAATGGCCGGTACCCAAATATTACTATTCTATGAACAAATCCTTCTAGTTTTTTTGGCCAAAAAAAATCCTTCTAGTTTAAAAATTGAAAATTTGGATCCTCCATCGAAATACAAGGACAAAGCGAGAGAAAGAGGACAAAAGATTGACGTAGACAGATCTTTTCTTTTGAAGAGTTAAGCAGTTTTCGTAGGTGAAGAAACCTAATGCATGCAGTGAACTCATGCATGTTAATTAATTTCTGGTAGAGTCTCATGTGACTTTTCACAAAAGTAGTGTTTTCCATGCATCAAGAAACGATGTATATAGCTTTTACTTATAAAGTTATAAGGTAAATATATATATATATATATAAAAGGTCAAAGGTCTATAGAAAAGGTTCGAGTACGTGACAGCTCTATATACCTAGCCCAATAATGCCTTTATCCCTCTGCCACAGTTGGCATTGGCATCTAGAGATTCAACTTTTCATTCATGGGTTTCCCTTTTGTTTGGCAAACCGATTAATTTTGGTAACTGAAAAAATTAAATTGGTAAATCGACTGATTATTAAAAAAAATTAATTAATACATAAAAAATTAAAATAATTACTAAAATTTAGTTATATATGCTTATATAATATTATTATGTTAGTAGTACCATACATACTAAACTACAAATGTTATAAACAAATATAAAAATATATAAATGTATAATGTTGTCATATTAATATTATCAAAGATGTGAGTTAAAATATAGTCATTCTCTAATAAATTAAGTAAAGGTTATAATTTTTAAGAAAATAAGAACGTACCTCATTGTTAGGTAAGTAATGCATATATATATCATACATAGTCAGGCTCCTTCTATTGAGGTATACCTCAACTTATTTATGTTGAGGTATGACCTTGTTGGGGCCCACACGTGTTGTTTTGTGTCAATCCGAATTATTCATTTTTTAAATCTTTATTGATAGATCATCATTGCAAAAAATTAGTCAAATCAGAAATCATTTGCCTATCTAATTTTGATAAAACAAATGGACGGTTTCATCGAAAATATTTGGTTCGTCCATTTATTTGATGAAAGTTAGATAGGCAAATGATTTCCGATTTGACTAATTTTTTGCAAGGACTATCAATGGAGATGTAAAAAATCTAAAAAATTGGAAGTCATTTAGCTGTTTGATTATAATAACACCCATTTATATGCTTTTATCGAAAACAATGTTAATTTGTCTGTATATTTGATCACAATTAGATGACTACATGATTTTCAATTTGGTTGATTTTTTGCAATGATCATCTTTAAGTAGGGCTTAAAATTAGACCGTTCGGATTATGAGATTAGTCATGTGATGGGCTCAAAAGGGTGGTTAGTTTCGTATTAATTTGCTAACTAGCGCTCCTTTATAATTAGTACTATTATAATTAGCTTCTTCTTCTTCTTCTTCTTCTTCTCTTTGCTAACTAGGGCTCCTCTATAATTAGTACTATTATAATTAGCGTCTTCTTTTTCTTTTTCTTCTTCCTTATTCCGATCTGAACTACCGACGATTTTCGGTCATTCCGATCTGAACTACCGACAAATTCGATCAAACCGAATGTCAGTGGATCGCCTTTGACGGTGACGACAGCAGTTGGGATTTGGCCATTCCCACCACAGTCGGTCGGTAGGCGGTTCAGTAACCAAATCGACCCCAGCCCTACCAATACTAATCCAGATCGACCGATGGGCAGCCTACAAACTAGAACAAAATCCTTACAAGAACAAAATAATTAAATAACCTATGACAACTAAAGAACATACATGAACAAAATCCTTAATTACAAGAACAAATAAATAGAATGAACCTACAAATAATTCTCATAAACAAATAAATAACCTAGAAACCTAGCTACATGAACAAAGTCACCTACACAAACAAATAATTATAATGAACCTACAACCAATTCTCAATTGTAGGTTCCTTATTCAAGAAAAGATATCACACATAAAAGGTGCTGAGATTAAGTATTTTAATGAATCCCTTAAGTTTATGGATTTGTCTAATGGGAGAACTAACATCATTAAATAATGACATAATTAATGTGCAAATAAAACGATTTAAGATGTGTTATAGGAATCTTATGTGACTTAGAATTTTGAATACCTACTAATAAAAAGATATAGGGTTAGAGAGGAGTGCTCTAAAACTAACTGATTAGCAAGTTAATACGAAGCTAACTATGCTTTTGGGACTACCACATAATTAATCTCATAATCCGAACTGTCAATTATTTAAGCTATATTTCAAAAATCATCATTGCAAAAAAAATCAACTAAATCGTAAATCATTTAGTCATCTAATTGAGATCAAATAGATAAACAATTAGTGTTTTTGATAAAAGCATATAAATGGTTGTTGTTATAATCAAATGACTAAATGACTTCTGATTTTGGAGATTTTTTACAAGGATGATTTTTGAAGTAAGGCCTAAAAAATAGACGGTTCGAATTTTTGAGATTACATTGTGCGGTGGACCCTTTTAACATGGTGGTTAGATTTGTATTAACTTAGTAACCAGTTAGTTTTATAGCATTCTTGTACGGTTAGACTCTATAAAAAATTAATGTCAAAGGCTTATATCCAATTGACCTTTTATTTATTTATTTGATTTTGCTTAACTTTTCATTGAACTGTATATTATATATATAGTCAAAGTGTATGAGTAAAAGAAAAAAATTATCCATAACACGTTTTAAATGGGTGTAGAGTCACATTCATAAATTTGTAATCTATGATTAAATTTAAAATAAACAAAAATAGAGTATTTTGTTTTTTGGAAAAAAAAAAAACAAAAATAATTAATAGGATTTTTGTTTTTTTTTCAAAAAAACAAAAATAATTAATAGGAAATCCAAATACGTACAACTATGTAAATATGTAATACCACAAATTAGTGTAAAATCTAAGCAACGTCCAATCAGATGCTACACAATACATATATATATAAACGTGGTATCACCACAAATGAATGACCACATGCATACAAATTAATTTGTAAAATAAATAAAATAAAAAGAAGTGCGAATAACGCTTCTCTTTTGCACTTCCACATGGACCACACTACCCATCTTTTTTAAATTTAATTTGGTTTAGCCCATAACCCATATTTCATAACTTCATATAGCAAATTTCATATAAATTAATGAAATATTTCAATGATATATAACAGTCTGTGTAGGTTTTTTTTTCTTCATATGGTTACTCTATTCTATAATTTTGTTCTATAATGGTCTATAGGATCAACCCATTTGCTGATGTCAAGTACCCTTCAACCGTAGAAATGACCACGTTGTCACACTAATCCTTAATACAAATATAAACATACATGGTAGTACATGTTTAGTTTATAATGAAGGTTTAGGGTTTAGAAATGAGGTTTAGGTCTTATAATTGAGGTTATATATGGAGTTACTGATTTAG
This sequence comes from Dryas octopetala, assembly GCF_963921425.1. NCBI lineage: Eukaryota > Viridiplantae > Streptophyta > Magnoliopsida > Rosales > Rosaceae > Dryas > Dryas octopetala. The sequence continues at coordinate 23,724,951 of NC_141366.1, forward strand.
GGTTCAGGTCTCAGGTTTTGGGCTCCGAGAGCTAAATCTTAAATCGTATTAATGCATAACAGTCAAACATAAACTTGATACAAATTTAAATATGCACAGTAGTGTTGTTTATTATTAATTTATTATTATTATTTTTTTATCAGTAATGACTAAAATGAAATTACAAAAAGATAGATTGAGTAATTTATAAATATAAAAATATTTAGTGATTTATTTGTAACTAGCTCTAGTTGATATAGTCTATTCCATCCTCACTCTAGCTCACACTTTACTATTGGCCCCATGCACCCCACACTCAGAGTCCAGCCTAGCCCAGCCCTACAAAGTTGGGACCTTCCCGGCCTGCCAGCACACTCCTATGCAAAGTGCAGATGACATTATCTTATTTAACAATTGCATCTGTGCTTTCAACCAACTGGCCGGAATTTGACTCATTAATGGAAAATTATGACTTATCTGAGTAATCGACTAAACTTGGTTCATCTAGAAATCCACTAAACTCCACATATTAAATATTCTGAGTATTTTTTTTTTAAGTTCTCTATTTAATGTTTTGGGAATCAGAATATTACTCCTTTTTGTGTTTTGCATGTAGAATCAGAATATTACTTAATAAATCCTACTTTTGACACAATATGAACATATGGGTACATGTCCAGTTTCCTTTTTATCTTTTCCTTTTCTTTTACTTTTTCTTTTTCTTTTGTTTAATTTTATTCAATTCTAATCATTGTTCTCTCTTTTGAATGCGTAGACTGTGATGATGTTTGAGCTTGTTCAGTCAATATTATGCTGCTCCCATGGAAGAAAAAGACTGAAGACTGGGATCCCAGTTTAATTGGCAGCCACCTTTTAAATGAAGCCATCTATTATATCTTTGGCAACCTCTCTGAGAATAAGGAAAGAAATAAGTCATACTAAAAAAAGTATAAAGATCGAGATACTTGGCGTATATATGCCTCTGCCAACCATACATACAATTTGTATATGGTACAAATAAAATAATTAAGTTATCTCAAAAGGTGACGTATCCTTCGAAGCTTGAACTACAAATATAACACTACTATATTTTTAGTCCCTGTAATATGTTGGGACTTTTATTTTCGTCCTTGTACTTTAAAACCTTGCAATTCTATAAGTTTATAATCCTATAATGTGTTTTAGGTTACAATTAAGTTCTAATTGTTAATTTTATTAAATTAATGAACGTAAAGATGATGTCGCAATCATGTGCTTAACACGAGCAAGGGCATGTACGTCTATATGCCTTTCGACTTAGTTGCATGCAGCCTAAAGCAAATTATAAGGATACGATTGCAAGTTTTAAACTACTTGAACGAAAACAAAAACTCTGATAAACTATAGAGACTGAAAGTGTAATTTCATCAATATAATACATTATCAAAATATATATAAAGAATCTTTACGAAAGTATCAACTACACGTACAACACGTAGAGATTAAGTACATACGTACGTACATATATTAAACTTTATGGAGATACAACATAAGATGGGTAACTAATTATGTAAAATAAAACACACTAATTAAACTCTCTACAACTACAACCAAAGATCTGTTTTTGCTTTTATTTGGAAAATACTCGGCCATCAAAGAGTATTTAGGCGACAACCAGTGGCGTTGTACATTAGGAGCTACATAGGCTGCAGCCCCTGCAGTTTTTTTTTATAAATTTTTTGTATTACCTATATATATTTAGATTGTTAGCCCTTGCATTTTTTTTTTTTTTTTTTGTATTACCTATAACTCAGCCCACTACATATAAAAAAACTCAAGTCCAAATCCAACTTAAGTCTCCAAACCCGGTCAAAAACTAGCAGACAATCCCCTTTCCCTTCCCCAATCCCGTGTTCCTAACGTTACTTCCTTCCCTATACCAGTGTACGTATACCCAATCCCCAATCCCCAAAACACAGAAAACTTCATCTCTTTCATTTCTCAAGGACAAGTCTCACCATGGTTTAAGGTTTAAGCTTATACAATACTAGCTTTGATTATATTATCAAGTAATTATTCTTCTTTGACCAGTTACTTTATTGTTTATGAAAAATAGGATTATTCAAATTAGGGATTATATTAAGGGAGACTTAAAGTCTAGTCTATTTTACGAATTTTTCTTAGACTAAGACCGGTAGTGATTTAAGGTTTTTAATTAAGTTTTTTTATTTTTCTTCTTTGAAGGCTTTACATTAAGTTTTAACTCCAAGATTTTGGGCTCCATCCAAAATCTCAGAGTTAAAACTTAACATGCAGCTTCGATAAAGCCTACTCTATACCCTTAGAGGGGAAATATCATTCAAATAAGAGAAAGTACCCTTCAAATCGGGAAAATACTTTATTATAAATTAAAAGAATTTTCTTATAAATTAAAATGACTTTATTATGAATTAAAAAGATTTTTTTATAAATTATTATGAATTAAAAAATTTTTCTTATAAATTTTAAAAATACCCTCGGTCTCCATCTAAAAACTATTTTTCTAAAAAACCTAAGCCAAATTATCTCTTATATTAATTGCCGACAACACCAAGGTACGTGTCATCTAACTCTAGTGTAGTCCCACTACAACATTATCTAGCAAAGCTCACCAATTTTTGTTTGTAGGAATAGATGCAACGACCACTATTGTTAGTTTGTATTGCCCATTGCCACCCTACAGTCACTATAGAGCATGTTTGAGGTTGGTGTTAGGGTGGCAAGGGAGCTAAGGCCACCCAAATGTAGGAATGGTGGAAGCTTCTGCCAAAACCTCACTACTACAAAATCCTTCATCAGGCACACCCACCAAAAAATGTCAATTAGTCTCAAAGGGCACACTTTGCAGTGCCTATTGTTGTTATATTCACAGTTTGTGCGGTGGTGCGATTGGGAAGGGTATCTATTGTGACAATGTCACGGTTTAACTAACTGTGAATCCATTCAGACTGGGTCCCACGCCATTCTCATTAGCATACCTGAGCCAAGCTGATATACAAGTGGCTTTAAAGGAAAGAAGCTGCTGGTGTTCATGAAGCCACTCCTTTTCATGCTCTCATGGTTGTGTAACCGTGAAACACTAAATAATATTAAAATATGGCATAACATTGACATGATAAACAAATAAATATTGTATACGAATTATTCATGTATTTTTTTTATTAAATGACCTTTGCCTTTCACCTTCGGGTATCCGTGCCATACTTCCATTAAATATATAAAACTAATATATATACAATTGCTCATATATTGTTTCATATACAATAATATCAAATAATATATATTCTTATAATAATGCTTATGTATTGAACAATTAGTTATTAATAAACTGTAATTTTTTCCATAAAAAAAGTTTAAATTGCCATGATAAATAAAACATTCAACTTTCACACATTTGCTTCACAATATTGATGAGTCTATAATTATTTTAGTTTGTTTAACAAAATAACTTGCCTATTTACATCCAAAAAATACCCAATCTAAGTTCACTGATATGATTCCAACCCCTTCCTTACAAGCAATTCACAATCTAACTATTATGAAAGGGTTGGAGTCCAAAGCATCATCTGCCACATATCAATTCCAAAATAACATTTTTACCCAACATCTAAGCCAGTAAGTTCCTAAACCTATCATATCAGTACGTTCTAGTAATATAAACTATACTTAAGTCCCCACCATCATTTTCACAAAAAGGGCTATAATTCACCTGTCTATACCAAAATGCTACCAATACTTATCAAAAAAATTATAACCATACTTGGATCCAATCATGGGCTGGGAAACTCATCATTTGCTGTGTTCGCATTGTTCACGGCCATATCAGAGACATCGGAACCTATCATCAACATTAGATTGGCACCAACTGGTGGGGTGGGTTGCTTGAGCTTCTTTGGTGGCTGAAGCTTTTGACAACATCTGTACCAAAGCCTGCACATCCAGCCCTTGGAGTACTTGTACCCCTGCACCTGAAATAGCAGCAACTAAAGGATTGTTCAAACGGGCTTCAAATTCAGCCATCTTGTTTCGAAAATATTCATCTCTCTCTCTTTTGCTTCTTGTTCCTTCCTAGCTGCATCAACTTTGATTCTTTCAACTTCTGCACGCGCTTCTTCTGTTGCTTTACGTGCTTCTTCTGCAGCAATTCGTTGTTGATCACATTGAGCTTGTAGGCAATAAACCAACATTTAGGAAAACTATCTTACTAGAGATATTATCAAGCTAATGAGAGAGAGAGAGGGAGAGAGAGAGAGAGAGAGAGAGAGAATACCTGGAGTGGCCTCCCACTTTCTTCTTGGCGTTTGAATCTAGTAGCAGTTAGAGTTATACTGACCTGAATGAAAAGTCAAGACAAGTAACATGGCATTTTTAGATGTATCCAGACTAAAACACCACCAGATGCAAGAATAGCCACAAATATATATTTTGTCTTCTAATTACTGATGAGTGTTCATTTTACGCTATTTTATAATACTAACTCCCTAACCTAGAGTGTTAGAACTCGATCTTTTTGTGTCTGTTGTCTTGTTTTTGTGTTTTTAGGTTGAATGAAGCATAAATAGGAAATAGGAGCAAATGGAGCCGTTTTGGGACATTTCCTGGTCAAACTAGGAAAATGGGTCAATTCCTGGTCAAACCAGGAAAAGAGCTGAAATCCTAATCAAATGAGGATTCCTAGTCACACTAGGAAACATCAAGTCCAGAACCATAATTGTCGAGCCAGAAATAAGAAATCCTGATTGGAACAGGAATTCCTGGTTGAACTAGGAAACCTAACCCTACTAGGGGAAGGAGTCCTAATGACACTAGGAGACTCCAGGGGCAATATGGTCATTACGAGAAGTTAAAATGGATAAGGAATCTTTCATCTACAAGAAATCCTAGTTGGACTAGGAAAGGTTGGTCAAAGTCAACTCAATCAAGTCAAGGTTCCAGAAGCTTCTAGAAGGTGGTGGACATCCATGTAATCAAATGGAGGGAAGAAATGAATTCGAATCCAAGAGGAAGAGAGGGGTAAAATTGGAAGTCAAAGTCAATGGTCAAGGGTCAAGGGTCAACCAGATCATGTCATGAAGTCAATTGGGCTTTGGGCCTAGGTGAAGTCGAAATCCACAAGAATGGTGAGGTGGCAGCCCAACACATTATTTGCATGCTTGCAGCCCATTCAGCCCAAGTCATACAGTCATGCGCAAGCAATGCATTCCTAAAGCCCATCACCCCACTTGCTTGTTGCAGCCAGCCCATGTTCTTTTAAAGGAAACCCTAGCCCATCACGCGTACAAAGAGAAAGCCCAAGGAATCCTAGCTGAAAAAGAAGTCAAAACCCTGGAAAATAGAGCACCAATTTCGACAGCAATTCTGTAATTCTCCAAAACGAATCAGGTAGCATGCCATATATGGTTGGAAAGATACAGATGTTAGCTTCGCAGGGAATTTTACAGATTTCGATTCCGAGTTTTCTAGCTCAAGATATGGTCATTTTAGTGGAGGTAGCGCAGCAGTTCCGCGAGCTGAAAACGGAGTTACGCCCAAAAAGAGCCCAAATCAGCCCAAGGCCCATGTTTGGCCGAAAATTATAAGTCTTGGTGTGCAAGGAATGCACTTATCCCACATTGAAGAGAAAGAGAAATCTCAGCCCCACTCTCCTCTATAAATACATCTTTATAACTCAAAGGTTCTCCTCTCTGAAATTTCAGAAACCCTAGCCTAGTCTCTTCTCTTCTTGCCGCACACCCTAGCCTCCTTTCTTTCTCTTTCTTTTCTCACGCACTTTAGGAACCCTAGCAGCCCCCATTATTTCTCTTCCCTTGCCGCAGCCACCATCATCTCTCTTTCTTTATTTTTCTGCTGAACCAAAGGAGGAGGAAGACGTCAAGCCGCTGCCACCTTGTGCCACCGCCGCTGCCACTCTTTAAGGATGTTATCTTTGTTTTTCTTTTGGAATTCTAGTTTTTAATTGTTTTGTTTAATTAGTTTGCTTTCCAACATGGATTGGGAATTTATTTATATTATTCTGATTTTCTTTTCTATTTTAATTATGTAGGTTTATTTATTCTATCTTGCATGTTAGTTGTAGGTTGATTATTGGATTTGCATGCTTTAACAAATCGTTTATCCGTCTCTTGGTTTGTTAGTTTGATGTTTGCACGTATTAAATTTCCACTATCTATTAAAACCCGTCACTAGTTGTTTGCATCCTTTGACTGGCCATCTTAGGGTAATTGCATCTAGTTTATTTGTTAGGTTTAGCTGTGAAATAGTCAAAGACACTAAACCACAAGTAACAAGGGAATAAGGGATTATTCTTGGTAGTGGGGTTGAGCGACCTCTATAAGGAAATAGTCAAAGCTTATATGTTGTGCATGTTTGACGTTCTCATAAAACTTAATGACTCCTGCATGGGTAACAGCTGCCTTAGCTTGAACTAGGGAACATGTAGGTTAACTGGCTAAGGAAGGCCCAAGAAGCTCTTAGTTTATGCATTAGGAGAACAATTGCGAGAAAGTAACTAGCCAAACATTTTTAGCAGTCAAACTTTAATATGTTGTGTTCAAATTAACTGTCATTAGCCTTGGATGGTTATTGCATGCTTATCTGATTTGAAACTGAAAACTTAACATTGCAAGATAGAATAAAGGGTGTGTGCGTGTGGTGATGTGTGCGTGTGTTTCCATCTTCCAAAACCCCCCATTTAGTTATTCTATTGATTAATTGAATTGATTTGTTGTGTATTAACCATTCCCTGTGGGATCGACCTCGTGCTTGTACGCTTTGCTACTGATGCGATTCGTGCACTTGCGAGTATACTTGGAATGAAATAGATGTTTATTTTGTTCTAAGAAAACATTCAACAATTACTTATACCCAGTCATAAGAAAAAAGTAGTTACAAATATGCCTATAGATGTAGATATGCAATTCTTCTACTTAGTGCAAGACCTAGCAATTACCGCTTTGCTGGCAAGCAGAATTGCAGAAAGAAGGGGCCAAGTAAAAGTATACATCAATTGATTAATTTTTTTTTCCTTCATTTATTACATTAATGATAAAGTATATTGATATTGGCCAAATTATTGCAGACATGATGATGATATCATGTACGCAGGTTGGGATTGCAGATGCTAAAAACTTTACCATATTCACTTTAGAGAAGCACAAAAACTTACTTGACCGCTAAGTGATGGATCGATCTGTCACTGCTCCAAAAATTAAATTTGATGTCGGATCAACAAGATCATATATATATAACCTCAACAGCAACATTTCCCTAACCCGTGAGTCATTGAATCCCCAAATCAAAACCTTAACCCTAAATCCCTAATTTGAAATTTCAGAGATGAGACATACCTTTTGATTTTGGGAGAGATGAGAGTGAGAGATGAGATCGAGAGTGAGATCGAGCCTCGTGGGTGTGGGTGTGGGTGTGGGTGGTCTCGAGACTGGGACAGAGGCGAGATCGAGACTTCCAAAGTGAGATCGAGAGAGATCGCGACTGGGTACTGGCTGGGTGTTTCTGGAAATGGGAGATCGCGACTCGCGAGTGACTAAGTGAGAGCTGAGAGTGAGAGTCTTTGACTTGACTCATATATGCTGTGATGATGAGAGAGAGCAGGGAGAAATGAAGCTTTTGGGAGTGGTCATGTCGCCATCGGCCACCGGACGAGAGAGTTCTCGCCGAAGAAGATGATCGGTGCTGGGAGAGGGAAGAGAGAGACCGCAGACAGAGCTAGATCGAGAAGAGAGAAATGTGAGAGTCAGGAGAGAGAAAAAATTTAAGTAGGAAAAAAAAACATATCAGGTGTGTTACTGGAGGTCTGGTCCTCAAAGGAGAGAACCGGTTCTTAAGCCCATAAATTTCAAAGCGAGTTACTGGAGGTCCGGTCCTCAACTGGTGAAGTTCAGTCCTTAAGCCTTAAAAACAAACACGAGTTTACTCAAGAGTGAGAACCGGTCCTCAATTCTAGTTTTCTCAAACACCAATATTTTTTGAATTTTTATAAAATGTCCTAGATTCCTAGTCAATCTGTATTATCTATTTGGCGTGGTAAATTAGAGAGGGAAGGAGGATGGGGTATTACTTTTGGTCATGACACAGTATGCAAACAGTGAGTGATAGTTAAAATATAAAGGACATATTCAAAACCGTGAGAGTTTAGAAAATTGCCAACGACAACTTATATAAAATTTGAACAATCCTTATACTAGTACATGACACGGTTTGTTCATTTGTGAATTACTATATGGCACAGTTTGCTCATATGTGAAGTTATTCATTTCTTAGTTGGCTTTCAGCGGCTCCACGCAGCCCAATACAATGATTTTTAATAATACTCACAGTTTACCATGAATATTATTAAATTACTCACTCTTTCTCCATGTCAACTAATTTGGAGTTACTGATTACTCCAAACCATGTGTTAAAATGTTCTAATCTCATCCTTAGCTAATGTGAGTCAAAGTTCAGTGCCTACTGTCCATTTTTCCAGTAGTGCCTACCATGACAGTCTGACAAGGCAACTGCTCACTAAAGCTGCAGTTAGTTGGTTTTTTCCCTTCACCATTAGATGTAAGGTTGCTGTATTGGTGTTAGAATTGATATCATTAAACAATGTCTCCATGAATTTTGGTGACTAATTAATTAGAATTCAAAATACATTTTCCCACCAAACAAATCCTGCAGTGGGATTAAATCTTATATTAAAACTCATTCCATGCAGCAAAAGCTGAAAGGGGGCTAGCTATTGTGCTAGGGACGGACCTTCTTTGAATCACAAAGAAGAAGAGTAAAAACTCAGAAGTTGGAACCAATTTTCTTCAATATTCATTAATTCTAACAAATACAACCAAACATCCTTTTATAGGAAGAATACAAGACAACAATTCAAATAAACAAAACAATACTAAACATGTGGGGTTTGTGGGATAAAGAACAAAAAAGAAATGAAGAGGATGAGGTTGTTGATTAAAAAAGTGAAGGATGGAAAGGAAGAAAGAAGAAAAGTGCAAATGAAGAAGAAGGTTTCGCACTTTCAAGCTACTGGAGGTCTGGTCCTCTTCCATGAGGTCCGGTTCTCAATCTTCTTCTCAGCTTCTGGAGGTCCGGTCCTCTCCCATGAGTTCCGATTCTCAATCTTCTTCTCAGCTTTTGGAGGTCTGGTCCTCTCCCATGAGGTCCGGTCCTCAATCTTCTTCTCAGTTTCTGGAGGTCCGGTCCTTAAGTCTTCTTCTTGGTCTGCTCGTCCTACATCACAACCAAGAAAAACCACAAAGTCTTCCCATAAGATTTCCACCTAAAAAAATGAATTTATTAGAACCAACATCCACACTGCAAACAAGATTTCTTGATATTTTCAATGCTAGAAACAAAACCCAAAACATTGGGAAATCAACATTGGGTTGAATGAATTCTCTGAGCATGGTCTTGTTGCATACACCATCATTTAAACCAAAACATGGTGGTGGCTCCGATGATAGGCTGGTAGGAGTCGCTCAGTAAACATTAAACCAAATCAAAATTTTTATTTAAAACAACATAAATGAAAACTAATAAAACTAAATAGAGAAACTCTAAAAAAAAAAAAAAAAAACAAAGAAACATGTTTGTTTCTGGGCTTGGATTGAGTAGATCTGGCAGATGGATGTCGTCGGAAAGTGAAGAAGAAGAGTTGCGACTGTTAAGGTTTTGAATCGCCGCCTAGGGTGATCGTCGAGATAATCTGAAAGCACCCATCAACTTAGAGCGACAAGGAGGTGAAGATGAGAGTGGTTTGACATGCCGCCGCTGCCGGAATAGTGAATTTGCCGACGAAATGAGAGTTTCTATGTGACTTGAATCATTTTGATGGCTGGGTGTTAGGGTCGACAAAGACCAGAGGAAGAAAAATGAGAGGGAGACGAGTGTTTTGGTGGTGGTCTTGTCACCATTGGCCGCCGGAAGAAGGTGGAATCGCCAGAGAAGACTCACAGCAAAGGAGGGAGAAGAAGGTAGAGAGATAAAGAGCGGGAGGGTGCGGCTGTGTTCATGAGGATAAGATAAAGTGATGCTGTAGTTGGGTTGAAATATTAAAACCCTCAGTTGGAAATTACAATTTTGCCCTTGCAACTTCAACCATCTAAAATATCTTCTTGCAATTGACAATTGTAGGTGGATGGCAGAGGGTGGGGTACGTGGGTATACAAATTTAGTTTGGGTTAGGGGTGGGAAAAGAAAAATTATCCCACTAATATCCAAATTTGGTTACTATGTTTATAGAGCTATCAAAAAGTCAACTATCTTACAAATTAGTGGGTCCTAAGGCAACTATTATCTCCACCATAAACATAGTAATCACTAGCGTACAATAAGTATGGGTGCAAAAAATAGAGGCTTTTGGCCAAATTTGTTGTAATGTCCCCCCTTTCATATCTATTTCTGCATGTAAACTCACATTAGAACCGAACGTATGTGGAACAAACCTCACCACTCAAATCGATGTATACTTGGTAATATTTTTAATTGAATAACGATCAAATTGATTGATCGGTCGTAAACACATAAATTATAAGTATTAGGAAATCAAGAAAAACGTGTGTATATATTTGCCTAGCTAGAGTTGATAATCGTCAAAATGACTTTACGTGGTCTTTGAGATATCATTTTGACAAGATGCACTAACTTTATACCGACATCGATCACATTTTAAGACTAATGAATTCCCAAATAAAAATCAAAGTGCTCGATCATTCACATTCATCACGTTTTTCAGTCTTCGTTAATTTGTTAGTTTATGAAATGGTTCTCAAGTGTGGATGGACCGCATTTCTTTTTGCGGATACTCGGCTCTGGTTTTTTAATAATTGACGAGTGTTATAAACTACTTTCTTCTATGTTTACTTTCATAGGGTATAGAATGAACTCATGAAGTCTTTCTATTGACGTATATTTTTTTTATTTTTATATTTGTACATCTTTGTAGTTCAATGATTGAAATTGTTTTATTTTCGATTTGTCTAATTTTTTACTGATATGATTCTTGAATTGAGATTTAGGAAATAGACGGTTATGATTATCAAACTACAATACAAAGTGTATCTCACGTACAAGCGATATCTTCTTATAACTAAAATGAGGTATTCCTCAACAAAAGCGCTATTTATATACTGTATATATGAAAATATGTACTTTATTATTACAAAAATAGACATAAAAATAATGGATATAGTAAATTTTACTAAACACGTACTTGATAGAATTATAATATTAATCAGAGTGATAAAAATTAATATTGGTTGTTGTGTGTTCGTATGATTAATCATCTGGGCATAACGACAAGTCACACAAGGCTTAACATCATGTCGTTTGGGCCTAGACCCAAAAGCTAAGCCCCTGCTAGGCTCCGGCCTCCTAGGCCTTGACCTTCTAAGCTCCGGCCTCATAGGCTCCGGCCTTCTAAGCTCCGGCCCCATAGGCTCCGGCCTCCTAAGCTCCAGCCTCCTAGGCCCCGACCCGTGTCAACCTACTCGGATCCTCGAGACCGGTAACACGTGGCGCTCCTACAGTGCAAGTCATCAGGGACACGTGTCATCACCGGATTGGTTGACACTCTTCCAAAGATACTATAAAAGAGGTACCTTCTTGTCACAAAAGGACAACTGAAATCATTATTATACTATTCACTCACTCTGCTCTCAGATCTCTCTGAACACTGACTTGAGCGTCGGAGGAGCTTTGGCCGGCACCACACCGGTGTCCTTCCCGCTCACTTTTGTGTACTTGCGCAGGGTGCTTTGGATATCATTCTCTCTCATTACTCACCAGTCGGACCCAGCTACCCGTTCCTGCCCCACTTCGACGTGTCATCCGCTCAGTGGTGGGTCAACGGGCCTACGTGGTTCGACTCGACGTTGACTGCTCTACCATTTTTGAGCATCAACAGTTTGGCGCTATCTGTGGGAACGTTACAACTTTTCCCCATTGAATTCTCTACCCTCAGTTGAGGTGCAAAAACCTTCCGAGCTTCCGAGCTCCCGGGCTTCCGAGCTTCCTAGCTTCCAAGCTTCCGAGCTTCCGAGCTCCCTAGCTTCCGAGCTTCCGAGCTTCCGAGCTCCCGAGCTTCCGAGCTTCCGAGCTCCCGAGCTTCCGAGCTTCCGAGCTCCCGAGCTTCCGAGCTTCCGAGCTTCCGAGCTCCCGGGCTTCCGAGCTTCCGAGCTTCCAAGCTTCCGAGCTTCCGAGCTTCCTAGCTTCCGAGCTTCCGAGCTTCCGAGCTCCCGAGCTTCCGAGCTTCCTAGCTTCCGAGCTTCCGAGCTTCCGAGCTTCCTAGCTTCCGAGCTTCCGAGCTTCCGAGCTTCCGAGCTTCCGAGCTTCCGAGCTTCCGAGCTTCCGAGCTTCCGAGCTTCCGAGCTTCCGAGCTTCCGAGCTCCCGAGCTTCCGAGCTTCTGAGCTTCCTAGCTTCCGAGCTTCCGAGCTTCCGAGCTTCCGAGCTCCCTCCGAGCTTCCGCCCCGCGCACCGCCAGCCCCGGCTCGAGCCCAGGCTTCCGCCCTGCTCACCACCCAGGCTTCCGCGCTGCTGACACCAGCTCCCTCCGAGCTTTCGCCCCGTGCACCGCCAGCCCCGGCCCGAGCCCAGGCTTCCGGCCCGCGCACCCACTCAGGCTTCCTCGCCGGGCACCCACCCAGGCTTCCGCGCCGCGCACCCACCCAAGCTTCCGCCCCACCCATCCACCCAGGCTTCCGTGCCACCGACACCAGCTCCCTCCGAGCTTCCGCCCCGCGCAACGCCAGCCCCGGCTCGAGCCCAGGCTTCCGCCCTGCTCACCACCCAGGCTTCCGCGCCGCGCACCCACCCAGGCTTCCGCGCTGCTGACACCAGCTCCCTCCGAGCTTTCGCCCCGTGCACCGCCAGCCCCGGCCCGAGCCCAGGCTTCCGCGCTGCGCACCCACTCAGGCTTCCGCCCCGCACACCCACCCAGGCTTCCGCGCCGCCGACACCAGCTCCCTCCGAGCTTCCGCCCCGCGCACTACCTTATCGCTTTAATCAATGAAAGTCCTACCACGGACATCTTTTCATTCAAAGCGTTAATTGTGTGTACGGGCACCCGGGCCATCGGACATCCGACCCTACCCATATCAAGTACCATGCATTCAAGGGAAAATCAGTATCATACATGCATTCAAGGGAAACTAAGTACCATGCATTCAAGAAAAATTCCACAATACCATGTATTACAAGGAAGGGCATCCTACCCAATAACAGGTCGGACACCCTCAACATCATCCACATACTTAAGTACAAACTTAATACTCAAAAGAGTTTGCAATTTGGTACGGGCGACATCCGACCCGACCATATAACTCAAATAAAAATAGGGCGATGGTCCGCCCACCCCTGCCCCCGGGCCATGTTTGCTTCAAACATTTATTTGGGATCCTCTCCCATGTCATGCTCTCCACCTGTGGATGCTCCATCATCGGGCTCTACCTCAAGGGTACCTCCCTCCGGGACGTTGGCATGCCCATCATTACTGCCAGTAGCAGACCACGCAAGCGGTCCCAGTCAAAATCAGGGCACATCTCCTCGAGCTCTAATTTGCAATCGTCAAAAGCCTATTGCATATCCGATGTTCTACTCGTTGTCCAACTCCTGCTTGGCTTGGCTCAGCTCCTGCCCGCACTGCTCCAACTCTTGCCTAGCCTGGTCCGCCTCCTTCTTGGCCTGCAGTAGCTCGGCCTGCAATGCATTGTTCTGCCCGACCACTTGCCCACCCCCATGTTTCCACACCCCATCCGGAGTCGGGGCACACTTGGCCTCGTCGGTGTCCCATCACGTGTAGACGCCTGGTCGGACTCTCTATCATCCATGGAATTGCCCTCCCTTAATGAATAGTCTGAGGAAACCATAGAATGTCCGACCCCACTCCACCTGCCCATCCAAAAAAAAAAAAAAAAAAATCAAGATGGGAAGTGCTCGGAATACCAAGACAACATCATGGACATATCAAGATCACTACTGGTTTCCCACCCCTCATATGTGCTCTTCCACCCCCAAATTTACAACATTCACCCTATCACTTTTCACATGCTCAGCTACCAACCATTTATCAAAGCCAATATTCAAAAAATCAATTCAAGGGGAAGAGCAATGACAACCCAAGCCTTACCAGTATTCCGCGGCTTCAACAGCTCAGACGGGTTCCGACCCACTAATCTTGTTTCCTATGTACCTGGCGAAAAACACAACAACACCCAATAAATTACAAAGTCCAAAATGAAGGCGTGTGGCCTACCCAGTGCTCGGCAAGGCTCCGACCCACTTGCACCTCCACCTGCCCCTACTCACATCATCCACAAAATTCACAAACAGAATTTCAAGGTCCGCCTCAGGCTGGACGACCACAACTTCTCAAAGTTCTCAATTTTCAAAAGCACAATCAATATGTCAAGTGGGTATGAAAATTTTTATTTGAATTACATACCTCAAAGTGTGAGAATCAATGTTGCCCGAGCCCACTCAGCCACCCTCCGCGCAGCCCAACTCCTCCGGCCCGTGCAGCACCACCCCGAGCCGCGACAGAGCCCGAGCCCGAGCCCCCTGCTCTTCCGCCCGCCCGCGCCCACCAACTGCTCCGAGCCAAGCAGCCCCACTGCTCCGAGCCGAGCAGCCCACTGCACCCGAGCCCACTGCTGCAAGCAACCGACCCGACCAACCCCCTCACAGCCCCGGCCCGAGCTGAGCAGCAGCACCCCCCCGAGCCGCGCACCCTCTCAGCGCGAAACACAGCCCGAGCCGACCCGACCTGTCGCTCCTCTGACCCACGTGCAGCACAACCCAAGTACGACCCGGCCCGCGCCCTTCCTCTCCGGCCCGAGCTCGGCAGATCCGGCCACACACCCTTCCGACCCGCCGACCCGAGCAACGGTCCAGCCCACCCGAGAGCTCGCCCTTTCTCTTCCGACCCGCGCAGAAAACTCCCCGACCCGAGCACCTCTGCTCCGCCCCCTACAAAGGCTTCGACCCGAGCTCCTCCTTCGCCGACCCGACCCTCTCTCTCCGACCCGAGACTACCTCCCACCCGAGCAGCTTTTCTCCCTCACAAATCCCACCCGAGCAACTTTTCCTGTTTTCTATTTCGAAAGCACAGCAGCTGCCTTTTAGAGTTGTTTTTAATATCAACTCTCTCTCTCTCCACAATATGTCTACAGTACTCAAGTGTGAGACTTAGGGTGGGTCTTTTATATCTGAGCCATACACTGTAATTCTACAATCTTCCTTACAGAAGGCAACATCCCACCATTAAAATCGGACGAGGTTTACTGGGATTACATCCGATGTCTACTGCTCGGAATACAGGGTGATCAGAAATTCAAAAAAAAAAAAAAAAAAAAAAAAAAAGGATCTTTCATATGTAACCCCCAAGCTTTCCTGCAGTACAGCTTTTCTTGCTAAGGAACTTGGGGGACTTCTAGACAGTATCTTAAGCAAGAACAACTATGTGGACACTTGTCGTTCTGCTCGGACTCTTTTGTGTACAAAGTTCCCAACCAAGAAGTATCTTTTGCTCGGAAACTTGGGGGACTTCTGTTCGTATGATTAATCATCTGGGCATAACGACAAGTCACACAAGGCTTAACATCATGTCGTTTGGGCCTAGACCCAAAAGCTAAGCCCCCGCTAGGCTCCGGCCTCCTAGGCCTTGACCTTCTAGGCTCCGGCCTCATAGGCTCCGGCCTTCTAAGCTCCGGCCCCATAGGCTCCGGCCTCCTAAGCTCCAGCCTCCTAGGCCCCGACCCGTGTCAACCCACTCGGATCCTCGAGACCGGTAACACGTGGCGCTCCTACAGTGCAAGTCATCAGGGACACGTGTCATCACCGGATTGGTTGACACCAAGGAGTAAAATTTCGAAATTTTCGGCGAAATTTCGCCGAAAATTTCGTTTTTTAGGGGTATGGAAATTTTAACACCATACCAAAAAAATTTCGAAATATTTCGAAATATTTCGCCGAAATTTCGTCGAAATTTTCCGAAATCCTCGAAATTTCGGCGAAATTTCGATGTAGTGTTCAACAAAACCAAAACCAGATCTATATGGGTGGGAGTCGCGGGGTGGGAGGCGTGGGTTTTGGGCGCGGACGGTGGTTCTGTGCGAGGTGGGGGAGGAGGCGAGCGAGCGGCGCGAGGCTGGCTGAGGGCGGAGGGATGAGGCGAGCAGCGCTAGGCTGGCTGGGGAAGGAGGGAGGAGGCCAACAGTGGGTTTTGGTTGCGGGAGGTGGGCGCAGATCTAGTGGCTGGGGAAGGAGGGAGGAGGAAGGAGAAGAGAGAGAAAGAGGAAGGAAAAGAGAGAGAAGGCTACTGGAGGAAGAAGATGAAAAGGAAAGAAAAAAAAGTGGAAGTCACGGCCAACGAGGGAAGAAGAGGAAAAGGAAAGAAAAGGAAAGAAAAAAAAGTGGAAGTCACGGCCCACGAGGGAAGAAGAGGAAAAGGAAAGAAAAAAAAGAAGAGAAAAGAAAGGAAAAGGAAAAAAAAGAAGAGAAAAGGAAAGAAAAAAAAAAGAAGAGAAAAGAAAAAAAAGAAGAGAAAAGAAAAAAAAGAAGAGGAAAGAAAAAAAAAAGAAGAGAAAAGGAAAAAAAAAAAAAAAAAGAGAAAAAAAGAAAGAATTTTTTTTTTTTTTTAAGGTAGATTGAGATTTGGAGTTTTTAGACAATTGGAAAGAAAAAAAAAAGTTTGGGATTTTATTTGGGGTTTGATCTGGTCATTTTGGTGTTTCGTTTAGTTGTAAACATAAATTATGAAAAAGAAATTTATCTCATTATCATGAAGTTTCATTTCCTTAATGTTTGGTTTTCTAATTTTGATAATTTGTAAAATTGAAATTTTAGATAAACCGTTGTCGTCGCTGCTGCCATCGGATTGGTTCTATTTTAACCCAATTCGGCTTAATTTAACTATCAAATATCATTTCCAAGTTCCTTTGAGTAAACTTGTTACTTTCTGTTGCCATATTGGTGATTTATTCGTGTAATTTTATCATGTAATTATTAATTAGTGAAGTATTTTTTTAACAGCCTTGTCTCTGGCGCGCATTATATTTATCACATATCACATGAAATCTACTATATTATTTGATTTCTTCAATGTTTTTTATCAATGTAGTAGATAATATGTTAAATAAACATACAGTCAAGTTTCATTCAAAATTTCCATATTTTAATAGCAATTTTAGTCATTTTTGTCTAATTTTATCGAAATCGAAATTTTAATCGAAATTTCCACGAAAATTTCCGTCGAAATTTCCATCGAAAATTTCCTCGAAACCGAAATTTTACTCCTTGGTTGACACTCTTCCAAAGATACTATAAAAGAGGTACCTTCTTGTCACAAAAGGACAACTGAAATCATTATTATACTATTCACTCACTCTGCTCTCAGATCTCTCTGAACACTGACTTGAGCGTCGGAGGAGCTTTGGCCGGCACCACACCGGTGTCCTTCCCGCTCACTTTTGTGTACTTGCGCAGGGTGCTTTGGATATCATTCTCTCTCATTACTCACCAGTCGGACCCAGCTACCTGTTCCTGCCCTACTTCGACGTGTCATCCGCTCAGTGGTGGGTCAACGGGCCTACGTGGTTCGACTCGACGTTGACTGCTCTACCATTTTTGAGCATCAACATTGTGATAATTAAAATCTCAATATACAAAACTTTTTTATAATTCATAGTGACAATTATCAATCGAATAACTTTTTCTTTCTATTCTCTACATAATACATATGTACTTTTATAGTTAAAATGATTGGGTAGCTAGTTTTATACTTTATTATATATATATATTATAATCTACGTATATTTTAGGTAAAAAACAGAGTGCCTTTGGTCATTAACTTAGTGTGTTCAAAAATGGATTTAGACTTTAAGCTTACCTGGATTGGAATTTAGTAATTGAAATGCAATCGATCATTAAGCTTTTATTGTCTTGGGGGAATAATATAAATTATTATTAAAAGTGTAGTCCAGTATTCCAGTTCATGATTGTAAAATATCCCAGACAGCAATCTCAATAATATATAGAAACGTTTTGCAGATCATCATATATAATTATATACAGTATGGACTACCGGCCGGCCAAAACACTGACACGTATGCTGCACATGCAGATTAACTAATTAATAAAAATATAAATATAAGTACAAAAGAAAAAAAAAAAAAAGAGGTCAACAAATTAACCAAAGTTGCTCTATAAATAGAACCAAACACTGCAGCTAGCTAGCACATACACACCTCATAGTAGCTAAGCAGTACGTGGTATCACACTACTACTCTTTCCAAGTGCATTTTCTTTCCTACCAAATACTGTAGCTAGCTAGTTGGGTCATACTAATGGCTACACCTAAATATAAAGCTAGAACTCCATTAACAACATTACTTTTGTGCACATTATTTTTATTGTTGGGAGTACTGGGTTCTTCTTCTTCTTCTTCTTCTTCTTCTCCTTTAACTTCTAAACCCAGTAGGCACTACCACAAATGGGATGTGGAGTACCTGTTCTGGTCTCCAGACTGCGTAGAAAATATAGTGATGGGGATCAACAAGCAGTTTCCGGGGCCCACAATCCGAGCCAGAGCCGGAGACACCATTGTTGTCGACCTCACCAACAAACTCCACACTGAGGGAGTTGTTATTCACTGGCATGGAATCCGACAGTTGGGTACTCCGTGGGCTGATGGCACCGCTTCCATCTCACAGTGTGCCATCAATCCCGGTGAGACCTTCCGTTATAGGTTTAAACTCGAAAAGGTCAGTATATATATTATGTTATCAAACTGTGAATTTGTACGTACTATAATTACTTAATCAATAATCTAGATTCACAGTCGAGAGAGATCATGTTAATTAGATGGATAAATTAATTATATGGTGCAGGCGGGGACATACTTTTATCATGGGCACTATGGAATGCAAAGATCTGCAGGGCTGTATGGGTCTCTGATAGTGGACGTAGCAGAGGGAGAGAGAGAGCCATTCCACTATGATTATGAGCATAATCTGCTGTTGAGTGACTGGTGGCACGAAAGTGTTCATCACCAAGAACTTGGCCTCTCTTCCAAGCCCATGCGTTGGATTTTCGAACCCCAGGTAATTAATTACTTATTATTTCCTTAATTACAATTTTAATTAATTTTAAATGGATTACCTACCAAATTGTCCTGCATGGGAGTGGGAGTGGTGGGGTTTCCATTTTCAATTTCCCAATTAAGTTGGGTACCTACGACGTATGCATTAACTTTGATTGAGTTGCTTCTCATAGGAAAGTTTGCATTACAGTAAAAAGGTACCCAATTTTCTAATCTTTCGCTTTCTTTAATTATATTAATGTTTTTTTTTTTTTTTTCCAATTCAATGTCTCATTATATTTTAAAAAAACCATTAACTCTAATCTTCTTTTTAATCTAAAAGAAAAACTCTAATCTTCTTCTCTTGCTTTTTCTATTTATTTTTTCAAAAAAAGTGTGGGCCAGACATCATGGCATGGTCATGACCAGATCATAAACGAGTCATGTTGAGGGGTAGGGAATATAGGAGCAACTCATATATTTAACCTAAAAAAAGTACACAAAACAACATAAAATTAAGGTGGTAGCTAACATAAAAAATAGTATCTAGATATTCTATTTTTTTACTTAATTTTTAATTTTAATCATGTATTTATTATAATATAAAGATAGAGAATAAAAGATAAAATAAATGCGTAGTACGTTATATGTATAAATAAATTTATATTACACAATCATGATTGAAACAAATAAAAATAAAACAAATAGAGATATATTATAAATCATAAAAACTGTATGTGTATATTTTAAAGTAAAACTAAACTAAACAAAACAAAAAATTTCCGGTACTAAGCACTTGTAATTAATCAATAATATCTCAATTATCCGTTCATCCCACTTTTAAAACTATTTTATTTAGTTTTTTTTGCAAAGTGGATTAATTATTATTTTTACTAGATTTGGAAGGTTTAGTGGGGAAATTTTTTGAATATTTTAATTAATTTTTTAAGCATGGAACATCCTTAATTTAAAGTGATCTTTAAGTTAGATTTCTTTTGGGTTTAGTGGGGTATATTCTCCTCATCTAAGTACGTAATAACCAAGTTTGGACTGTGGAGGAATCATTAAAAATTGAAAAGGTAAGGTAGGAGGCCAGGATGAGTTTCAATCACTAATGAGAACTGAGTGTGTGCCCTGTTTTGTTTCTATTAATATTTGAAAGAAAAAATATTTAAATCACAACCTATATATAAACACAAAATGAAGAGAGAGAAAAACCAATTGAAATGGGAGTATGGCGTGCATAGCAAAAAATAAATAATAGATTCTAGCTAGATAAAGAAACATAAATTAATAGATAAATAAGTACATATATATATAATTAAATTTTGTTTTTTTGCAACATAAAATTTAAATTAACTAGATGATAGTGGAAGTGTTGAGGCTTTCCGACCAAAAGAAGTAGGCTGCATACAGTCACTGTCCAGATTCTTAATTTTGAATTTTCCATGTGGTAGGTGGTAAATCATCATCCTATCTTTTGCCATATCAAGTCTCAACCTAATGGATTTGAAAGGAAAAAGTTTTTTTTTGGGTCGTTTTTAGTGCTGATTTTCTGTTCATGTGTAAAACTAAACCGCGTGATTTTGACATTCAAATATTAAGTATTTTAAATTTAGTATCTATAATTTATATTGGAAAAATAATTACATAGAATTATAAGATGTCATCATTTTAGATATAAAAACAAGATAAATAACTATAAAATTCAGAATCATTCGTATAGAACAATATAGAGAGAAAAAGACAAAATGAAGAAGAAATATTATAAATATATATCTTTTTATTCTTTCTATCACTTTCAAGTTGACATGTTTGTCTTCATGATTAATTAATTGGATGGTGCCATGGCATCATTGACAGACTTTATTGATCAATGGGAGGGGCCAGTACAACTGTTCACTAGCAGCGCAATATAGCAATTCCAGTACCACCAGCCAGTGCACACTGGGAGGAGGTGAACAATGCGCACCCCATATACTCCACGTACATCCAAATAAGATCTACAGGCTCAGAATCGCCAGCACTACTGCCCTTGCTTCCCTCAACTTGGCCATTGGGGTAATAATTATATTCATTCACTTCTATATAATTGCATCTTATATATACCACAATCACATTTGCATGAGTCACATTCAACTTTAAATCGTTATCTGGGTTTCTCAATTATTGTCCTTAAGTAAGGTTAGTCTACAATTCACCAAAAAAATGTTAGTCTACATTTTGGTCTAATTATAATCTCAATGCACCACAGCTCGATCATACCATTTTGAACACTTGAATTTGTTGTTAATAGCCACAATTGGTTTTTAGATAAATTAAAGGTTCTATTTGTACTCTCAGAAAACTTTTTGCACTTCTTTAAATAAGAATAAATAACGTTGTTATACCAATATTGTTATTTATAGTCTTACAAAAAAGTGTAGAAAGCTTTATAAAGAGTGCGTTTAGTGTTACCCTAAATTAAAAGTTAAAATATGATATGTTGGGCTATATCATCGTGGACCAATTTGACAAGAGAGTTGACATGTTGAGGAAAAGAGACTAGTGGTAATTGAGACAGAGCCATAGGAGGAATTATTATGATTCAATTCTGTGATACTATATATATCTATTCTTTTGGTGTGGAAACTTCCCTGCACTATGCATGGCTCATAAAAAAAGTTAAATGTGAAAAAGATTGGTGCGCATGGTGGAGACAAAGTTGGTAGGAATATGATTATATTTGATGAAATAGAAATTAAGCAAAAGAACCTAAGAAGAATAAAGGAAGAGATCGAACAAAAGAATTATTGGATTTCTTTCTTTTTTGAGTGGAAAGCACAATAAGCACTAAGTGGCAGCCTAGGATTGGTATTTGACAACTAGATGTTGGCCTTTTTGTCCAATGAATGCCCATTTGCCCATCTTTAATTATTACAGACAGTGGAAATGGCTTTAGGTAATTGGTCAAATTTGAAGTTTAAATAAATTCAAATTTCAAATTAATGCATGCCTTAAAATTTTAAGAAAAATGACTATAGTGGTCGATATAGCCATATAGGTTGGATTATTTTTCAATTTCTGTCTTTTATAAAATTTCAATTTTTTTAATCAGATTTATGTACTCGATCAGCTTTCAGTAGCAATCAAGTATATGTCTGACTAGAAGTATATGTCTGACTAGGGAATCTACATATTACTATTTAGGAGAAAAAATGGTCGTTTTAGTATTATTTTTTTCAACAAGTCTTGTAGTTAGTTTTGTTATAAACCAAGTTCCTTGAATTAAGGTCGTACTTGAGACTCACATGACCTTTCAATCTAATTATTCAACGTATTGATTCTTTTGTAAGAGCATGTGTGTTGGTTTTAGCTATAGTACCTTATAGTTAAAAAGTAATATTTAACTATAATTTTTAGCTAAAATCACAAATTTTTATATTGGTAAATATTATAACTAAAACTCATATATTTAGCTTTTAGTATGAAATCCAGCTGTAGGATATCCTTAATTTTCTCTCTCCTGCTGACAGCATATGTGCACTAGGGTCCAAACCTTTTCTTTGCTTTTGAGCTTGCAATAGCTAAATTTTTAGCTTAGCTAAATACTAACCAATGTAAATGATTTTTGTGACTTTTAGCTATTGCTTATAGCTAACAAATGCACATGCTCTAAAACAAAAAGAATTGATCAAAAACGAAAACTAACTACTAAGACCTACATGAAAAAGGTTAAAAAACCCTTTGAAAAAGGACCATAATTTGGATAAGTTTTATCATTTTCCCCAAAATCTATGAAGCTAAAATTAATTCGTTAATTTTGTTTTTTTAGTAATGTACAATCTTGTTGTTTTATGAAACAAGGCCTGCATATATAGTACCGCATGGCACATATGGCTGATAAAACTAAAGCTGCCTTGTGGGAGTACTACTGATCAGATCAGATGGTGAATGCATGCTTCCTGTAATGTATACAAGCACAGCACTCTTTTTCTTTGTGGTTAAATACACGTGATGGATGATTCTTTTCTCTCATTGGCGACGTGGCTGCTTGCGAATCATGAAATTTTCACATGTGATATCTGCTCTGTACTACTATATATGTGCACACAGAGAAATAGCATGCATGCTTTGTTTTGGCATATCTAGCTGTACATGTTCAAAATGTGAAGTACTTGCAGAATCTAATGACACATACATGCTATAAAGTTGATTTTGACAATTGATCACACCACATACAAAGACATGTATGCACAAATACATACAATTAACATACACTAAATTAATGATTGATTTCTTTCATTCACGTGAATTATATTTGAATTAGTTCGTATGGTGTCGATCCATTGTTGATGCATGTATGCATGAGCTACAATGAACATGTAGAAGGTCCATTGTTGGTGTCACTTACACTCAATGTAGACGAGTGTCTTGAATTTGATAATGCTATATCCATACTATACATGAATATTTATTATAGGGCTCATGAAATTTTTCATTTATATTTATGATATGTATGTCCTTCAAAATTCTATGTATCAAATTGTTCATGATCTTATCCCAACCCAATTAAGATCCAAATTAACCAAATTCTCTTTAACTTTGATCTTATGTGTTGTGTGTAGAATCACAAAATGTTGGTGGTGGAAGCTGATGGAAACTATGTTCAGCCATTTGAGGTTGATGACTTGGACATCTACTCAGGTGAGAGCTACTCAGTCCTCATAACCACCAATCAAGACCCTTCCAACAACTACTGGCTTTCAATGGGAGTAAGAGGAAGAAAACCCAACACCCCCCAAGGCCTTACCCTCCTAAACTACCTCCCAAACTCTGCCTCAAAACTTCCCACCTCCCCACCTCCTGTCACTCCCCTCTGGAATGACTATAACCACAGCAAGTCCTTCACTCACAAGATTCTAGCCCGAATGGGGTCGCCGAAGCCCCCGGTCAACTACGACCGTCGGATCACCCTCCTCAACACCCAAAACAAGATGGACGGCTACACCAAGTGGGCCATAAACAATGTCTCCCTAACCCTACCACCTACTCCCTACTTAGGCTCCATTAAGTATGGCTTTAAACATGCATTTGACCAAACACCCCCTTCTGAGGACTTCTCTAATGACTATGATGTGATGAAGCCACCCTTAAACCCTAACACCACCACAGGAAATGGGGTTTACACCCTCACCATGAACACAACAGTGGATGTCATACTTCAAAATGCGAATGCACTGAAAGAGAACGAGAGCGAAATACATCCGTGGCACTTGCACGGGCACGATTTCTGGGTGTTGGGTTATGGAGAAGGCAAGTTTTCGAAGAACGATGAGAAGAAACTGAACCTGAAAAACCCACCACTGAGGAACACCGCAGTGATATTCCCATATGGGTGGACAGCTCTGAGGTTTGTGGTTGACAATCCTGGGGCTTGGGCCTTCCATTGTCACATTGAGCCTCATTTGCATATGGGCATGGGAGTGGTGTTTGTTGAAGGCATTGAACTCGTGGAGAAGGTACCTGCTCACGCTCTTGCTTGTGGTCTCACTGGGAGGATGTTCATCACTGGCAAACACAATTGAGACTAATTGATTAACCATGCATGCGCTCAATTTTATTAGCTTTAAAATTTAGAGTAAGATTAATGTTTATTAGCTTGTGGTCTCACTGGGAGGATGTTCATCATTAAATTTATGTTTATGTAGTATTATGATTAAGGATTAATTAGAGATATCTCCATTTCCGGGAGACTCATTTTGAATTTTTGATATTAGCCTATTCTTTCGTAACTCATTTTTAAATTTGCCACGTAAGATTATCCAATTTTTTCAGAAAATTCATTTAGTAAATTTCTCTTTTACCCTTTGAGTTGAAAAAAGTTAAATTTTAATGTTGTCAATGTCTTATTTCAAGGTATTATCATTTTTTATTTTGGTAATTAATTGATGTTTGACTTTGAAATTTAATATTTTCCTTTCTAATTTTTTTTTTTCAAATTTCAAACCTTATTAAGTTGTCCAAATTAGTATTTTGATTGAACGTTCAAAGCTTTACAAACATCATTTACATTGTCCACATAGCCTTCATCCTCACTTGTTATTTAGGTTAATTAACAATTTCAAAAGTTCCACACGGCGTTTTTTGCAGTGTTTTTCAAGTTTTCATTAATTCATCATTACTTACAAGTAAATATCGTGTTATTTTTCTTTGGTTGTATTTGTGGTTTCTTCGATCTTCTTTTTCTTCTTCTTAATTTGATCTTCATTTTCTTTGATTTTTCTTCATTTTCTATCCTTATTCATCATCAATCTTCGATCTTCTTCTTCTTTCTCCCATTTTTTTCTTCAATCTTCTTTTTTTTCAACACTAAGCCCTTCATGATTGTGGTTCTTATTTTTCTTCCACATTTTTCTACCTAAGTAAGAGGTGATGAAACTATTGGTATATATACCTCAAAAGAAGGTTTGATTTGAGGGGATCAATTTAAGTCTGAATTTTAGATAGTTGTGTTAACTAATGTTCTTAGGTGCTATGAAATGTTGTTATGACTAGCTTTCTTGTTGCATTCGCAAAATAATCAATTACAAATCCAATTAATCAATTAATAACCATAAACCATTTATGCATATATATATATTAATTAAGCAAAGATTAATTTCATATATAAAAAAATAATCAAAGAATAAAGGCCGACCATTATTTTATATTCTGAACTAACCTCTTGATTGGAACTTCCAATTTGAAAGCTTAATTAATTGGGAATTTGGGAGATGGTGACTTGGTGAGTGGTGACCAGTGGGACTAAGTTGGGCGACTTGCACCGTTGCACAGAAACTTAACTAGGTAGTCTAGGTGGGGAGCTCAGAGCTCGGCGACTTGCAGTCTTGCGCAGATGGGGATCCTCAGAGCTGGGCGACTTGCACAGAACTGAGACTGGAAGAGTCAGAGAGATGAGAGAATATGAAAGAGTGAGAGTCTAAGAGAGAGACTCTGAGAGAAGGTAGAAGGGTTGGCGCCTGGCATTTGGGTTTGGATTAATTAATTACCAAGATTCAATTAATTAATTTAAGTTCCCAAGCATCAATTAATTACCCATAACTAGAAGAGGAGCTGGGGAGGCATGATGAATCATGAAAATTGAAAAATCAATTACTATTTTGTTTCAACTCATGATTGCTTGTCTTTAATGAATTATATGTTTCGGGCTTGGATATTAAAAAAAAAAAAAAAACAGAGAAGAACACCGGTGGTGGACTGGTGTTGTTCTCAGCCTTGTGCTCTCAGGTGGCCGGGGGGTCAAACCCAAGGTTTGTACAAGGAATTTCTGACGGGCGGGTGGTCAGGCGACCACCTTTGTCCCCTATGCATCAGTCTCTGACTTTGCATGGAGTTTGGGAACACATCAGGCTCAACCAAAGGTATCTTATTGTTATTATTTATTTCCATTTTGTTCTTCCATTTTTCTTGACTTGAGCAATAGGTATCTTTTCTTTTTCTTCATTTGTTTTATATACATGAGTCTAATGTATTGGTATTTGTATTTATATATGTTAGTGTTATATTTGTATTGTGTTGGATTTGTTATATTTTTATTAGATATTTTTCTCTTTTTTTTAGCCAAAGTAGAGGCTTACTGTATTTATTTTTTTTATCTATATTGTAGGTATAATATATATATGTATATTGGGTGTTTAAATTTTTTTTTTATTTTTTTTTTGTATTAGAGTATTTATATGTTGATGTTCATAATTGGTAACAATTTTTTTTTTAATTGGATGCATGAATCATGAAATTTCATTAATAAAAACATTTAAAATTAGGAGTAATAAATGTCTTAAATCATGGATCTTTAAATATTGCTCAAATTGGAGCAATGACATATCTTTTGTAAATATCCACAAATTCATGCTTAAGCTATTATCTGACGTGGAAAAAAAAAAACCCACACACATTTATTTACCTATTAGGCCTACTCTAAAATGGGGTATTCAAAATGGTGTTATATCTAAAAAACTCCTATATGTAAGCTTTTGACACGTATGTAGTGTACCGTGGTTTTGTTATTTTACAATATCAAAGCAACAAAGTATCTACAAACCAACTATTGATCTAAATTCTAATAGTATTTTATGTTTTCAACACTAAAAGAGATCTTTGAATACCCCTTCCATATATCTTTACTATTGTTAGTTTCTAGGATTTGTTATATTGGCTATGTTCCTTGTCAAAACAATTGTATTAATTTGTATTTAATCACTCACAAGCTCTAGGCTAGATTTATGACAAGTTCTGCTGCTTTGAAGAAGTCAAGAATGATCAAAGACACAAGGTATACTGCACTTCATTCATTTCATGAAATTAACAGATTTTTGTCTATTTGACTAGTCGTTCACTGATCATAAAGAACACTGTTTTTCACGTACAGTGACTGTTACTTAAGTCACAATTGCTACAGTGGGTCCATTTCGGGTCTCTGCTTTTTAAGCTCATTTCTTGAAAGCCCATGTTCTGTTTAGTACTAGACATGCATGTGCATTGCACATGGCTTGGTTCCCCTACTGTAGCAATCAGATCTGATTGCATCTAATCCCATTCACGCACACACCTTCACACATCAGCACTATTCATCATCTTCCTCATTTTTCTGATTTTTAAAAGCAAAATTCCTTTTTACAGCTGCTTATTCATATCCTTAGTAATACTAGGATACCCCTCTAGGACAAAGGGAATATGCCCCTCATCCGTCTCTTGTGGACAGCCATTGATTGGCTTCCACGTGGCTTGGGCGAACATGATTTTTGCGTGGGTGTGTACGGGCATAAGTGGGTTGGCTGTTCAGATCTTTTTTGTGAGTCGATGAGCAATTTTTCAGCGTGTATCCTTGGGGTTTTCACGTCTGGGTATTTTCCATGTGAAGTGCTCATCTTCATTATTTTCAGAAAATGGTCTTTAATTCTTGAAAAATCACAAAGAGATTTTCTGAACTTGTTTTTGTTAAATCTAAAATTCTATATGGGTTTGAGTGCTTAAATGTCTTCATACATTCTTCAAACACATTTATTTTAGATTTAAGTTGAAGGATTCAATATTGATCTTTTCATGCCGATAGCTTGAGAAGGTTGATCCTTGTTTGTGAATCCTACATTTGCATATCATGTTCATGCATTGATGATACCACTGAGCTTGGTGCGGATTGGTGCCATGGGTTGATGAGCTTGGAGTGGAGCTGCCTTCTTCATGAATGACCAATTGCCTTGCTAATGGAAGTTGCACAAAGGGGTAAGATAGCTGCCACTTAGTCTAGGACTTAGTGATTGAGCTTGTGTGCTGAGTGCCCTCTTTTGTATTGAACTTCTGATTTAGTGGATTGCTTGGTCAGCTGGATAGACCCCCAGTTTTTACCCTTTGTGGTTTTTCTGGGTGAACATCTTGTGTGCATTTGTCTTCCTTGTTTGTGTTGTTATGATTACTGATTCACTCAACATTTAAACACAAATCAGTACTGTAGCTATTTGCTGGAAATTGATATATGCCTTATTTAATTGTCTAGCTAATCACACACCACTGTAGTTGTGGATAACACTGGGATGCCTACTGTGATGGATCCTCTGAGTGTATAGGATGTCACTTGATCCTTGGTGTGTTTGATTTGTGTTGTTTACTGAAGTGATTTTTGGTTTTTAGAAGTCAATGTGGAGTTTCATATTTTTGTTACTGGACCGTCTGAGTTGTGTTTGGTTGACTAGTTCGTGAGTGATCACATAAACCAAAAATTGGGGTCCGATCACTGAAAGTGAAATTAATCAAGT
The DNA here is from genome assembly GCF_963921425.1 of Dryas octopetala. NCBI lineage: Eukaryota > Viridiplantae > Streptophyta > Magnoliopsida > Rosales > Rosaceae > Dryas > Dryas octopetala. The sequence continues at coordinate 23,753,827 of NC_141366.1, forward strand.
TAATTGAGTGAATAGACCACCTAAATTAAACTCACAATTGGTATCAGAGCGCTACTCTAAAAGCAAATAGAGAGATCCTAGGGTGTTGTTTGTTTTCTAGGTGTGTCTAGATGGAAAGAGATCGCGTTGCAGGATCTTGCAACTCTCCTCCATTCTTTGATGGCAGCAACTACGCTGCTTGGAGAGAAAAATTTGAAATTTTTCTTGATGCCTATGACGAGTTGGCATATGAGTACCTCACTGTTGAGTGGATTCCTCCCACACGAACTGTTGATGGGATTGAAACTCCTAAGCCTAGGTCCGAATGGTCTTTTGCCGAAGTCACGGCCTCTAGCTCCAACAAGAAGGCTAGAAATGCTATTGTCACTGCACTATCTTCCTCACAATTTGCACACATACAACATTGTGTCACGGCTAGGCAAGCTTGGAACAAACTTAGGGTTGTTCATGAGGGGGACAAACAAGTTAGGTCACTTAAGCTTCAAATGGTACATGCCAAATTTGAAGAAATTAGGATGAAAGAGTCCGAGTCATTTTCCGAGTTCTATGAAAGGTTGGAAGCCCTCACAAATGAAGCCATGTCCCTAGGTAAACCTTATGAGGAGTCTACCATTGTCCAAAAGGTTCTTAGATCTCTACCTAAGAGATTTCAATCTAAGAAGCATGCAATACAAGAAGTCCAAAATTTGGATGAACTCAAAATTGGTAAATTGGTAGGAAAGCTTAAAACCTTTGAGATGGAACTTGAAATGGATGAAAGGGACAGCAAGAAGTCAAAGGATATTGCTTTGCAAAGTGTCAAAGAGATGAGTGAAAACTTGAGTGAAAAATCATCCATGTCCGATGATGAGGTTGCCCTTTTTGTCAAAAGATTTAGACGAATTCTTAGAAATAAAGGGAGAGAAGCTAGAACTAGTGGTAACAACTTTAAGGAGTTCAAATTCAAACCTCAAGGAGAGAATTCATTTGAGAGAAAACAAGAGAGGAAGTCTAATTTTAAAGAAGGAAGAACAACCAAGAGAGATGTGAAATGTTACACTTGTGGTGGAATAGGTCACATAGCAATTGAATGTGCTAATAATAGAAAGAATAATTCTTCAAGTAAGAATAAAGCCATGAAAATCACTTGGAGTGATAGTGAGAGTGATAACTCAAATGATTGTGAGTCTTCTTCGGATGTTAAGGGTGATGAAGTTGCTTTTGTTGCATCAATCAAGGAGATTAAACAAGTTGATGGTGGGTCTGACTCAGAATCTGTTCCTGATGATGAGTCTTACACTGCACTTTGTGATAAGTATGACTCACTTTTCACCGAAACTCTTAGCATAAAGGAAGAAAATTAGAAACTAAAGAATGCTAAATTGAAATTGTGTGAGAAGATTGAGTCATTAGAGAGTGAATTAGAAAGTGTGGCTATCTTGAAACAAAATTTTGAGAGTCAAGTCAAAGTGCTCAAGGAGAGCAACATCTACTTTAAATCTTTGAATGAGAAGCTTGAAAAAGAAGTACATGAAGCTAATGAGAGCATTGTTGAGCTCACCATTGGGGCTGAAAAGGTTGATAGGATGCTTAGGATTGGAAAGCATCATGGTGACAAAACCGGTTTGGGTTTTAGTGAAAATAGTCCTAGTGTATCCAACACAAAGACTATTTTTGTCAAGTCAGAATCTGATCATAGTGTCAAAAAGGGTCTAGGTTTCATTGACATTGGTCAAAATGCATCTCATTCTAAGTCAAGTCAAGCTACATCAAGTGTCACACAAATTGATTGTTCTAATTCACTTAGAAAAACAAAGTTTGTCCCGGTTTGTCATCATTGTCATGTCAAGGGTCACATTAGACCAAATTGCAACAAACTTAGAGGAAAGAAATCAAGTGAACCAAAGAGAAATGTTTCTCTACAAGAGCAAGTGAACAATCTACTCAAAGAGGTAACCAAAATTGCCTTACTTGTCACCCCACTTCCCAAAAATAAGCCAAGTCCACATCAAAGATGGGTTGTGAAGAGCTCCACTAAATGTCTAGTAACCTTGAATGCTTTTTCAGCCACTAAGAGGAACATTTGGTACCTAGATAGTGGGTGTTCCAAACATATGACGGGAGATAAGGAGGTTTTTACCTCTCTTGCTCCTTATGATGGTGGTAGTGTGACTTTTGGAGGAGGAGAGAAGTCCTATGTGAGTGGAAAGGGGGTTGTACACATACCCGGTATACCCGAATTGAAAAATGTAAGATTTGTTGATGGGCTAAATTCTAATTTGCTTAGTATTAGCCAACTTTGTGATGAATGGGGTGGTGAAGTGTGTATGTCCAAGAGTGGATGTAGAATTGTTGACTCCCAAGGAAGAGAGATCTTGAATGCCCCTAGGTCTAGGGATGATTGCTATGTGTTTGATGGGAATGTTGGAAAAATTGAGAATACTTGCAATAGAGCTATTGATGACACTAGCTCTCTTTGGCATCAAAGACTTGGTCACATTAATGTTCATGACCTTTACAAGTTGTCTAAGCATGAGGTTGTTAGAGGTCTTCCAAAGATAGGAAAACCCGAAACTTTTGTTTGTGGTCCATGTCAAATGGGGAAACAAACCAAAGAACCACACAAAAAGGTCAAAGACATAGGCACCTCTAGGACACTTGAACTAATTCACTTGGATTTAGTCGGTCCTGTCCAAACCTTGTCAATAGGTGGAAAGAAATACATTCTAGTCATGGTAGATGATTTTTCTAGGTACACTTGGGTGTCATTTCTTAAGGACAAGTCGGAGACATTTCATCATTTTGTCAAGATTGTGAAACTGCTGAAAAGTGAAGGTATGTCAAGTCTGTCAACCCTGTCCAGAATTAGATCAGACCATGGAACTGAGTTTGAAAACTCTCAATTCGATAAGTTTTGTTGTCAAATGGGCATCAAACATGAATTTTCAGCTCCTATAACACCCCAACAAAATGGAATCGTTGAGAGAAAGAATAGGGTTTTGATTGAGATGGCAAGAGTGATGTTGAATAGCAAAAATCTTGCTAAACATTTCTGGGCTGAGGCGGTAAACACGGCATGTTACATCATAAATAGAGTCTACCTTAGGCCGGGAACCAAAAAGACTCCCTATGAACTGTGGAAGGGTAGGAAACCTAAGGTTACACACTTTAGAGTGTTTGGGAGTGCATGTTACATCCTTAGGGATAGAGAACATTTGGGGAAATTTGATTCTAAGAGCGATGAGGGTCTATTTTTAGGCTATTCATCCAACAGTAGAGCTTTTAGAGTCTTCAATTTGCGAACAAATTCTATGTTGGAATCCATAAATGTGAAAATAGATGATCATGATGCATCTATTGAAATGGCTGCAGATAAGGATGGATTGTTCCCACAATCTGATCCTAAAGAGGATAATTTGGTTAAAGAAGAGTCAAAATCAGGTAGTGATGAACCTGCTGATGACTCAAAAATTGTTGAGTTTGATAAGTCAGAGAGCGAACAAAATGACAAAATCTTGAGTGACAGATCTGAAAAACCAAGATGGGTGAGGTGTAACCATGGTGAAGATGTAATTCTAGGTTCTTTAGACCAGCCAGTGAGGACTAGAAAACAAATAGCAAATGAACTTGCTCATGTGTGCTATGTTTCCATTGTTGAACCTAAAAATGTCAAAGAAGCACTCAATCATGAGGAATGGGTGAGTGCAATGCATGAGGAATTGAACCAATTTGAGAGAAACCAAGTGTGGACTCTTGTAGAGAGACCAGCCAATACAAATGTCATTGGAACCAAATGGATATTCAAAAATAAATCCGATGAATTTGGGAATGTAGTTAGAAACAAGGCTAGGCTTGTTGCTCAAGGGTACTCTCAATTAGAGGGTATTGATTTTGATGAGACTTTTGCACCCGTTGCTAGACTTGAGTCCGTTAGGTTGCTTTGTGCCATTGCATGTCATCTTAGGTTCAAATTGTATCAAATGGATGTTAAAACAGCGTTTTTAAATGGTTACTTGAATGAGGAAGTTTTTGTAGAACAACCAAAAGGTTTTGAGGATCCTCACATGAGAGATGGTGTTTATAAATTGAGGAAAGCCTTGTATAGGCTGAAGCAAGCTCCAAGAGCTTGGTATGAGAGACTCTCTCATCACTTATTGTCCAATGGGTATCAAAGAGGGTCGGTTGACAAGACCCTATTTGTAAAAAGGTTGAAAAATGATGTCTTGATTGCTCAAGTTTATGTGGATGATATTGTCTTTGGTTCAACTTCAGATTTTCATGTTAAGAGATTCATTGATGTAATGTCTAGTGAATTTGAAATGAGTCTAGTTGGTGAAATGAATTTCTTTTTAGGGCTGCAAGTTAAGCAAGTAGATAGTGGGATATTTATCTCCCAATCTAAGTATGCTAGAAATTTGGTCAAAAAGTTTGGGCTTGAGTCTTCCAAAGTGGCTACTACTCCAATGAGTAAAAGCTCCAAACTTCATAGGGATCCAAGTGGTAAGCAAGTGGACCAAACCTTGTATAGAAGCATGATAGGAAGTCTCATCTACCTCACAGCTAGTAGACCGGACATATCGTTTGCGGTAGGAGTGTGTGCTAGGTTCCAAAGTGATCCCAAAGAATCCCATTTGTTTGCAACAAAAAGAATCATCAAATATGTAAGTGGGACTCTTGACTATGGGTTGTGGTATACCCATGATACCAACACTAAATTGGTTGGATTTAGTGACTCCGATTGGGCTGGGTGTAGTGATGATTTGAAGAGCACCTCGGGTGGTGCTTTCTATGTTGGGAATAACTTAGTGTCTTGGCATAGCAAGAAGCAGAATTCTGTCTCTTTGTCAACTGCTGAAGCTGAATACATAGCAGCAGGGAGTTGCTGTACACAACTCATTTGGATGAGACAAATGTTAGCCGATTATGGAATTGATGAGAAAACTTTTCTCATCTATTGTGATAACATGAGTGCTATAGATATCTCCAAGAACCCGGTGCAACATACAAGAACCAAGCATATTGACATAAGACATCATTTCATTCGAGATCTTGTGGAGAGTGGAACTCTTACTTTGACTTTTGTTCCTTCCGAACAACAACTTGCAGACATCTTTACAAAAGCTCTAGAGAATCCAAAGCACATTAGTCTTCGGAAGTCAATTGGCATTTGTACACATGCATAATTCCTTGTAGTTAAATGTGCTTCATTGTTTAAGTTTTTTTTGGTTAAGTAGTTTTTCTTTTAAAAGAAAATAACCACTTTGAAAGGTCTTAACATTATTGGTCACACTCTCTTTGATATTCAAAAAGGTTCTTGCATCACATGAGTCATGTCAATAAGCATAATCCCTCATTCTTGTCAAATGTTAGCCTTGAGATTTTTTTTCTATTTAACACTTTGTCATAATCAATCAAACTTGTTAAATGCTTTTCAAAGACAATTTGTTTGAGGATGCAATTTAGCCCTTCAATATAATTCCTCATTTGTGACTCATCTTCAGCTAAACTTTTCTCATTTGAACAAATGTGCACCATACAAAATAACAAAAAAAAAAAAAAAAAAGGAAGTGTGACCAAAGAAGTCACGGCCCTAGGGAGACATAAGGTGTTTTTATGGTGTTCTAGGGTAAAGAGTCGCAAAATTGGACCAATTCATTGCACTTAACTTGGGATGTGCCTAAACAAAACAAATGAAAATAATTTTCTCAAAGCCATTGTCATGAGTTGAAAAACTTTGCTTTCAAGATTTGTTACCAAATTAGAAATTCTCTTGAGTGGTTAAATTTTAATCTCTTGTTGTGAATGAAACTTATTTAACCTCTTTGGTTGTCATTGACATTGTTTTACCATCTTGAACAAGTCTTGCATGCTAGCATTGACCTCCCTATATCTCAAATATGCTTATTTTCTTGCACAAAATTTGCAATTTTCTTTTTCCATATCTATGAGAGTGTTGACATTGGTGGTTAATTCTTTTCAAGTGTGTTTGTTGGTTTGTCAAATTTGTTTTGTCAAAAATAAATTCCCTGAAGCACATCTAACTCATAGATTTCCTTTTGCGTGTCATTGCTTCCAATTCTCTAAGGATTCCTCTATCTTTTTTATTTTATGTTCCAGTACGCAGTTTGTTTAGTTTGACTAGTCTAACAATCGTCAAATACAGTCAATTTCACAAGAGCCATTCTGCATTTTGGATCACTGTTCATTAAGGGCTTTTCAGACTTTTATCATCTCTATCAGCCCTTATAAGCCACGCGCCCCTCTTTCTTCTTTCAAATCCCTAACATTTCAGAATCTTCTTCTTATATTCTCATCTCCGGCCGCATCCTTCTCTCTCACCTCCTCGACCTTCCGCCTTCCACCTCTCGCTCGCGCCACCGTCGGCACCACCTCCTCTCGCTCGCGACTCGGTCGGCTTCATTCTCTCTCGCGACTCAGTCTGTGTCGCGAATCGGGCTCAATTTCTCTTATCGCGCCTCCATTTGCCATATCGGGATTCTTCCCATGTCGGGCTCCACCATCATCCCCTCTCGCAGCCGACAACGCCAATCCACGCCGGAGGACTGTGAAGAAGAAGACTTCATCAACGAACAGAATCGGTTTTCAACTCGATGGGCCAAGAGATTTTTTCGCATTGTGCAATCCCGATCTGTGGTCACTGAGCGCCACTACAGGTTAGAGGAATTCAATCTTCATCTCTTTCGTCAAGTCTTCTCCTTCCTCAGTGACTATCAAGTCTCCACATTGAATGACCTCCCTCACACAGTCCCTTCTTACAACCTCACCATAGTTCAGGAGTTTTATGCAAATTTTCCAAGTTGCATTGCCCGAACAGGTTTTAATGTCTATGTGCGAAACTGTGATGTGTATTTTCGGCCTAGTGCAATTTGTCGGGTTCTTGGGTTGAAACAATCAACCCACTCTGATTACCAGCAATACTTGGAACGGTCTCGGTCCTATACTGCTGCTCACTTCCAGGCCGTGGCCTATGTTAACCCTGCTACCCCTTTAAAGGACGGTGTGTTGCTTGAGAAGTCTGAATTCAAACCTTTTCACAGGTTTTTGTGGGATTTTGTGCGTCACAATATCATTCCTACCTCCCACAATTCACATCCTTCTGCGGAGCAAATTCAAGTGATGATGTCTTTTCTGAATAAGGATCCTGTTCCCATAGGATTTCTTATTTATGAACACATTCAGACCAAGACAATAGGTAGTGGTCGTGACCACAAGGGTGCCCTCATTTTCCCTCTCCTTATTCACCTCCTCTGTGCCCGCAGTGGTATCTCTTCTGTGGCTGACTTGGATACATTTGCTGAGCCTATGGCTGACTACACTAAAACAGTCATGAAGGTTAGTGAAACTTTTGCTCGCAAAAAGCGAGGTGATCAGGCTCCTTCTCTTGAACAAGCAAACGCTGCACTTCTTGCCAAGGTCAAAGGTCAATCGGCTATTATTGCAGATCTCATGGCCCAACTAGCAGCTCACACAGCTCATTTTGCTGCCTTTGCCATCGTTCCTTATTCTGATGGGCTTCATACTGAGGATGGTGATCCACATGCTGACATTCCTAATCATTCCGATGACGCTCCAGAGATGGACCCCACCGATCCTCCAGTAGCTTTTCAGCCTGTAGATGACTTTGAACTTGCCATGCAAGCCCGTTACAGAGATGCTGCTGCTGCTGCCGGTTCTCAGTTTTAGGGGGAGTTAGTTTTAGGGGGAGTTCGAATTTAGGGGGAGTTCGAATTGTATGGAATGTTTCTCTTTCGGGATGTATTTTTCTTGCATATCTCTCCATTTTTCTGTGCTTCTGAACTGAATTTTCTTTTATGAATGACCTTTTGTCTTTCCATGACAAAAAGGGGGAGAATGTATTGGTTGTTTTAATCTCCATTGCTTGCTGCGTTTAAACTGCATACTATCATACTTTGTGTTGTGCAAGTATTTCTTCTTGCAGGTACATTATAACAAGTGTTGGGCTGTGTGTTGAGAGTCTTGTGAGGTGAATGGGTTGTTGTTTTGTCAAGGAAAGCCAAAGGGGGAGATTGTTAGTTTCTAGGATTTGTTATATTACTATGTTCCTTGTCAAAACAATTGTATTAATTTGTATTTAATCACTCACAAGCTCTAGGCTAGATTTATGACAAGTTCTGCTGCTTTGAAGAAGTCAAGAATGATCAAAGACACAAGGTATACTGCACTTCATTTATTTCATGAAATTAACAGATTTTTGTCTATTTGACTAGTCGTTCACTGATCATAAAGAACACTGTTTTTCACGTACAGTGACTGTTACTTAAGTCACAATTGCTACAGTGGGTCCATTTCGGGTCTCTGCTTTTTAAGCCCATTTCTTGAAAGCCCATGTTCTGTTTAGTACTAGACATGCATGTGCATTGCACATGGCTTGGTTCCCCTACTGTAGCAATCAGATCTGATTGCATCTAATCCCATTCACGCACACACCTTCACACATCAGCACTATTCATCATCTTCCTCATTTTTCTGATTTTTAAAAGCAAAATTCCTTTTTACAGCTGCTTATTCCTATCCTTAGTAATACTAGGATACCCCTCTAGGACAAAGGGAATATGCCCCTCATCCGTCTCTTGTGGACAGCCATTGATTGGCTTCCACGTGGCTTGGGCGAACATGATTTTTGCGTGGGTGTGTACGGGCATAAGTGAGTTGGCTGTTCAGATCTTTTTTGTGAGTCGATGAGCAATTTTTCAGCGTGTATCCTTGGGGTTTTCACGTCTGGGTATTTTCCATGTGAAGTGCTCATCTTCATTATTTTCAGAAAATGGTCTTTAATTCTTGAAAAATCACAAAGAGATTTTCTGAACTTGTTTTTGTTAAATCTAAAATTCTATATGGGTTTGAGTGCTTAAATGTCTTCATACATTCTTCAAACACATTTATTTTAGATTTAAGTTGAAGGATTCAATATTGATCTTTTCATGCCGATAGCTTGAGAAGGTTGATCCTTGTTTGTGAATCCTACATTTGCATATCATGTTCATGCATTGATGATACCACTGAGCTTGGTGCGGATTGGTGCCATGGGTTGATGAGCTTGGAGTGGAGTTGCCTTCTTCATGAATGACCAATTGCCTTGCTAATGGAAGTTGCACAAAGGGGTAAGATAGCTGCCACTTAGTCTAGGACTTAGTGATTGAGCTTGTGTGCTGAGTGCCTTCTTTTGTATTGAACTTCTGATTTAGTGGATTGCTTGGTCAGCTGGATAGACCCCCAGTTTTTACCCTTTGTGGTTTTTCTGGGTGAACATCTTGTGTGCATTTGTCTTCCTTGTTTGTGTTGTTATGATTACTGATTCACTCAACATTTAAACACAAATCGGTACTGTAGCTATTTGCTGGAAATTGATATATGCCTTATTTAATTGTCTAGCTAATCACACACCACTGTAGTTGTGGATAACACTGGGATGCCTACTGTGATGGATCCTCTGAGTGTATAGGATGTCACTTGATCCTTGGTGTGTTTGATTTGTGTTGTTTACTGAAGTGATTTTTGGTTTTTAGAAGTCAATGTGGAGTTTCATATTTTTGTTACTGGACCGTCTGAGTTGTGTTTGGTTGACTAGTTCGTGAGTGATCACATAAACCAAAAATTGGGGTCCGATCACTGAAAGTGAAATTAATCAAGTTAATTGAGTGAATAGACCACCTAAATTAAACTCACAACTATTATAAAGCCATAAAAAAGGTTTGGTATTACAAACTTCACAAAAAATGAGATTGCCCAATATACCATTCATTCAACGAAACAGCCACATAAAAATAACCTAATAAATAAGGGTATAATTGTAAAATACAATTATTAAAATAAAATTCAAAAAATAGAAAAATACACCCTACCACCTTAAAACACGGAGAAAGTGGTGGGAAATTATAAAACACTGAAAAAAAAATTAAAAACAAAATTAAAAACGCCAATTGACATGCACATGACATGTACAAAGAGGAAAAATTATTGGATGTAACCGATACATCGCCACATGGTGTAACCAATCTAATGTGTAAGGGTATTATTTGACGGTATATTTATATTAGTAAGGTATAATATTAATAACATTCATCCATATTATGACATATTGGATTGGTTATACTACATGGCGGTGTGTCGGTTACACATAATAATTTCTCGCCAAGAGACTAGTATATATAAATGGAAAAAGAAGGAAGCATATTCAATAAGTTGATCGGGCAAGGGCAACCAAGAAGATGTTTGCAGCTCATTTTTTGCCCAAACTAATAGTTAAGCCCAGGAACGTAGTAAGCTGGGAAGAGTTTGGGCCGACCAAGAAGCCCATGAGAATTATCAGCCCAATAACCTAACAGTGCATCCCCAAGGTTAAAATAAAGGGGGGGGACTATTCAGACCACCCAAAAGGACTGAGTTAACCACCCTCTCATTTTTTTGCCCTTTTTTTTTCCTATTTTGCCTCTGCATTAAAAAAAAAACTCATTTTTCCAATTTGGCCGGCCACCCATCCCCACTGCCGGCGCAACCCCACCCCTCCCCACCGCCGGCATGACCCCACCCCTCCCCATTGTTGGCGCGACCCCACCCTACCCCCGATCTCCCTTCTCTCTCTCTCTGCCTCCCTCACTCTCTCTTCTCTATCTTTGCCTAGCTCCCTCCCTATCTCTTCCCTCTCTCTGCCTCCCTCCCTCACCGGGCCATTATGGGTGGCCGGCACGACCCCATAGACCTCCAGATTGGGGGTCGTGTCGGCCACCCATGGTGGTCCGGTGAGCGAGGGAGGCAGAGAGAGGGAGGAAGGAAGAGAGAGTGAAGGGAGATCGGGGGTGGGTGGGGTTGTGCCGACGATGGGAAGGGGTGGGGCCGCGCCGGTGGTGGGATGGGTGGCCGGCCAAATCTGAAAAAATGAGTTTTTTTTTTAATTTAATTCAGGGGCAAAAAAATGAGAGAGTGGTCAACTTAGCCCTTTTGGGTGGTCTGAATAGTCCCCCCCTAAAATAAATACTTGGTTTATTACCCGTGATAGGTCAGGATCTATGACACTTTTTAAATAACACAACTTATGACATAAGGTTGTGGCCGTTAGATCTAATTACGTTACAAAGTCAAAGATGAATGATGACAATGCTGTTTGAATTAGCCATACTGTTCAAGGAAAGGATTGCAAGAAGGCTAGTCGGCTAAGCAGATATTCGATCATAATCAAGAACAAAATAGGAAACTAAACTTTGATGTCTTTCATTATTTGTTTTGTAATTGGATGCAATTAGGAAACCTTGTGCAATAAAAAAAGAATAATTACTATAGGGTGCATGTTATGCATCTTATTTAATCTTTAGTGCACCAATTAATTTTATTTAACAACAAGGTAACTATTAGTTGTATTGCAGCAGCGGATGCCAGCTGGCTTATTTTGAAATATAGTAAATTGCCATTTTATTTCTTATTTTTTGTCTTTCTCTTTGCTCTTCTCTCTCTCTCTCTCTCTCTCTCTCTCTCTCTCTCTCTCTCCGCTATGTCTCTCTAGCTTCATCATCTTCTTGTTCTTCTTCTTCTTCACAGATCTGGAACTTTTTTTTTTTTGGGTCAAAAGATCTAGAACTCAGATCTAGAAAAATATTTAAATTATGAACTGAAATTGCAAAATAAAAATGCAAACTGCAACTTTGAACTGAAACTGCGACTTTTTGAGTTTGTTAACTGTGTCAGACAACTAAAACTGCGACTTTATAAGAGTGTTCTCCATAACTGAAACTGCGAGTGAAAACTGAAACTGTAAGTGAAAATTGAAAGTTTTTACAATTAAATTTGTTTGCATAGTACTGAAGCTATTTTGGATTATGGGTGAGTTTATGTTACTTGAAAATTAAATTTGTGGTTCTAAGTGGGTAGATGTTACCTGAAAATTAAATTTATGGTTGTTGGTGGGTTGATGTTACTTTAAAATTAAATTTGTGAGATTGAGTGTTTTTGATTAACTTTTTGGGCTGTGAGTACCTTAAAGTTAATGCACTCATAAAAAAAAATAGTATGTTAACTTTCTATTTATTTGTGAAAATTTTGAAAATGTGAAACATATACATTTAAAAAATAAGAAAGAGTTGATTGGTTGAAAAAATCTTTTATTTTATTTTATTAAGTGGTTGAAAAAATCTTTGGCGATATATCTTTTGAACGAGAAACTTAATTTCCAAATTTTATTTAGTTTAAATAAAGAATCTTTTGCGATATTAATTTCTTACCTTCCACTTTTCTTTCTTATCGTGAATTAATTAGTAGCTTGGTTTCCAAGTAAGACCACCACCGCTACTCTCCTAGCTACTCTCCTAGCTTAAACCCGAAACCCACAGCACCTTCAATCATTGCATCTTCCTCTAATCTCTAGACTATATATATTAAACATTTTAAGGCACAAGCCAGCCGCACAATCTCAGAATAACTAAAACCCCAAGAATCCATTAGCACTTAGTAGCTATTTGTTGTGTGATTCAAGTTTCATGATGAAGAGAAAGGCTGAAGAAGAGTCAGGAAAGTTAGGAGAAAAGCGTAGCAAGTGGGGTGATGGAGTGGAGTGGGTGAGGGAGGAGCTGATCGGAAAAGGAAGTTTCGGGTCCGTTTTTCTTGCCCTTTCCAAGAGATCGATATCGGAGCTTGGTGATACGTCTGGAGTCATGGCTGTGAAATCTGCCACGGTCTCTGCTTCCGAATCCCTTCTGGATGAGGCAGATGTCCTCTGCAACATTAAGGGCTGCCCTTATGTTATTGAGTACTATGGTGAAGAAGTCACAAAAAGTGACAAGGATGAGAGGGTCTACAACTTGATCTTGGAATTTGCCTCTGGTGGAACGCTTGGTGATCTCATAAGAAATTCGGGTAGTCCGGGATTGCCTGAATCGGTTGTTAGAAAGGTTACCAGGGATATTCTTGAAGGGGTAAAACACATTCATAAGTGCCGTTATGTGCACTGCGATTTGAAGCCGGATAACATTCTTCTTGTGCCTACTTGTACAACAAGTGGTAGTGTTAACTTTGTGGCCAAGGTTGCAGATTTGGGATTGGCTAAAAGAACCAAAGAGAAAGTGGATGGATGGAGAGGAACTCCTATGTATCTATCCCCAGACGTTTTGTTTAATAACCTGCAGGATCAATCCTCTGATATCTGGGCCGTTGGTTGCATTGTACTCAACATGCTAACCGGAAACCCCCCCTGGGATTTGAAGCCTCTTTCGGATCTTGAGGATTTCCTGGACTTGATTGTTGAGCAATCATTCACTCCCAATATTCCTGCTGAAGTATCAGATTTGGGCAAGGATTTTCTCAACAAATGCCTAGCCATTAAGTCGGAAGACATTCTTACTGCTGAAAACCTCTTGAAGCATCCATTCGTAGCGTCGTCACAAACATTAGAAGTCGATCGTAGGCAGACAATTATGGTTCCCAGATTTCAGCCTCTGCCTCCAGGTTTCGCTATACCAGTTGGGCAATAAAAAGAGACAGGTTGATGGGATGAACTGAGTAACAATATGTAATTTTCTTTTGTTCTTTTACTTTTAATTTGTAAAGTCACCCTAATCAATCAGTTAAGTTTAATAAGATAGCATTGTACAGAATGATTCAAATTTTGGTCCTAATTAAATTTTTGTTTGCTTTTATTAGTCCTATACTGCACAAACTGAAGGGCTAGTTTTCTCTATATATTGTGGTCTAAATTGTATAATGCAGTTGGTGATGTTTAGAATCTAGTTTTGCAGCCTCCCTTTTGCCTGATTGCTTGTTCCAATTATTTGGTTTTCTGATCAATTATTCAATAAGGGCTATTTGTTCTGTTATGGTTTTGCCTAATTTCAGAATTTTAGAGTTTGTTCTGTTATGGTTTTTTTTTTTTCCTAATCTGAATCTAGGGCAATCAACAAATTAAGAGATGATGCAGAGTTTACATGTTGTGACCACAGAGAGTGCAGCAAGTATTAGTGGTCAAGTTTCTTCTTGGACTTGCCCTCTGCTCCAGGCTGAGGACATACACTTCTCAATGCTAGATATGAACTGACCTGAAGTTTGTGTATCAATTACACTTCGCCAGTTACTCCTTGAGATCTTTAATCACATACATGCATGGTGACCATTAGTCCTTGAGATCTTAGACTCCTCTACACAAACTTGTCTTGTCTACTTTCCTCCTTTTGATGTGTTAAAATTAATAAATGTGCCTTACTACAACAATGGCTCTTAACGATTAGTTTTCTGTACACTTTGTCATGGCTTCCAGTAAGCCTATAGGAGCCAATGACATACCTACAACAGGCAATTTATCATACATATTGTGATCATTTGGCATTGAGATCTTTGACTAGTTCTCTACTTAGCAATATGAGCATATATACTAGCTCTTTTTTTTTTTTTTTTTTTTTATTGGGTGATCAAAGAAATGAAAGATCATGATCATTTTTAGAAACATCGATATTAAATTCATTCACTAAAGAATATATAGTGACTTCGATGATTACTATATAATTGTCCGAAATAGTTTTGTTTAGTTTTATTAGTCTTGATATTGTAGTGACTGAGGGGCTAGTTGTATCTATTATGATCATGTATTTTTTTTTTTTTTTCGGTTTATTATATTTTAATCCTTGGGAAAGATGGTTTTATAATATAAACATATTGGATATTTGAAATCTAACTTTAGTCCTTTGATTGTGTAGTCATGTCAGCATCCAATAATCTAATAAATTACACATCGGCATCTCTTATTATAATCATTTTTCGGATTAACTCTAATGCCCATATTTTTAGGCGTCTATTTCTGTTTATTACACTCAATTTTATTAGCTTTATGTTTATGTAGTATTAAGATTAATGTGCATGTCGTGTAATTTGTTTTTAAGGTTGATCGAGGAAGTTGATGTATTTGCATACAAATGACTATATGCAATGAGCTTTTGACACATATGTAGTGTATCATGGTTTTGTTATTTTACGATACCAAAGCAACCAAGTATCTACAAAACCAACTATTGATCTAAATTCTAATAGTATTTTATGTTTTCAACATTAAAAGAGATCTTCGAATACCCCTTCCCCATATATATATATATAAATGGAAAAGGAATGAAGCATATTCAATAAGTTGATTGGACAAGGGCAACGTACCGAGAAGAGGTTTGCAGCTCATTTTTTGCCCAAACTGATATTTAAGCCCAAGAACGTAGTAAGCTGGGAAGATTTTGGGCCGACCAAGAAGCCCATGAGAATTTTTAAGCCAGTAACCTAACAGCGCATCCCAAGGTTAAAGGCCGAAGCTCGGGAAATTGATCAGCTCACGATTAATACTTGGTTTATTACCCGTGTTTCTACTCTACTAGAAACATGTTTAAAGTCTCTTCTTTTTGTGACCCAAACAACCTAGGAAATGAATGAGAATTGAAAGAGAATTTGGGTTGTGGTGTACTTATAAATTTTTTCAGTTTTGGGGTTTTATGTTCTTACTTGAGATTTTGATTTTTAAGTTGTTTTGAGGTTGTGTGATGGATTTGGAGACTTTAAAAATGTTTCTAGTAGCCTAAAAAATTGATTTGAGGTGTTGAATTCGAAGGAAATTGAAGTTGAAAGAAATTTAAAAATCTGAAAATTTTCTTAACAAATGGGACAATTTCATATAGCTTACTTTGTGATCATCTATTTCAAATTTTATAACCCCGTTTTGAATGCTTTTTACACGTTATAAAGAGGAGATTCATATCTTCAAAACTAGTATAAAATTGATGAATTTGGTGGATATTTGATAGGTTAAAAGTTGGGTCAAAATTGAGAAGAAAAACTAAAAAATATGGGACATAATGGACCAAAATGAGAAGCGTCTGAAAGTTCGTGGATTATAATGATAACAAAAAAAAATTTGTGGACCAAACCGAAACAAAGTAGACCAAATTGGTAATTTTCTGAAAAAATTAATATACCAAAAGAAGAGAAAATACCAAAATATTAAGTAAAAACTAGGAAACACGTACCAACCAAAACATGAAATACAAAAACCAAAAAGCAAGTGAAATCATTGAATATACCTAAAAATAAAAAAAAAATACCAAAAATGATTTGGTAAGATTATTAACCAAATGATTGGATAGTAGCAATTGCCGAGCACTCGGTGCACAGTGTTGAGCAGTTGCTACTATTCACAGAGCGCTCGATAGGTTCCATGACATCATGTGCATTTCATTAAAGTGGACTAGGCTATGAGTGCTCTATAGCGCGTGAACTGAGTTATCAGTCTTTTTCAACTCGACTTAAAAAAAAAAAAAAAAAAAACCTAAATGTTATTTATGTCCAAAGTGGACCAGGATACTTGTCGTTCTCCTTTTATTTAATTTCTGACTTTTATTTTTATTTTTGTTACATTGAATGAAATTGAACCATACACCTATTCTAACCATAACCCATTATTCCATCCACCCTCACCATTTGGACTAACCTCAAGAGCTTATCAAAGGAGAACTTTATTCATTGAATTAAGCGTTTGTTTGTTTCTTTTTTTTTAAACACTTTCATTGAAGGATTAAGAATGCAATAGATTAGAATCCAAAAAAGTATACAAGCTAGGGAGGTTCATCCCAGCCAATACATGACCTCCTGCAAATTAACTAAGAGCATGCTAGCTGACAGCTAGCTAGTTATAAATTGAGCAAAAAATTGGAGCAAAATTGGTGGGGTGGCTAGGGTAATGATCAAGTTAGAATTAAGATACATAGATTCATTGTTTGATTCTTTCCAATTTAACAAAAAGCAACTAAGAGCATGCCTGGCAAGTTGATGGGCTACTTTATTACACTTAAGGAGGAAAACCAGAATGAAGGAGCAAAAGACTAGATCAAAACCTTGGCCTCTTCAATCGGATGTCCCTCTACACTAAGGCCTTCTACAATGCAGCCTGAATTTGATCCCCAAACTTATTTTTTGGGTATAAAATGGGTATAGTCCAGCCACAATGAGCCGGAATGTGATTCCCATAATTTTTTGAGATCCAAAAGCTATCCCCAATGTTGGATATAGACTATATCCAAAACCAAATTAAATGGCTGACCCACCAACAAATAAAAGCTGATAGAAAAGCTCATGATGTCAAGGCTGCATGCGGGCCCCACAGTTAGAATAAAGGAATGGATGGTGATATGATGGGTAATTGAAAAGCAACGACTCCTGCATGAAGTTTTGGCTTTGTTTTGATTTGCAATTCCCGGCTCAGATCTGCGTGTCGTTGAAAATCAATGGCCCAGATCAGTTAAATGTAATTTTTGAAAATAATAATAATAATAATAAATATAGAAAAATTCGAAAAAAATTCAGAATTTTTTTTAAAATTCCCTTTAATTTTATAACGGCTAGTACACCAAAAATTCTATATAAACCTCATTCTTCTTAGTTTTTTCTTCACATAATTTTCTCTTTTACACCACATTTTTATCAAATTTAGTGAATTCAATATGGTTAGAGGTCTTGATTAATGAATTTAACGTGGAAGAGGCGATTAGAAGGACAGAAGCAGAATATGATGGTGTGGAACCAAGCATACAAGGTGGGCTTCCATCATCTTTACCTGAGAAGAATGTCTGTTGCAATTTGATTAGGAACAGACGTGTGAATGCACACTTGAAGGAAAATTTGATTGAGCACATATGGATCCAAGCGGGAGGCGCACCATATGCTTGAGGGGCCAATTTTGTGTAGTTTATGTGTTTGTGGTTTAGTTTATGTGTTTGTATTATGAAATGAAATAAATTGTATTGTGTTTAACGTTTTTAATATTCTAATATTAATATATTAATATTAGTGTCATTTTGAAGAGCTAATTAAATTATTAATAATGATATAATATTGTTAATCATAAAATATTTTAAATATTTAATTAACGGGCATTTAATCAATTTTAAGATTAAGTAGTTAAATATTAATATCCCTATATTTGGGCCTCAATATCATTGTGGTGGTGATCTCCAAAATATATATATTTACACTTTTGATATCCAAAATTGATTTGGGTATTAGGTATTTGAGGATCACCATTATAGAAGACCTAATTGAAAAAGGGCAAGGGTTAAAGGAACTTTGTTTATACCCCACCCAAAATGGGTGGCCCACATGAATATTTTTTGGATTGAAAGAGGACTTGCTGTGTTTTTTTAGTAAGATGTCAGCAAGATGAGAAATAAGAGAAAGGCGATGATTTATACATACATACATATATACATATATATATATCAATCAAGAAAGATTGTAGGAGACATTGGTCGTAGACACCTAAAGATCGAATTGCATCTTGGAATATTTTTGGTGGGCCTAAATGTCATCATTTTGTGACTTTTGTCTATTGAAGAAAGATTTTAATTTGAGGTTGAGAGAAAGTAACGATGAGTATATTATCCTATTTTATGGATGAATTGGTTTCTACCGAGAGTTGAGAGTTGTATAGAAGCCTTTAGCATAGTTGATCACAAGCCTCACGGCCCAGTACCAACATTTGCTCGACTAAAGCCTCTCGGGTGAACATTTTGCAAGACCAAAAGTGACTCAGCTAAAACTCAATCTTATCTCATTCTCAAGTTCAACTATAGTTGTCCACCTCTAAAGCTAATCAATTACAGTTGTCTACTACTCTCCAAAAGTAATTCATTTTCAGCCCACACACGTAGCTACCAAAAGTTGGGAAAAAAAGAAAATGCTGAATATAAAAAGAAAGAGACAAGACAATTAAAGGAGAACAATCAACCCTCCACACAACTCCCCAAAAACTCACGAAAATGTGAAATTCCCGGCAACCTTTTTGCCCCCAAATCAGCCCAACTGCTTTTATTTCTCAAATCTTTCCTTATTTTCATTAGTCTAGCATCTCAAACTTCTTTTAATTGTCTTTAATTCTTTTATATTTATGCAATTTCCTTTGAATTTATTTTAAATTTTATTTTCTGTCAAGCACTCTTTCAAATTCATGTTGCTATTTTTTTTTTTTACATTTTGGTTTTTCATTGTCAAAGTCCTAGCTAGCTAAGCTATTTAGGTAAGAAAAGAACTTAGATAAATTTTTCTCGTTCATTTTCTATATATCGCACAATCGTTTGTTAGAAATTATATATTTAATTTGGCCCTTTTACATTTTCATCTTTATTGTTCGCAATTAGTAATATATTCTTCTAATCGGCTACTCCAATATGATTAGTGGAACACCCGCTCCAAAGGTCGAAAACGCCGCCGTTACCGACAATGAGGCGTGTTGTGGTCCATCCCGGCCCTCCACGTGGCCAGGGTATTTTTTGAGCCTCAACAAACTATCTTTGTAAATGTATCAATCACATATTCTGCTATTCATATGACTTGTGTCATATATGCAGTTGAACAGTATGCAACTTTCCTTTAACCCTTCAACTTTTCTTAACAAGTGGAGGCGAATGTGTTTGTTAAAATGCCTCAAAGACGGTTCCTACTTCCTATACTAAGGGGCAAGATACATAGTAAGCGTGAGCAAGCTTTATACGTCATGCCTCGATCCTGCCTCAGCTCCACATAGAGAAATTCGTAGTAATAGAGCTTATTGTAAAATCTTAATCATTTGTTTGCACACACTTTACACACGCATTGCAGACACACACACGCAAAGAGTCATGGACAGCAGAGCACAAGCAATATTAAGGCATGAATATACAACATTGAAACGTGAAACAATTAAATGATAATTTGTAAATTGAGGAAAAATTGGAGCAAAACTGGGATTTCCATTATTATTATTATTACTTATAATATTGTGTTACAAAGTATAAAGTATAGACTAATGTGCATAAAGGCATGGCACATTAGGAGAAGACAAGGTACTTGTGCCATGGGCATTTTTGCAGAAGGCATAAGTCTTCTTGTTCGAAACAGACGAAGTTATATCAATGTTATCCATCACAATGTTGGTGCACCCACCTCCACCACAGTCCAAATTAATCGCTTTCTCGTCCACAGAAGTTCCACGAATGTTACGGTACGTAACATCGCTCACTTGTACATGCTGCATGCATACATATTCAATACAATAGAATCAAACAAACTGTCTAATAAGAAAATATTTCATAGTAGACGAATATCGATAATTAAATATCCATAAACTATATATCTGCATGACTGCATGCATGGATTAAATTTCTCACGTACCTTCCTAAGATCAAGTGATCCCGTGAGTCTAGCATAGTAGTGTTGGTCTATGATGATAGGGTTCTGGGTTGCTTGAACTGTGATTGCCTCAAAACTGATTTTCCTAGCAAACCCTGACCCGCCCTATAAAAAAGTTTAAATAGTCATTAATCAGAGGAATTTTTCTATGTGACTCGTGTAACTTCCCTCTCGCAAATGCATGTAAACTCCATCAAATAAAGGTGGCTTTCCACATATATTGTAAGAGGGAGTGGCATATCATTGTCACATACAATTTTTTTCTATTAATCGTAGCATTAGCATATATATAAAGTAACTAAGCTAGACTGACAAAATAAGTAGTGTAAAATATTAATGACTTAATTACCTGCCATGTCTTGATTCTCACTCCATTTTGTGTTCCCTTGAAGGTGCAATTTGCCACATGTACCTCCTCTACTGTGCTAAATTCTCCATTTTGACCAAGACTTCCCACACTACATACAAATTATGTATATATATATAAATATTAATCTAGCAATTCAACATATATTTCACTTAGTATTAATGGATCAATGTTGAATCATTTACTGATTTACCTTATACCATGGCCTGGTCCACACAAAACATTAGTAATGTTGATCTTGGATGAACCACTATTTATGGCAATACAGTCATCACCTATATATAAATTTGAAATTAATAAAGATGAAGAAATAATCCAATATTTGTAATTATAAATTAAAAAGGTTGTTAATTATAATTTGTGGATTTAATTAATTGATAAATATTATTTTCAATTAGGTACGTACCAGTTCCTATGTATGAATTTCGAATGTTAATGTTGGTTGAATCAGAGATATCAATTCCATCTGTGTTTGGACTTTCTTCAGGAGCCCTAATAAAGATTCCAGAAATCTGGGCACCATTACAGCCACTGATGCTTATGTGATTTCTCGCGCTATTCAGATGAGTCAAATGACTCAGTTCGAGACCATCACATTTGTGAAGATGCAAAGCCTGCAACAATTATATATAAATTTATTAAATTTATTAAAAAATTTATTTGATAACCGATATTCGGATCATTGGATCACATTGGAAAAATTATAGGGTATAACCGATATACCGCTATGTGGTATAACCAATTCAACTTATAAGGGTATTACTGGACGATGTGTTTATATTAGTAGGGTATAATATTAATAACATCTACTCATATTATAACAAATAGACTGGTTATATCACGTGTCAATATAGCGGTTATACAAAATAATTTCTCATCACATTGAGGGATAAATCAGGACGTACTAGTCATGACCAGAGTCAAATGAGGCAATCACTTTGGTCTTTGGATCCCAATATTTGTTAGGATTGATAATCTCATTTTTATGATTTGCCTCGGACGTACATCCAAAATTTTAAAATGGACCATGAAATAGGCTCAACATGTTATTACGAGAAAGAAAAGAAATAAGGCTTACAGTTGGACGTCGCTGGCAGTTAGAGCCCTTGTTCACGCAAGCTTTCCACCAAAAGAGACCCTGGCCATCAATTTGACCTCCTCCATTGATTATTAGGCCTTGTACATTTGAAAACTTAATCCATTTATCACTCTTTGACCAAGCATCAGTGCCATATGGTGCAACGATATTTCCTTGAAGCTGTAACGCATAAAATATTGGTGAATCTACAAGTATAAGTGAGTAGAAATTATTGACTAAAAATAAAATTGACAAATCACAATATACATATATATATAACTGTAATAAAATAAACAAACGGTTTTTGTAACAGTTTGATTCACCGTTTGTTTCTTGGATAGCATTGCCCAAATGTTTAAATAGCTCGATCATTTTCAATACATGCATTTAATTAAAAGGTTACAATTCAAAGCTAATGAAAACTTTATAGTGAATACAAAAAGGTTACAAGATTTTTCACTCCAAGAAATTAATTATGGGTCCGTTTTCCTTATTTGGTCATCATTCTTTAATTTTATTCCATTATTAATCCCAAAAAATATGGTTATGCATAATTAGGGTATATTTATACCTGGAAATTTACGTTACTAGCCTTGCAAGGACCATCAAAAGCCAGAGGTTTTAACAAGAATGTTTTTCCCTTTGGTATGACCATGGTAGGGGTGCCTCGAGTTGATCCACACACTGCTCCCCATGCTTTGAGGAAGGCCTATCGATCAATAGCACAAATTAAATCAGACGGTAAAAGAAAATATATGATTAGAAAAGGGAAAAATTAATAGAAAAATAAAAACAATATAAAAAAACTAGGGTAATTTCCATTTGAATATGAGGATTTAAAATGAAAAACTTAGATATGAGTTTTTCGTTTAAATTGTTTGTATCAAATGTTAAATGAGACAATAAAAGGAGAGTTTTGATAATTTATGAAATGAAAAGAAAACTATATGGATTTTTTTTTTTTTTTTGAGCATTTAAATCCATATACATACTTGTGAATCATCAGCTCTGCCATTCCCAACTGCACCAAAATCAATCACATTGAAAGTATTTTTTGTTTCTTGGACGCCATTCCCAACAGCATCATCATCAATCCGAACATTTGTTGTTGCTGATCCCCATGCTTGCAGGAAGGCCTTCATTTCAAGAGTAGCACAAAATCAAAACACAGTAATTAGAAAAGAAAAATTAATTAACCATTAGAAAATTGGAATAAATCAATGGAATAAGAAAAAAAGAGAATTAATCCAACAAGAAATATTTACTTGTAAATCAACAGTTTGGGCATTCCCAATATCATCATCACCATAATCAAACTCATTGAAAGAGTTTTCTGTTGCAGCATTAATCAGCTGTCTAGCACATGATGAACTAGGTAATGAAGCAATACAAATCCAAATGATAAGCAAATAGATAGCAAGTGGGCCCTGCATAGTCTCCTAATGCTAAAAGGGCAAGCCAGCAAAGAGAGACACAGAGTCAGAGAGAAGGGTTGGTATACAAATAATAACCTTTGGAGTGAATTGAGATGAAGGGCAAAGGAGAACGATTGAGAAGTATATATAGGGTTTAGGGTTGCAAAAATGGCGAGTAGGAAAGCTATGGAATGCAAAATTAATTGAAACCAATCACATTCTGGTTTTGGTAAAATTATTTAGAATTCAAATCCTTTCCTTTAATTTCTTTCTTCACCAACACTACAATTCAAATCTTTAATTGCTTTTCTTTTCTTTTTTCATCAACTTTATTTTATGGCAGTGATTTCTCTGTTTCCGATTCTATATATGTTTATAAAAACGTGCATGCTCCAAAATTTGTGGCAATGATTTCTTAATTGCTCGTATTCTATGCATATTTAACAAAGTGAAAGTGGAGCTCAAAATCTTTAGATTTTAGTTTCAAAAATTGAAGTTGTAGTTTATTGATACTGTGTCAAAGTAACACATTAATTCTGCGATTTGCGGATTTTGTTAGTTAACCATGCATATGCGTGAATCCATTAAAGGAAACTCATGAGAGATTGGAATGTGGGAATTTTCAATGTTCAAATCTCCAATCACATTTATATATATTGACCAAATTTTCCGTGATTGGTAATTGAATCGTGAAACTAGTTATTCAACCATCAATTATATCTATATCGAGTTCAAGAGTGAACAAAGAAAAGAAAAAGTCAAAGGTTCAATTCTTGTTGCAGGGTAATAAAATGAAGGCTCAATGAAACCTAAAAGTAAAAAAATATTAGTTTTGCAAACTACAAAAAAAAAAAAAAAAAAAAAAAAAAAAACACAGTTTGGATTCTGATGTTAAATAATATGTTGTGCTGGACTTGGGTTCTCAATTGGACCCTAAACCCTAAGTATTTCGCTTTGTTTAGAGTATTACTGCCTTTCGGTAAAACGTGGTATTTTTGTTGAAATCTAACTAGTGTAGAGAAAAAGCCTCAAAGAAAAATAATAATAAATTACTCACAAGTCTAGTTATTGTAAGAGTGCAAATTTGCTCACCACCTCTAAAAGTGGTGAGCATCACCACTTTATTTATAGGGTAACATGTGTCATCTAAATTAACTCTAGTTAACAATTTTGAATTAATAAATTCTAATATAATAATGAGGTGAGAGAAAATCTTTTTCTTCCAAAACTTACTTGCCTTTTTTAATTCTCACGCTCTCTCTCCTTTATTTTATTTTCCTTTTTTTTTGTAAATCTTTTTTTTTCTTGTTTGACACCCTATATCTTTTCAACTTTCATCTTCTTCAGGAAAAACAAGTTTGGTCGTCTACCTTATTCCCTACTAGTTTATTTCAAATATTAATTAATTTGATTTATTTATTTTGGCCAAAATTAATTAATTTGATTAACTAATCAATAAATATGTGATCATAAATGTGATAGGCAAGTACAAGCACTCAACCAACAACTCAAGGATCATCTCGTCAGTTAAATTTTTCAGGCTCAATTTGATGCGGTGTTTGAAGAGAAGAGTTGTAAATGTCCTTTACACATAATTTTCGATATGTTAACTTTAGCATAGTTGTGTTGCATTGCAACAACAACGTTTTTGGGTCGGTAGTATTATGGGTTTTGTAAAATTATGATATATTGGGCTTCATATAAGAAGCTTATGGAGACCTCATGTAGTTTTTTCATTCAAAATTAAGAATTTAAAGCAGACTAAAATAATTTATTGTGTTATAATTTTGAATGAACAATTAGCTTAAAATAAATTCTGGAATAACAAGTATAAAAATGAGGTCTTCGATTGCTTTAGATTTAAAATGAGGTCTTCAATTGGAATAATGAGTATAAAAATTTCTGAAAATTTCTTTCAAATGTGTGATGAAAGATAGTGCAGGGTGAATAAATAAAAAAAATGGTGTAATAGGGTAATGTGACGAAGAGTGCAGTGTAAAGAAAAAAGTGCATACATGAATAAAAGAGAAAAACAAAAAAACAAGAAACAAAATCAGGAAAATAAAATAAAGGGGAGAGAGAGCGTGAGAATTGAAAAAAGCAAGTAAGTTTTGGAAAAAAGTGATTTTCTCTCGCTTCATTATTATATCAGAATTTATTAATTTAAAATTATTAACTAGAGTTTGTTTAGAAAACACATGTCATCATATAGATAAAGTGGTGATGCTCACTGCTTTTAGAGGTGGTGAGCAAATTTGCACTCTTATTGTAAGATTTTTATATGGAAACTCAGCAAAAAAAAAAAAAAGTATTTTAAGTAGAAATTCAAAATGAGAAAGAAATTTAACCTATAGCCCAACCGGCCCAAAAATTAAGTAAAAGCTCAAACTGTCTACTGAGCGCTCGGCGAATCTGCATATGCAGCCTAAAACATGCATGTACAGCCTAAAACATGAATGTACAACCTAAAATCTGTCATCTACAACTTAAAAAATTACATCTGCAACTTAAAAATATAAATATGCATATGCATATGCAGGATGCGTCTGCATCCGCTGAGCTCTCAGCAAGCATGATGTAGCACGTTTTTCCCCTCCGCTCACACGTATACACAGATAGATTGAGTTTTTACTTAATTTTTTATTTCGCTTTTTTTTCAAAAACTGAACTTTGGAGTAATTTATTTTAAAAAAATAGAGAATTGTGTTTTCCGGATAGTATGTTATAGATAGAATTATTGTGTGTGGCTCTAAAACCACGTGTAGTGTGACTAATTCATAGAATTATAACATGTATACATTTATTAATATCTAAAACCGTAAATTATAAACTTATCGTTCACCCATATTATAACATGTAGAATAATAACATTACGTGACAGTGTTATGGTTACGTACAATAATTTTTCGTTATAGATATTTAGTTCAATACTGAATGATTCCTTTTGGATTTAGATTTTTTTTTTTTTTCAAAAAAAGATTTGGTTAGCGCGCTATGCATAATTTGGTTGTGAAAGAGCTTCATACAAACTTTGCGACATTCTTTTGTTTTTAAGAGAAAATTCGCTGAGTTATTCCTTGAATTTTAACCTGATTTATACGTTTCAAAATAGAGTTTACCTAGGATTATTTTAAGTCCTTTTTTTTTTTTTTCATGAAAAAATGGAGTACTAAAGATGAAGGTACGTTTTATGAAATTTCAAAGTTAAGCCTATACACAAGAATTCTGTAGTATTATGTTTTTGGGTAACTTGGCGGGATTAATTCAAGCCCAAAAACAACAGAACACTACATCAGGACAGACCTAGTCTTAGAGATACCCATCATATCCTTGAAGCTGCTAACAGCAAGGGGAGGCAACCCGAGAACATGAGATTAGTTCTATTGTTCAATTAAGTTGTGTCATATTTTAAAATATTTTATTTTGTTCTTTTGAAGCTGTCCAAAAAAGAGAAAAATTGATCAAAGGCAGTCTTAAAACTAGAACGTAGCATCCTATTTTCCTTCAATCCCAGTACAAATGGCTTCATTGAGTTAATCGCGAGTGAGATATCTTTGAACAAAATTAACCCTCTATACGATTAAGTGAACCCGGCCATGACACCATGAATTTTTCTATGGACTACACATGACCTCAAACAGGTGGTCTACGAAGAAGTGTGATAAAGACCCAAAGATACCGAGAAGCATTGCCTTCTAACAAATGGGTATCTGCATATATCATAACAAACACATACAACATATTTATATACTTTTAATAACAAATAATATATTGACTCATAAACACCTTTAATTGTAACTCTAATCACACATATAACGATTTCCCTATTCTGGTGGTAGGTATTAATTTTTCTTCTGCAGCAAACCTAATCTCCCTAAAAATTAACAAAGTGTTATTCCAAAAAGATTGTGAAAGCACAATATCACATTTCGTGCAATTTTGTTCATCCATAAAGGAATTGATCCATACTGCAAACCAAATAAAGAACTAATTAATGAGTTAATTATGTTCTTGCAATGATAACGTTAAAACTAATCCTTTTTCTTTTTGCCTTTTCTTTTTTTGGTACTAGAGATGCTAGAGAACGAACTCTGTAATTCCATATTACATGCAGGAAGTACGTACTGATCGATTTAAGAAGAAAAAAGAAATTAAAAACATAATGAGACAAACACAACATGACAACCAATAAGTTCAATAACTAAATCCAAGTGAGAGATGAGATCAAAACAAATTACGTATTACTAATTAATTTGAGAAAGAAACTTACACTTGATTCTTAGAAATATGAGATCAAAACAAACCTCCGGGCATCTTTCTGTTGAAGACAACAATAAAAAACTGTCAGAAGTTAGTTGCATAAACCTGTGAATACATACAAGTAAAGTATATAAATACGAAAATAATTTTTGTGAATAAATATTGGATTAAAAGATGCCAGTAAGTGATCGATTCATATGATCATATGGAATTTAATTTATAATATGATTATTAGGGTAATTAGTTATCATGCGAACTGTCACCAAATAGCCACTCTGGAAATGCCTCTATTCCGTTAAAACATCTTATATACAAAGATGTTAGAGAAGTGAAGTGTTGAATTTGTTGAGGTATCAGATTTCAAATCGGGGAAAGACGAAAGACATCTTCTGCCACAGGATTCAATTGACAACTCATCAAGAGATGTGCAGGATGGTATCCCACTCGGTAGACTTGTCAATCCATCACAATTGTGAATATACAACTAATTACCAAGACATGTGAGACTATGTGAGGTTCTCTAGACTAGGAATACTCTCTAGATTAAGGAAACCAAGTATTGATAACTGCTCTAGAGATTTGCAGGATGGCAACCCGGCCACTTGGCAGACTTGTCAATATATCCATCACATTTTTGAACATGCAAATCACGAAGGGATGTGAGGTTGTCTAAACTCACAAGATGTAAATTTTGGATAATTAATTGACCTTGCAATTGGCTTAAGCCACCTAGCTCCTCAATTCCCTGGCTCATTGCCCCGTGCAGAGTATAGTGAGGTAATTGTTGGGCTCAATTTATATATAGTTTATATCTTTAAAATCATACATTTTTGTGTATGTCTTTTAGCATTTGTAGTGTTTTACTTATTATTTGGTTAATTAGTGGATTTTATTAGTTTTTATCATTTTTCTTAGATTTAATTAGTTTTCATCATGGAGGAGAGGAGAGTGCGAGAAAAATAAACAAATAAAATTTTACAACAGTAATGTTTTCAAATGAGTCAATTGCCCCATCCCAAATGGAATTTCGATATACTCATCAAAATAAACATGTCTCAAGTTGATCAAATTTTTCAGTTCCTTCAGAAACTTTTTAAGAAACTTCATATTGTGCATTCTTAATGTCGGTAGATTATAGAGCTTTCCAATAGATTTGGAGAGTTCTTTGATTCTTGTTCTTGAAATGTCAAGATACCTCAAGTGTCTCAATTCGCCAATTGAAATTAGCAACTCCTCAATATCCGCCTCATATAAATTCAAGACACACAAAGCTCTAAACCATGGGAAGAATATGCTATTAGGGACCTTGTCATTATTCAAAAATTGTGAGTGCAATCTCCCAACACTTCTTGCTGGCATTCTTTCTAGTGTTGAAGTAGAAATTTGTGCAACATGTTGAATCTCTGGTAAATCACCCATCTCATTGAAGTCTCATGTCAAGCTTTCATATTTGGATACTTCTTCGGCAAGATCATGCATAAGATTGTGCATCTTGCAACTAGTAATAATGCCAAACACATCTTTTGTAGAATCTTCAAATAAGGAGTTTTCCAATAGAATATTAATATATTCATTGCCTATATCCTCCATCTCCATGTTGCTTTTATTAGGAGAAGGGTGGATTATTCCTTGAGCCATCTAAATTAGATCAAGTTTTCTCTTTTTATTTCAAAATCTTTTGATCTTGTACATTGAGTAATATGCAAAGCACTGTTTCAAAGATGTTGATTTAATATGATCAAAACTCAATTTCAAAATCGACATGATTCTCTTCTCTTCTTCTTGTAAGTCCCACATTCTATTTTCTTTGATCAACAACCATTCAGCTGTAGTAGTTTTAGAACGTAACAAGCTTCCCAAAACCTGTTGGTAGATGAGTGAGAATTTCTATTTAATAATGAATAGGTTAAAAGAAATACTAACAAAACAAAAATAGTAGTTTAACATTCGAAGTAGACTATATTTTTCAACATTCTTTTGGATATATGCTAAGTGCTATAGTGCTCTCCATTTTGGTCATTATAATTATTTTTTTCCAACTTTGTTAGAATCATACAGGAGTTTAAAATAGAATTGTTATGAAAACTACTAAAAGTGATCATGCATGGTTTATTGGTACAAAAAATTTTACATTTAAATGTATTAGTGGCCGAGTGTAGCTCTTTCCCTAATGAAATATGTCATAAAATGTAGTGAGGAATTAATCAACTCCTTTGCCAACTTTATTTTTCTTTAGAAAAAGAAAAATATAAGAAAATGAAGAAGGGAAATGAAAAAATAAAGAATATTTCAAGTAACTTATGGTTGAGAAACCAACTAGTTATTGGTTTAGTAGTAAAAACAACAATAATAATAAACCTTGTGGGTTAGAGCTTTATTTGTAAAAAATAGGAACCAAAGAAAAAAGTGTAAATTAATTAACATCAAATAGATAATGTAATAGTATATACATACATTTGCCAACAGTGGTACAATTGCACACTTTTTAGCAATATCACTTCTATTTCTTTATAGATCTAGGTCTATTAGAGCACAACCATCTGAAAATGCTCTATCCTTTATTATGAACCAACATTCATCATTAGATAGTTTTTTCAAATCACACCTACAGATAGGAAGCGTTTCTGTGATTGATGTAACTTTAGCACTGTGGGTGGTGACAATGATGGTACTTCCTCGAGCAGAATTGAGTTTTGGCAAACAACTCATAATTAAGGTTTCTCATTTATGAGGATCTTCGTTCCAGACATCATCGAGTATGAGAATATATTTTTCCCCGTCAACTCTTCTTGGAGGGTTTTGATCAATGCATCCTGACTTTCTCTTATCGTAGCTTTTGATGGGTTAAGAGATTCTAACGAATTAAAATTGAATTGACATGAAAAGGATTAGATACACACACACCCATATTTTTCAATCAAAATATGTATTCACATCAGGTTCATTGTATAACCATTTAGCCAAAGTTGTCTTTCCTAGACTTGCAATTCCCACAATGGCCATAATCGAAAGATTTTCTTGATTGTCAGAGTTGATCAAGGTTGCAATTATGTTAGACACAACTTCCTTCCTTCCAACAAGGTTTTCATCTTTGTCAATGAATGAGCTTGTTTCTCTATCCCCTATAATTCCATGATGGGCAGGGGTTGCATCCACTTTGGTTTTATAATGTGAAACTATTCCAATAAAAGATGCCTCACTCTTAAGATCCATCAAAGATGCATTGACTTTCTGAATTTTTTGTGCTAATTTTTATATTGAGCTAGTCTTCCACTGCCTGGCAACGACCTTGTGGTTAATGAGAAACATCACCTAAGATATCTTGAATGACGGATCGACAATGATTGGTGGAGCTTTGTTAGCTCTACTTTGAACCACCAGGCATGACTGAAATCTTGAGCAGCAACTGAAGCCACCTTCTTTAGTATTTCCTCAGCTGCGAAAGTAAGGAGAGATTTCAATCATCTTTCCTTCGGTATGTAAGACAAAGAAAGAGTAGATTAATTAAGAAAACAATTTGAGAGTTGAGACGCACAATGTTTTCTCTCTTAGAAGGCGATGATGGTGTTTTCTTTCCCGGCAAGAAAAAAAATGATACCTTAGCTTATATATTATTACTTTGAACTCGACCTTCGTATTGAGGATAGATTCTCTCCTTCACATGTGGCTTACATCATAATTAATTAGCCAAATGGGCATTAGATTTGAGAAGTCCACTAAACTTTCAAATCACATCATATTATAAGTTTATAACAATTGCAATTTGCACTTACCAATGCATGCTTGTAGTTGCAATTATGGAGGAAGATGGATGAGTAGTCAAGGTTGAAGGCCTTAATTAGAATATGTCAAATATGCCTATATGGTCTAGACGATATCGACTCGAGAGGCAGTAACTCGATCGGTAATATGGTCATATGGAACAATGAAAAATATATATTATAATGACCGAGAACATGTACGAATAATTGGTAGATTATGGACGTTTACCTCAATAAAGGAGGGAGGAGCAGTAAAAGCTACAAGGACCAAAACCTCGGGTACGTGAGCGGAATCTGTGGTGGAGGATGGAACAAAGGCGTTGGAGCCTTGATGTGAGTGATGACAATTTGTTATAGAAAAAAAAAGAGGATAAATAAATATAGGAAAAAAGACTTTCATAATAGAAGTGAAGCTTATTGAATGGTTTATTTTTATGTGGCCTAGAGAACTAATAGTCTCAATGACCGGAGCATCAGTTGTCATCAAGTGGTCTTAATCTCAGCATGATCAGATTCTATTGTGCCCATTCCACCAATCGAAGCCTCAGATGATGTAGTACTAAGCAGTTAGCTGAATCACTGGGCTGGAAACCTAGCAATGGTGAAAGACTTCGATTAGGAAAGCCCAAAAAAATAAGTAAAACTTCAAAGAACCAAGTTATGAATGGCTTACCCTTAAGTCGGGTGAAGTGATAATAGACTATCATTAATTTGGACCATAATGGAACTAGGAAAAGTAAGGCCCGAGAAAATACTTACTAGAATTGGGCCCGATCGGAGCTTGACGAATATCTACAACATCCCTGCTTGTGTTAACAGCTAAGTAAAACTTCTTGGTATATGGATCTGAATCGAACGAGGAACTTGGTGAAGCCATGATGTTTGGCTACAAAGAAAAGTACCAAGAAAATATTAAAAATATGCGGGAAAGTTAGGATATTTGAAAACAAAGTTTCTTCTGGCCAAAAAAAAAAAAGTTTCTAAACAACCACCAAAAGTCACGAAATCTAAGAAATCTAAGTGGAAAAGTGAAACTTACAAACAAAACCCGAAAAAATCACCAAGAATCATCCAAGAAATCAAGCTAAATCACAAGAAAATAGAGCCTACAATGTATTTCTAGGGAGATTTTGGCTATGGAGTTCTTGTAAAATGGAGAAGATGAAGAAAATATGGGTTTTGAGGTTACCTTAATAGATGTGATGATTCCACAACTAGCTATTTGCGCTTCAACTAATTTTTGCCACATGCATCTATAAGATCATTGGAAACTAGAAAATTAAATGTAAAATCTTTTATACATATTCTGTATGAACACACAATCTAAAAACACT
Organism: Dryas octopetala; assembly: GCF_963921425.1. NCBI lineage: Eukaryota > Viridiplantae > Streptophyta > Magnoliopsida > Rosales > Rosaceae > Dryas > Dryas octopetala. The sequence goes on from NC_141366.1 coordinate 23,786,232, forward strand.
AGACATGTATAATCACCATTGCATAAGTATAACACATGTGAGAACAAACTTACCTGAAGAAGCCATGTCGACTGCAGCAAGTATCTTGAAGTCTAAGAGCACAAGCCTTCCAACCAGCACAAACTTTCTTCAAAGCTTTACTCAATATGGGGCAGAGTACCAAATAGCATAGATCGATCATTTGTGTGGTCAGGGACTTGAGCCTTATATAGGGTCTTGATCAAATCGTGTACCTCCCATTAAGATATCTATGGTTCAATTCTAGTATAACTTTATATAATGACTAATTAATAAATACCTTGTTTATAGTATAAGGCAGCTCACTATCATAATCCCATTCTGATTAGAAATATGACTCAGTTGAGCTTTTCCTGTGGTAGTTTGATTAATACTCCTATCACTTGCCTCTTAAGTTTTATTAGCATTGTCAGCATCCGAATAGAATAAGGATTTAGTCCATTAATTTCTTACATTAAATTCAAACAAATTCAAATTGGGTTGCAAGATGATCAGCCGAAAAACATCAAGGATGTCCAGCTGAGAGATCCTAATGGCTCTTGTATTGAAATGATCACCGAACTAAAAAAAAAAAAAATTATAACTCATACACTGAAGTAAGAGCAAACTAATTATCGATAAACCATATTGAAATGAACTTCATAAATTAAACAAAAACATTATGTAATAGTAATTAAGAGCATCGAGACCGATTGTATCTTAGACTTAAATTAAAAATTAAACGATATGAATCTTAATAAACAAGTTGGATTTATGGTTGAATCATTCAACACGATTAATTCAATATGTGGAAGGTTAATTGGTATTTCGTATAAATATAAAACGATACGATACAAATACAACCATTTAACACGAATTATCATCCATATTACGTCCCTCACCTCTAAGTACTGAGTCATAGTTTCTTTACTTATTTGCCTCTCGGGACAAAATTATTAGGTAATTACCTAGACCTTAGGCCAAATAAGCCAACTCGACACTATATTAAGAAAATTAATATGTAAGAACATTTGATATATTTGTAATTCTCTTTGGAAAAAAATGTTGTTTGACCAAAAATTTTGTGCACACATAGGGTGGATGGTTCCCTATGATAATGGGTAGCCATTGTGATAATATAAGTATAATTTGGAAAGTCAAATCGTACAACTTAACATTCATTCACTTTCCATGTATATAAGGTTAACCAGACCTAGCTCTTTGGTCTTATCAAACCAACACAATTTTCTATATAAGAGAAGCCTAGGCGACCCTTGAAAATGCACTCTTGAGCAATATTTCTACAAAGATTTTGAGGCCATGATTTTACAATTGTAAGGACCTAGAGTGAACAAAGAAAGACCCATAGAATAACTAAGGGACCTACTCCCAATTTAAAGTGCAAGGTCCATGAAAAAATGACAAAAGGCATAAGACCCCCAATTTGTTAGAAAATAGATGGACCGTGAAATTTATATCATATGACATAACTCTTATAAAAAACAAGCTACATCTTCCTAAAACAATTTAAGGGACCGACACTACAACAATGAAGTTAATAGACAACAGTGAAAAACCGTTGTCTATTTACCCAAAATTCCGTCGTCTAGGCGAGTGATGACTATAGTATATTTAGACAACGGTGAAAACCCGTTGTCTAAATGGATTAATACAATAGTTATAATTTAAAACTGTTGTCTAGTACCCACCAAAATGCATGATATTCAGCTTAAACAGTTGTGTTGAAACCCAATACACAACGTTTACAGATACAAAACTATTGTATTAATAATGATTAAACAATACTTATGTGCTATAAATGTTGTCCAAAGTACTATTAAACATCCATTTTAAGAAACACCGTTGCATAATTAAGTATAAAACCGGCATGAATGTTTGTACATAAGAAACTCACAACAGTTTTTACTAAAACATGTTATTTTAATTACTTATACATATCATTTTATATATTAAAACCGTTGGGTAATCATATTTTCCACAACTTCTTTTAACTATATGTGATGTTAAGTTATGCGTATGACAAGTAATTTTTTTTCAAAAATGTTGTATAGATAGATGATACACATCAATTTTTTGGTTAATAAACGTTTTAACTGTTGTTAGTAGGTGTGTTATACAATGGTTATTTAACTAAAACCGTTGTCTATGATTTATTAACATAATTTTTTTAAATTGAAAACTGTTGTTTGTTTGATTCACATTTTAATATCCCTGCTTACATCCAATTGAATCCCCATTAATTCCCTGCTTGCATATCCAATTGGAATTAAATCCCACTAAATCCCTGCTTGTTGCATCCAAAGTAATCCACAAATATTGGTAACTCAAAAAGATCCATGAATTCATTAAATTGGAATTGGAGTTTACAAAGTCGATCATGATAACAAACTCATTCACACATCCCTTGCCAATTAATGTATAGCCCAAAAAATTATAAGTAACTTGATAACTACAAAAAGTACTTGTTGATTACAAAAACTATAAAGCTAGGGATGACATGGTCTAACCTAAGTAATCGTGCAAAGTTAGCCATATACATACCAAAATATCTGACTTTGCAAGATTAGCTAGTCAATGAACTGCTCCCATCATAATATTGCATGTCTACACAGCCTAGCTAGTTAGCTATACAAAATATTTACCAAAAAATGCTTGTTAAACCCAGCCGGCGGACTTAGGGAAGTGAGGAGTACGTATTGGATCTACATATAGCGCACCAGAAAGCCCGCCCATTCAGCGCGTACTTCATCAATCTGGTCCTGTGAGTAGGTGTTGTCCTTTCTCCTTTCCCACTGAAATTAACCATGGAGTAACAAAGGGATTAACATAAGGGAATACACCAATAAGAAATTCAACATTTTTGTTTAATTAACCATTTTTTTTTAGTAATTGAATGAATCAATAAAAAAAAAAAAGGAGCAGAGGAAACCCCTGAACCAAAGAACAAACATACAAAGTAAGAACAAACCATCAAAATAATGATCTAAGTGACTTAAAAAACAATTAACCTGCCATAACCATCAAGTTAATCATCAACCAACAAATTAATGATCTAATTGACTTAAAAAACAATTAACTTGTCATAACCATCAAGTTAATCCATCATCATCATAATTAACAAGGGTTTTTACACAATTGATCCAAAGCACATTTTAAACAAAATGAAACATGTCCTCAAAGGAGAGGTCCGGTCCTCAATGTTCAAAACCATTTCTTGTCCTACATCAAATTATTAGCTACTAAGACTAGATATTTCCCAAAAATAAATGCAATAAAATTAGCTACTGTCACAACAGAACCTTGTCCTAACACATGGCAGGAACTTAGACTTCCAAATACAAAGAACAAGAAAAAGCTTCACAAAAAGTAGGATGTTCAGAGAACAATGTTAAGATACATTCCCAAGTTTAAGAAATTCCAATAGAAAGATACGAAATAGTAGGAAGCTAATCTGCAGTGAGTCATATGGCATGCATGTATCAATTCTGTTTAAGAAGACCCATTTAGAGGATTGAAAAGCAGTATGTAATTACCATATCTAATTTGGCATATAATACTCTTTTACATGCACAATCATACTTACAAATGCATGCTTGTTTAAGCAATAATTAATAAATCTCAACATGCTTACAAGAGTCATCAATGGTGGCAAGCAGAACTTAGTCCCTCTCCTGCTCCCACTTTCCTTTTACGATATCAAGAATGACTTTTTGTAGTGATGCTCACTTCACTGCAACCTGAAATCATACAAAAAGAAAAGTTACAAGTTGAAATTTTCAAGGGACACTTGGGAAAAACCTTGTTACATATATTATACTGATAAAAAACAGACACAGCCAACCGTCTATATGTTCATTTAAAACTTATTTTAGGAAACAATACTGTAATTACAAGAGCCTTGTAGCTAAAAATCAGACAGGGCAACAAATATAAACCGTTTAATACTATCTTTTCCCTTCTTAATTTCTTCTTCCTTTGCTTTGACTTTTTCTTGTCATTCCTCTTCCTTTCCCTTTTCAAGAGTGCTTGAAGAGAGATGGGCTGGCAATAAGATAATTTATTAAGATTATAAGAAAATGAGATTTCACTAGAACCTTATTTTAAGATATCACTTACTGCATCAAGTATGTGGCCATACAAAGGTAAGATGCACATTCCAATGCTCTCTTTGAATATGATGTTGCAGTCTGCAGAAAATGTACTCTCATCAGTAAGTATTTAAAATAACCAAAAAAATAGGTGCTAACAACTCATTAAATCACAGTACTTCTATATGGCTATTTAGCAAGGAAACATCATTGTTTAGTACTTGGCTTTGACCAAAATTTAGACTTCTAAGCTGTACTCTATTATTTTAAATTTACTATAAAAAAAAATTCAATAGGATTCATTTTCCTTTCATAATATGAAGTATGAAAATACTTGGGAACCTGATTTAGAACTTTGATGATAGAAGTAGGCTTCCTTGACCTTATGTTTTAATAAACCTGCAAAGAATTAAAACGAAAAAAAGAAAGCAAAGTAGGTTGATTGAAACTAAAAGATCAAGCTAAAAAAGTTCTAACTAAAAATGCTGAGACAAAAATAAAAAATTCTATGTTCTTGTTTTGCATAAGTCATTTAACCATATATGCAAGATCTATCAATTTACCTACCGATAAACAAGTTAATTTTGAGTGGTTCTCTTGCATATCGAGTTATAAAATTATACATCTCCAGTCCAATTTATTGCAAATCATCATAAGTGAAAATATTCATTTGTCGTCCCAACCATCCATCAATACCCAAACCATTCAGCTAATGTAAGATACAAAAAATTCACTCAAGTACATATTGGCTATGAAGTTAACCCAAAGACCATTAAAAAAATAAAACCATAGTTAGCGAAAAATTGTTTCATGCACAACTTTTATTCACAAGTATACATTGATAGATGTCCAATTTCCTGTAAAGTTAAAAGAGCACACGTGGCCCATCAATTTTATCATTCTTAACCTCCACTAAAGAAATTTCACACCCAGTCCTCTTAGCCTATATCTCCAGCTAGTCATAGGCAGTTGCTCAAAATGTATCCCCTGCTGCCATCAGTATCTGGCACAATTCCGAATCACAAGGCAATTCAAATAACAAAAGCCACTGAGGAATACACATGCTTTTCTTGGATGTATAAATACATATATATATATATATGGAGGTCTGACCTTTCACTTTAAATTCCAAAGGAGATATGGCTTGCTTCGGCACCTTTCCTGCAGGAAAATAACACAAGCTAGTCTTGTGATTTGCTAAAAGAAAAAAAAATAAAAAAGGGATTGCAGCCATCAAGATAAAAGAGGAGTGACTCATCTTCTTGTGTCTTAAGTCTTGATTTTGGAGTGGCTTGCTGCAAGATGAAAGAGCAGGTTTTCAACAAAGTCATATGAAAAAAAATAAAATAGCAAAACAAAAAAGAGGCAGTTGGCACCTGGAGAAATAAATCAAGAACATGGTCTCTTCTCTTCCCTCCCTGCCAACAAAAAAAAAAGCATGTATTAGAGAATGGAAAAAAAGAAACCAAGAAAAAAAAATGGATGGAGAAATTATGTCCATTATAAAGAAAAGGAACCTCACTCTTTGAAGTCTCACATGGAGGACTATGGGGGTATTGAATTCCTTTTTAGTTAGTTGACACCTGCAAATTAATAAAAAGGGTCAGCTACTGTTGGTATAAGACAAAGGAAAAGTATGGAAATCCAAAGTCAGCAAAAAAAGGACACATGAAAGGGATTAAACTACCAAAGAAATAATAATTATTTCTCTTGCTCCAAGCCCCACGTAGCAATGTTTGCTGCAAGTTTTCTTAGGTGCTGCAAAGTCTACAAATACACATGGCAAACAAGTTCAAGTCAGCCCAAAAGTAGATACAAGATCAAGTTAAACCCAAAAGAAAATAGTCTAACTTGCACATGAGACAGCTAGTAAGTGGTTGCTTTCACCAAATATTTATTTTCTGAACAAAGAGATAAGAAAGATCAAAAAGATGCAAAAATAGACATGCGTAAAGTGATATTGCCTACGCCGATTGCTTTGTTATTTTTCTTTGCCTCCAGTCAAAAGGAATTGGCTTGCTTTCAAAATTAGAGGAGAGGGGTTCTTGCTGCTTCCAATTTGCAACCATGTTCTTCTTAACCTTTATTTAACCCATTATTTTATTATAATTTATTTATCACCATCTAGCTAGTCCTCCATATTCCAACCCCTGCTTTCAAATTTCAATCATGAAGTCTCCTTTTCTCTTCATCTACTCTCTTTCTCTCCCCCTCTTTTATCTCTCTATCTCTCTTTTTCTCTGCTATATCAATTTCCCAACCTTTAAACCTCCCCACTCTGCTATATTAGTTGTAACATTAATTCTGCAAAATGCAGGCCATTCAAAATAAGGGCCAAGACAAAACAAACCCAAGTATACAAGTTAAATTTTTACTACAAATTAATAGATCCATCAGATTTGGAAATCAAAAACAATGATTTGGAGCTATGTAGAACTATTGAGGGTCCCTAATCTAAGTAAGTATGCCCAGTTACAACAATGCCTTACTTATGAACTCAATTCTCTGACTTGTTATTTTGTAAAGACTCCCCAGGAAAAAAAAAATAATTAAAACTCCTCTACTTCCTGTAAGATAAACACAATTTTTTTCTTCGATCTCCCTTTCTTAGAAGGTATAAAACAAAAAGATTTGCCAAAAGTGACCACAAAAATCAAAATCAAAAACCCAGAAAACTAAATCACAACCTTGCCCAAAAAAATTTTAAAAAATTAACAAGATAACCATCACACCAAAGAAGAAAAAAACCCAGCAAACAAAAATACAAAACCCCCAAAATTAAAACATCTAAACCGAAATTTAAACAAAAAAGGAGAAGAAAACCCTAACTTTGAAGAAGAACCTAATCAGGAAATAGACAGAAAGATAAGTAAAACCCGATGAAACTTCAACAAGGTGGAAGAACAACTGTAGTAGAGGAAACAACACTACTGCTGCAGCTTGATTCGCGCAAAAACACACAAACCCAGATGGAATTACCAACAAGCTAAGCTCAAAACTCACCGTCGGGGCCAAGACTAGAACATTGAAACCTGCCAGAGGATTGACCTTCCACTCCGTGAGCTCTTCGTGTATCCGATTGCCAATCTTACCTTAATCTTGAAATGGGTATCAAAATCCCTAATTTTTTTGGGGTTTTCTGGAAGTGGGAATGAAATCTGTTTAATTGTAATCATGGTGGCTAAAATGAAGAAGAGAAATGAGACAGAGACATAGACATAGAGAGTTTGGCTGGACTAGGGGGAGGGTGTGCGACAGGACAGAGAGAGTTTAATAGTGGTAGAGAGAGAGAGAGAGAGAGAGAGCAGATCAAGAGGTTTGAGAAGGAGAGGGATTTTGACTAAGTGGAAGAGGTAATGTGAAAATATAAGGAATGGGACATTACACAACCGGCCTAAGCTACAGTAAATTTTTTTAATGAAATCACTATACATCGGTTTTTTATAAATCTAGCGCTTACACAATGCTTAAAAATTAAAAACGTTGTTTAGACAAAACATAAACAATCAACGACCCAAAAATCATGAGATTCCATGTATTAATACAACAGTTTTTTAAAAAACCGTTATGCTTTGAAACTAGACAACAGTTTTAACAAAACCGTTATCTATTAAGTGTTGTCTATTTACATTATTGTAGTAGTGCGAGCAAGAAACACACTTGGGGGACCATAAGAAACACACATCATAGGTAGCCGCCCAAGAGGAAAGAAAATGGGCGCGGCCGGGTTCGCCCAAACTTGCGCATAAGAAGACCTTCCTAAGAATATGAAACATTAATTAGGTACTTAAGAAATCCATATTTCATTAGGATTCTAACTCTCACACAAATCAAATTGCTTGAATCCTTCCCAAATAAGGATTCAAGTATAGGAGTTCACTCCCATAAGGAGTATACTTCTCAATGACTACAAGTTTACTAAACTTTATTTCTAAAGGCATAAGGATTAATGCATTCTTTATATATACGTTATCATAAGATCAATAAGATGTATTTTTACTGACTTGACCGTCGGAGAGCCTTTGACCGTGTAACGCCCCAAAAATGGAAACGACACAGCGGCACCCGTCTTAAAGATCCCGAGACTATAACACCCCTTACCCCGAGTATTATATTCCCAAGCTCTCTAAAACGAGTTAAGCCCTTTTTATTGAAAAATTTGAATTGGATCAGAGTATTAAAAATGCAACGGAAGAAATTACTGAATATACCTCATATTATGAATAATAATAAATAGTACCAACCCGTGAGAGTTATATGTTTCAAATACATTAACCCTAGTGTTATATAGTAAAGCAGTAAATAAAAAAAAAAGTAAATAAACAAATATGCCAGGATAGTCCAACCCACGCCAGAGTGATTCAGTCTTCAACAAAGTGGTGCAACAAATTGGACTCATGGGTAGCCAATGGGAGATGCCACCTACGAGCATGAAAGAGAAACACCACCACGGATCCAAAGAAATGATCTACACCAGATAGCAAGGCTGAAACTGACAAGCTGCAAGTGCCACACCCAACCTCAGTCCTAGTCACCAATAACTGGATTATCTGCACTAACAAGAGTACAGTAGGAGGTAAGCGTCACATACGTTTATCGCTTCCCCTCGGGGGACCCTCGGGGGAAATCCTGGTTAGGTTTGAAACAATATTTCAAAATATAGGATTTCAATGGAAACAATTAAAAACAATGTACACCCAAAAACAGGATATAAATACCAATAATATTGTAACCAATGTCAGTAATGATAATAATAAAGATAAGGATGCCAATAATCAGTGAGTAAAGCCTTTGCATGCTCATACAGTTTTTTCAGTGAAAATTCTTCTCGTCGCATGACATAGTTCAAAAATATACCTGTAACCGATCACATACAGGCCAATCCCTAGTATCGAAAATTCAATCATCACCTCGATATTATGGTGATAGTATCCATTTACCTGGTAATACCACATTGGTTAACCTCCCCAGAAGAACATTCGACTAACCAGTCCGTACTTACCCCTCCGGAGGTTAGGGGATCAAAACCCAAGGTCAGGACACGTGCCCATTATTCTCAGGTCGTCCAAGGTGTCACACAGAGAAAATCACACAAATATGCCATACAAAAACCATGCACATTCTATGTGAAAGATATTCCATATATATATATATATATATATGTTGTACGAAAATAGGCAGGAAATCCAATAACGGGGATATGGTACCTTCCCCCTACCTGTTTTTACCAAAGTGTGTCTTTTGCCTGATCCATTTCCTATGTCTAGGTCTCACTTGTACTTGTTGGGAAACTGAAGATCCGAATCTGACAACAACTATTAGAAACGTACTAAACATACTCTCAACCTTGTCTGTTAAGACCAGATAAAATCAAGAGGTTTGGCACTAGCGTAACTGCTAGGTTGACCATATATGAACCTTACAACGTTACCAAGTCAGTATGGGGAAATTGAGGGAGCTCTTACTCAGCACCCAATGCTTGTATGCTCGTGGATTGATCTTAGTCATCATATTGTTTGGTTACCGCTGATATGACTTCAATAAATATTAAGTTCAGTTTATAACAACATTTAAACAACGTTTCGTTTATAACCACAACTTAAATAACAGCATATTAAATAAGCTGGGTTAAGAGTATACATGTTGAAAACCTTCCACGGGTAAAGTCTCGGTACTACTAGACTTGCTAAGTAACAAGATTAAAAGAGTCTAATTAAAAAAATGATTAATCTTACAAAATTTCAGCAGAACTTCGACAGGGATCAATAAATTATATATGGAACTCAGAAATGACTTTATTAAAACTTCAACAAAACCTAGCCTTCACACTACTATAACTAAAGAGCTCATCGCCACAATCGCGTAGACAAAATCGGATCATCAATCGGAACTCTAGAACTTAAGATAAATGAAAAATAAATTTGGAGGAAAAAGAAGGAAGAGAGAGAAATAGTGACTTGGGAAACGTGCCAATTTTGAATATGTGAATAACAAGAGCCGCCCGTCACTATTTATAGAAGGAAAAATGAGTCAACTCGGGTTGACTCAATCTGAGTTGACCGAGTTCACCAAGTTGACTGAATTGACTCAAGTCAATCGTCACAAGGTGGCGGCTTGTGGTGCTGCCACGTGGTAGCTGGCTGGTGTGTTGGAAAAAGCCCAGTCACATGATATGCATGTGCATGCATCGATCAGCGGCCCAGATTGTGCCACGTGGCTCGATTTGGTAATTTCTAATTTAATTTAAATTCTACCAACTTCAAAAATTAATTAAAAATAGTTCGGGACTCAGAAAAATACTCCAAAAAATACTACGAACTCGTATCGACTAGTACTATTTAACTATGAGGTCAAATTACCAATTTGTTCTTGGAAAGATTTCAGAAAATTCAAGCTCTACAAACTAAGATAAAATGCTTTAAAGAAAACTTGAGAAATTCATAAAATAATCTCCCGAGCTCGGAATAATATGAGACTTACACCGTTGGGTTTGTGGGTAAAAGTAATACTTTAACAAGGTCTAACTTGAGTCAAAACCCTAGACAAAGTTGGTCAAACTTTTAAAGGTCAAGGTGGAAAAATAAGATTTTTCGTCAAACAATTTCTAGAAAAATTCTAGAAATTAAGGAAAAATTCCAAAATAAATTTGTAAAATTTCGTGCCTCACAGACCGGCTCCACACTGGTGCCCTCTTACCCTCCGAAGGTTTTTCTCGTGTTTACAGGACTGCTGTTTTCTAAATTTAGCTACTCGGAGAGTTTGTGTTACAACAAATTTGTCATTTATTTGGCCATGCAACTTGGCCAATTTTACAAACACTTTCATTTTCATACTTGTCTTCTTCTCTATTTATCAAACAAATGTTTTTCCAAGTTCCATATAACTCATTCCCATGTCACGTGGCAAGCTTTCTCATTCACCAAGTTTCACATTTTGCTTATCCATTTGAAAAATCAAAGTCTTTCTAGCTAGTATCTTCAGAATGACATGCATTAACCATTTTCTTTCAGGATAATTATTAGCGGAATGATTGTAGAAGTTTTCTTCTACAGGATGTCAGTTGTGACCTACCTATTCTTTGGGTGCATCCCATGAGCTTAGGAATCTGTTAGTCATGGGTTAGTGTTGAACCCGAAATTTCTCAAAAAGAAATTTAGTCAACAATAATTAAAATTGATGCATGAACGTCTAACGTGGAGCAAATTAAGCAACTGAACTTTCTTGTTTATCTCGTCAAAGCTTATTCTCCTAAAAAAAGGGTTGGTTTCCAGCAAAAAAACTATCTTATGCCAAAGTCAGAGAAAGGAAACTCTCAAGTTGGTAAAAAAATGATTTTTCATGTACCTCACACCAATGATTTCTCTAGGATTTATAGAGACTTTTCTCATTAATATAAATCTCCGGATTTCATCCGTTATTCTTGCCTTTAAGAGATCATGTGATTGATTGGAGAAAATCATGGGATTCTCCCCATCAATGATTTGGTCGTTGGCTTGGTGAAAATGTGAGGAATTAATTCTCACGTTTTCCTCCCCATTATCTCTTTAATTCCTTGAGATAATGCTCAATTAAATATCATCATTAATATTAGGCTTAATTATCGATTTACTACTCAAAATTATAACTCATCCCCACATTGCCATCTGAAAGTTTTTTGTCCCAGATTACCACAGGTAACTTACATCCATGTCCCATTTTACCTTCTTCCGTCAACAATTCCATTAAAAAAGATGACCTGGCCGTTAATGCTGACGTGGCGCGCTGGATGTGTGCCACGTGTCACATCTTTTCTTGTATTTTCTATTTTTTGTATTTTCCTATTTTTATAAATTTTGAAAATTAATTAAACATAACTCCGAACTTAGAAAAATACACAGAAAATTTTTATGGACTCATCTTGACTAGTACTAATTTTCTATGGGGTCAAAATACCAATTTTCCCTCTAAAAATTTCCTGAAAATTTGGGAAGTCCAAATTTATTTCTAAAAAATGAAAATACTCTACACTCTTTGGAAATTCATAGGATAATCTCCCGAACTCCAAAAAATATGAGGTCTATACCGTTAGTCTTCTAAAAACTAACAATACATTTCTCGTGAACACTTACTACCAAAAAGACCTCTCAGTCTTAGAGGAAAATAAATTTCCCTATAAAATAAATTCTAAAAAAATTCTAGAATTTCTGTAAAGTCTCGAAATAATTCTCTAAAACAAACTTTTGGTAATTTCTAAAATATTTTTGAGAATTCATCCGAGAGTTTACGAAAATTCTAGAATTTTTCTAGAATTTATTTAATAAAGGGAAATTTATTTTAATTTTTTAGAAATAAATTTGGACTTTCCAATTTTTTTGGAAATTTTTAGAGGGTAAATTGGTAATTTAACCATATAATAAATTAGTACTAGTCAAGACGAGTATGTATGAATTTTTCGTGTATTTTTCTGAGTTCGGAACTATTTTTAATTAATTTCCAAAGTTTATTAAAATAGAAAAATAAAAAAATTCAAAAATAAAAGCAAAGATGTGACACATGGTGCACATCCAGTGCGCCACGTCAGCATTAATTGCCACGTCAGCATTTTTAATGAAATTGTTGACGGAACAAGGTAAAATGGGACACGTACGTAAGTTACAGGTAATAATCTGGGACAAAAAATCTTTTCGGTGGCAATATGAGAATGAGTTACAATTTTGGGTGGTAAATCGATAATTAAGCCTTAATATTATAATAAATATGAAGATAAGGAATCCTAATCAACTTATGCCTATAAATTGATAATTACGATATTGTAATTAAAATTAAAATTAACAAATCACTTTTTTTACTGGGTCTCCAATATTTGTAGCAAATAGGAAATCGTCACATGTCTTGGTGATTCTTGCTCCAACAGATGCCCCATTTTCTTTTCCGTATGACGTTCAAACTCTTTGAGTTAGAAGGAAAATGAAACTATTTCTCGAGTTATTTGCATTGAAGTAGGATTCCCAATTTTCAGGGTCTTTGTCGTTTGGTTTTTTAAATTGACCTTGAGGCACCTGGGTTTCACACACTGATGCGTGACATCTGCTAGTTGTGTCGTAGGTTTCCCTTGTCATTTTTTCTACTATTTTCTTTCCTCGAAGATGGTGCGAGTGAACCTTGAGGATCGAGTTCGAGGGCTCAAAGCTTCTTTTGGTGGAGTCTCTGGGAGGTTTACGCTGCTAGAAGTGGAGAAAAGTGCCTTTGTTGGACATCTTCTATCTTCTTGAGATCGATGTCTCGAGCTCGAGCTCGAGCTCGAGTCCGAGTTGGAGCTTATGATGTATGAAGGTGTCGACATAGATTTAACAAATAATGACACCATTTCTGATCCTTTGGCCTTAAAGGAGTCCGAGATTGTTTCTCCCGAACACGAGGTCGCGGCCGTAGTCAATGATGGAGCAATGGCTGACGCCTCGACCTTTGATGATGGCCCGTTGGAATCTTGGTCATCTTCATGCCTTCAGGATTTTTAGGTTTCTTGTCTCATCCTTTAGTATGGGATGCTTAGTTTGACTAAAAAATCTCTGTAGTCTTTGGGATTTTAGTTTTATCCTGTATTTCCTTTCAAATTTTGAATAAATCTATTGATTACTTTATCTTTCAAGTCTTTAGAGATGGATAAAACAGCTTTCCCCCTACGAATTTAAAATTAGGTGGGTTTAAGGGTTTATGAATACCTGGTTTAACAACTATATTCACATCAGAGTTTTGTTTCTTGGAATATCATGAGGGGAATTCGTAGATTATGGTCGGGTTTGTGCGTGCATCCTCTTCCTTGCAAAAGGAGGGGTTTTGAAAAACCATAAACTGGCTGGCGGACGTCCTATTTTTAAAGATCGACATCTTATTATGAGGATTGTGGTTTCGAGCTTGCTTCTGAGAACCTTTTTTTTTTTTTTTTTCTTAATAGTTGATTCTGTTCCAAGAGATATTTTGTCGAGCTCCAGGAAATGCTCTACTCAAGAAAATGCCCCTACTCCGACTTTGGAATAATGTTATCTTACTGCTTGCATGAAGCTCACGGTGGTGCAAGCCGAGGTCGAGCGCTCGAGGACCGAGTTGAATAAAGCTTGTTGATCCCTGGGCTCTGCCTATATTATGGTTTACCTTGATGGTTTTATTCATGGGCCGAGTTTCAATCGCGCCAAGTCTCGAATACTCTTCCTGGATCTTAATATAATGAATTAGATCTCGAAGTTGTTCTCTTTGAATTACTCACTTTTCCAGTATTTTCTTTTCAGAATATTATTCTGTAATAAGTTGGTTATCAATAAATATTGATCGGAATTTCTTTTCGAATGTAGGCCTTGCATTGAGTTTGTTTGATGCTTGAGCACATATTCCTTTGAATTTTTTCCCAAGTATTTTGCGTGTTTGCAGGTCGCTCCCGAGTTTTTTCCTCGAGGTTTTCTTTATGCATGTTTTCTCTTGATTTTTGGCGATTTTCATGTACTTTTAGTGCCTCGAATTGTCAAGGTCTTGAGATTGAGTGTTAATTTAAAAGGATATTTGCAATGATTTCTTTATAAAATTATTACTAAAGGAAATGGAAAATAAGAAATTAACACGCTTGGAATGACATTGCATAAAAATGTATCAAATAACTAACCTCACGGAAGGTGGGATCCATCATGCCCTATTTCTATTGTTTCCAAGCTTTCAGCAATGCTTAGGGAGATGAGTTGCTCAACTGGCATAGAGCGGACACATTTTGAGTTTAGAAAGGCCAAGTTGGCTAATCGGTTGGCGTCGCCATTTTATTCTCAAGGAATTTGGTTGAAAGTGATGCTTTCGAAATAACTAGCCAGTTGTTTCACCAATTTTTTGATATGCTCCCATTCTATCATCCTTAGTCGAGTATTCTCCGTTAACTTGGTTGATTACAAGTTGAGAATCGATGAATACTTGGAGATTTCAAGATCGAATTAGCTTTGCGATGTGGAGTCCGTTAACGATGGCCTCATACTCAGCTACGTTGTTGGAGGCTGGAAAATCCAAACGAAGGGCGTATTCTAACTCAAGTTTGTCGAGTGTTCGAATGATTATTTCGGCTCATGCTCCTTATATATTCGAGGATCCGTCCACGTAGAGCTCCCAAAGGGGTTCACTTTCTTTGACCTCGATTTTTTGCTTTGTGACGTTGCCACCGTAAACTTCGACGAAGAAATCGGCCACCACTTGGCCTTTGAGGGAAGTGTGAGGTTTACATTAAATGTCAAATTCTCCTAATTCAATCGCTCATTTAATCATTCTTCTTGACACGTCTGAGTTAGTCAAGATTGCCCTGATGGGTTGATTGGTCAGTACCACAATAGGATGAGCTTTAAAGTAGTGTCTCAGCTTCCTTTTTTCCGTGACCAAGGAGAGTAGTACTTTCTCGGAGATGGTGTACTTGTCTCAGCGTTAACAAGACTCTTGCTGACATAGAATATGGGTTGTTGTCGAGAGTTTTCATCCCTGAAAAGGTTTTTACTGATGGCTATTTCCGACACTGCCAAGTATAAGTATAGAGGTTCGTTAGGTCTCGGGACTCCCAAGATTGAGACTGGTGGAGTGAACATGTGGGTCTTCAATTCTCGAAAGCTTCTTTTTGCTCTTGCCCCTATACCTCGCTCTTCTTAGCTTTGATTGCCTGAAAGAAGGGTTTGCATCTATCGGTGAGTCTTGAGATGAAACGACAGAGTGCAATGATTCTCCCACTTAGCACTTGTACATCTCTTTGAGCTTTAGTTCATGCATGTTTTTTAAGGCTTCGACCTTAATAGGGTCAGGTTCAATTCCCTGTCAATTTACAATGTGCCCGAGAAATTGTCCTAATGATACTCCAAAGATGCATTTGGTCGGGTTGAACCACATTTTTTACCTCCTGAGGATCTTGAAAGCTTCGTCGAGATGTTCAAGGTGGTCTTGTCTTCTCTCACTTTTTACTACCGTGTCATCGATGTAAACCTCCATTGTCTTGCCGATTTTTTCTTTGAACATTTGATTCACAAGTCTTTGATATGTTAAGCATGTGTTCTTGAGACCGAATGACATTACTGTGTAACAATAAAGCCCTCGTTCTAAGGTGAAAGAAGTCTTGTCTTGATCTTCGGCTGCCATTGGTATTTGCTTATATCCCGAGCAGGCATCAAGAAAAGTGAGCAACTCATGCCTGGCGGTATTTGTTCTATTTTTGACAATGGATAGCAATCCTTTGGGCAGCTGTTGGTGGTGTACGAGCAGCGGTGGTTCTACCACATTCACATCGAATATGCTTGACGGTGGGATGCGCGGTGGGTCTGGGAAGGAAGAATGAGAGAACTAGGGAAAATGAAGGTAAGTGAAGCTGTTTAATGACTCGTCCATAAAGTAGATTGGGCTATTTATTGCAAGGGTAAATTCAACATTTCACAGGTAAAAAGGTTAGAACTGTAATTTTTTAGGGGAAGGGTCAAAAAGCTTTTTGCATATTAGAAAGAGTTATTGAATGAAATTACCTAGTAATCTTGGGAGAGGGATTGACTTTTCCTCAGTAACAAAGATAATTATTAATAATACTTGTCTCGAGCTCTTGTTAGAGGAGTTCTTCCAATCCCTTATCACAAAAGTATATTCTTTTTTATTTTTTATTCAATATATGAATTGATTTTTTATTTGTTTTTAAATGAAACGATTAAAAAAGATATGGAGGTCCTCCGAGTTGGATGCAAAGTATTGATGTAATTCATTACGGACAATACTTGGATCACCCCCGGGCTGATCTCCATAGACACCAACCCTCCAAAAAATGCTTGTTCGGCAATGCAAACTTAGGATTAGAACTGTTCATTTTTTAGATTATCTATTAAAGATCATTTTTGTAAAAAATCAACTCAATCGGAAATCGTTTGGTTATATAACTGTTATCGAATAAATATAATAAATAAATAATTTGTATTTAAAGAGTGATTTTTTGACCAAACTATCCATTTATTACATTTATTTGATAATAGTTATAAAACCAAACGATTTCTAATTGAGTGAATTTTTTACAGAGATGATCTATATAATAAGTGATTTAAAAAATGAACAATTTTGATCATAAACCTGCACCCTATACTGCGAACAAGCATTTTTGGAAGTGACTTGCAGGGTACTGGGGTGCCCCAAGCACTGCCCATTCATTACCAGAGCTTATCTAACTTTGTTGTGGTAAAAGAGGCAATGGTGGGCAAATAATTGCGTCCACAGTACACACCAATAAAGGGCATTGAGTGAAAAGCAAGGAGTTGAGGAGACACAAACACGTTGGCAACGCTGGTTGTGTCTTAAATATGCTGTGAAAACTGATAGGATTGGATTAACCTGGCCTCACTTACAACCTCACCCTCGTGTATATATATTTGACTCATCACAACCTTCAACTTTGTCCCTGTTGATACAAGTCTCCTCAAGTTTGGGTTTACCCCACCAATACCGACCACTTTCACATTCACCAAGGACCGCCCACAGTCCACCCCATTATATATCTCTACATAAACAAAACAAAATATATTATTACCCTGGCCCAGGGATAACGCTTCTAAGTTCTATCTATCTCCCTTTCTCTCTCTCTGACTCTCTGACTCTCTGAAAAACTTCATCCCTCAATATTGACTTGGAGCCAATAGAGGAGAAGAACAACAACAACACCCTTATCTCAATTCCTTTAGGTATGCTCACCAAAACTCTTCTCTCCCCATCTCTTTTAATTTTCCCTTTTTCTTAAATCTTTCTTAAATCATTTCATTTAAGCTGATTCTTCATAAATCTGTGTTTTTTATTTCCTGTGTTTTTTTTTCTTTCTGTTTTGCCTTTTTCATTTCCCAGATCGATCTGTGAAAGCTTTTTAACTATCATGGGTTTTTGTTGATTCAGCATGAGTTTCTGTTCTGTATGCTTTTTGTGTCGGTTACTTGAGAAAATTGAGTCCAAACCGACTTGGGTACTTTTTGTGTTGCCAATTTTCCATGAAATTCGGTAGCTTTTTTCTTTTCTGATGAGACCCAGTTTGTCTTTCTCCAGCTGTTGTCAGATGAGATCTGAGTCTTTGAGTTCTATGAGATCTAAAACCTGACTGTTTATTTGGCTCTTCCTTTTTGGGAATAATTCAGTTTTCTTCTGAAAACGTGTTATGTTATATATTTACTGTCTTTAGTGTTCAATTTCGTATGTGGGATATGCTGATCCGTTTGTTTTTGTGTCAAATCATTGTGTAAGTGATAGAAAAGTTGTTCTATGTGGAGTATGAAACTGATTTGTTTATAGGATAGAGAATATATCTTCTTTTTGGTCTGTTCTATAAAAAAGATTGAAAATTGAAAGCATCTTTTGGTGAAGATTAAAAATTAGTGGCTTTCAGATGCTGCTGCTCTCTGATTTTGTAGTAAATGAACATATAGATTTGCTATACTGATTAGATGCTCTAATTTCCTTTAAAAAATAATTAGAATTTTAATTGCTTTTTCCCTTTTGTCTATTTGCTATTGTGACAGTTTTACAGGTGAAAAAACATTGCAATCGAGTTATTTCCAAGTTATATCTGTGTACTTTGAGATTGAAGCTAGATCCTAGAATTGCCGCTTGAAATTCTTGTGAATTGTCGAGTTTGTTTGGTGGTTTTCATTTGGGAAATGATGATGATGTTCGATGAGATGGGATTTTGTGGTGATCTGGATTTCATATCTGCGGCTCCTGGGGGAGGAGATGTGGCCATCCCGCAGGCTGATACAGAGGCCACTGTGGAGGACGATTATACAGATGAAGAGATGGATGTAGATGAGCTTGAGAGAAGGATGTGGAGGGATAAAATGCGTCTCAAAAGACTCAAAGAACAGACTAAGGGTAAGGAAGGAACTGTCACAGCAAAGCAGAGGCAGTCTCAAGAGCAGGCAAGAAGGAAGAAGATGTCGAGGGCCCAAGATGGGATTTTGAAGTACATGTTGAAGATGATGGAAGTTTGTAAAGCTCAAGGCTTTGTCTATGGTATTATTCCAGAGAAAGGAAAACCAGTTACTGGGGCATCAGACAATCTTCGTGAATGGTGGAAGGATAAGGTCAGGTTTGATCGAAATGGACCAGCTGCTATAGCCAAGTACCAAGCTGATAATTCAGTTCCTGGCAGGAACGATGGGTGCAACCCAATTGGTCCAACCCCACACACCTTGCAAGAGCTTCAAGACACCACTCTTGGTTCTCTCTTATCAGCTCTCATGCAGCATTGTGATCCTCCTCAGAGACGGTTTCCTCTAGAGAAAGGTGTTCCGCCACCATGGTGGCCCACTGGAAACGAAGAATGGTGGCCTCAACTGGGTTTGCCTAACGAACAGGGGCCTCCGCCTTACAAGAAGCCACATGACTTGAAAAAGGCATGGAAGGTGGGTGTTCTCACTGCAGTTATTAAGCACATGTCCCCTGATATTGCCAAGATCCGTAAGCTTGTGAGGCAATCTAAATGCTTGCAAGACAAGATGACAGCCAAGGAGAGTTCTACCTGGCTTGCCATCATCAACCAAGAGGAGGCCTTGGCTCGAGAGCTTTACCCCAATTCCTGCCCCCCTCTGTCTTCAGCTGGAGGGAGCGGATCTCTGGTCATTAATGATTGCAGTGAGTATGATGTTGAAGGGGTTGAAGATGAGCCGAACTTTGACGTGCAAGAGTGTAAGCCTGAGAATCTTCATTCGTCCAATTTTGGGGTGGATATAATGAGGGAAAGGGTTCAAGTCCACCCTCCTTATCCAGTTAAAGGAGAAGTTGTCACCAACTTAGATTTCATGAGGAAAAGGAAGCCTTCAAGCGATTTAAACATGATGATGGATCAAAAGATCTACACCTGTGAGTTCCTTCAGTGTCCTTACAGCGAATTCCGTCTTGGGTTTCATGACAGGACTTCCAGGGACAATCATCAATTGACTTGTCCGTATAGTAACAGGTCTTCAGAGTTTGGGGCATCTAATTTTCATGTTAATGAGGTTAAACCAGTTATCTTCCCCCAATCCTTTGTCCAAAACAAGCCAGCTGCTCCTTCCGCTAAATCAGTCCCACCTTCCTTTGATCTATCAGGTGTAGGAGTTCCAGAAGATGGGCAAAAAATGATTGGTGACCTCATGTCATTCTATGATACTAATGTTCAAGGCAACAAGAACATAAATATCAACAATGTTGTCACAGAAGGTCAGAATCTTCCTCAGCTTAAAGTTCAACATCAACAGGATGAGTTCTTCCGTGGCCAAGGGGTTGGGTTGGATGGGAATTTCTTTGAACAATCCAACATCTCCAGTAACCACCAGGTGTTTCCTCAAGCAGAAGGTCAATTCGACCGTTTTAAGGTTATGAATTCTCCATTTGAGACCAACCATAGCAATAACTTCCCCATGATGTTTGCGTCTCCGTTTGACTTGGCCTCTTTTGACTATAAAGAAGAATTATCAGGAATAGCAATGGAGAAGCAGCCGAATGCCTCAATCTGGTACCAGTGAAATGGAGAATTGCACACAGCATCTGCCCCACAAAGTTGTTATTCTACATCAACACAGCAAAAAGTCCATGGTTAAGCCTAAGGTGCTGAAACCTAGTGTTTGTCCTTGTTAGTTATTTGTACCTTCCTTTAACATGTATTCTTGTAGAATCAAGGTTAGAAATAGCCTTAAATGGGCTAATAATGAAGTAGAGGGAGGGGTGTATAAGCTACCCCTGTTGTTAATTATATATGTATGACTTGTCATATAAATAATTAGGTGTTTATTTTCACTTCCTTTTTCCTTTTTCTTTCAAAAATCCAGATCAACCATGATCATGGTTAGAAATCTGTTTGTTTGTTTGTGTTGTCTTGTAATGGGTACTTTCAGATAGTTGAATGGAAGGCATGTCCTTATTGCATTTTGTTGCTTATCTCTTAGGCTGTAGACAGTGCTGTGCTAGACCCACAAGAGTTATTATTGGCAGATGCCTAGTTGAAGATCATTTCCATTATTCAACTTCTGTAGTGGTGGGGTCTGTTCAAGGACAGCTCCTTCCCTTCTGTCAAGTCTGCGGTCAAAATATGTGGGCTTGCTGTCAACATATTCCATAGCTTTGTTCAAAAGATTGAGACTAACCCTCAAAATGACCCAGGAAACAAAACGACAAGAAGGAAAGTGAAGAGAAGATAGAAGAGTTCAATCTCATCTCAATTCTGGAGGGCATCAAAGAATCTTCCAAGCACCTAATTTTATTCCTTCTTCTTTCTTAATAACTCTATTAGCTTTTACTTACGTTAAGTTTATATTATTTAATGACAGTGTTTTATTTACTCAATGTTTGACTTCATTGTATACTTTTTTTTTTATCTCTAACGCATCGTGATTCAGTGAACAAATTATGATTGTTTATAACGCATTAGTAAGATTTTATATGGCTAAAAATTGTTGAGGTAAACCTTAAAAATCTAGAATCAACTAGCTATTAGTCGGATGCAATTTTTCTTCTTTATTAGAAAAGATTTCAAAGTTCAAATCTTTTTCTCTAAAAATTTCAACTAGTTATTGAACCACAACATCTCTAATATTGTGAAGAAAAATATTACTAAACTATAAGCTAGTTAGTAACAAATACACTTAACGGTATATACATCATTGTGTCTACATTATGTAACGGGTATATATACCATTGTGTCTATCTCTCTCATTACGTGTTAGATCATATGATGAAAAAGATAGACATAATAGTTGTATACAACCGTAATAAATCAGTTATTTTCGTAGTGTGCATAAGCGGTGAAAAGAAAAAGAATATAATAAATTAGCAAGTGATGTGCCTACATGTTGATCATCTGTGTTTATTATAAAAAATAAATAAAAGAAAAATTGAAGCAGCAGTTTCTGGCAGAAGAACATGCATTGCTTTCTATAGGCTGGTCTGTTGAGCATCTCTAAGTGCACGCACCAGAACACTCTGCTAGCTGCACCATATGCATTAAAACTCATATATTGTAATTGAATTTAGCACACACATCCAAAACGTACCATACATAATTTAAATCAGTTGACAGAATAGTAAATATTATATAGATCCAAGAAGTTGAGTGACAGTTAAGCGTTGGTGTAACTGATTGATCATTTATGTGTATCTCAAGCTTAGAAGCTCATTTTTATTGACATTTTTTTTTCAAACAATAAATGTCAATGGGGCAACAACTCTGTCGAAGATTAGTTCCAAATTAATAATTTAGATATGTGGCTGACTTCCAAGCATTAAATTAATTGTTCATGATAGGATCTGGTTGTGACACTTTTATGACCGAACTGAATTCTGATTAAAGTTTAAGCTCAATTATTGGCCATCTACCATCCATCATATGTAGAATAAAAAATAAATAATGATGATGATGTAACACAAGTAATTCATACTAGAATTTCATATAGTCCTTTGAGTTATCTTGAAAACTAACTGTTGATGTAAAAGTATGGTATATATAGGACTTCATCCAATGTCTAACGTGTATGATATCGGTGTAAACTATATATAAAACATCCAGTTATATATACTTGAGACATACATGTATAAGAACACAAAATCATCACTACCTGCAAGTCCGAACTTACCCTTAGATGAGGAAGACATAGTGGAATCAACAAGCTAGCCTTCTACTCTCTCTACAACTTGAAGCAATTGATTCTATGGGGCTCAATATTCTGCAGTGTGTATGAGAGCAGGGACTAGCTCTATTTATAGAGGTTGTCTCGGCAAGTCCTTCCCATAGTAGACTTTGTGCCGAGATACAATCCTGCTCCTCTAAGGTTAAGAGTCCTAGTTCATATCTAGGTGAAGTCCTACAACTTCTATAAGTCCCTCATCCCTTAAAACTTATTAACACAGCTGTCATATAGGGTGAATCCGGATAGACCATGGAGAGCTCAATTCCTTTGTTCTTAAACATGATGAGTTGTTTTGTTTCCTAAGTAAACTAGGTTTGTCCATAAATAATTCTTACAATCGGTCTTATATATAACATGTCTCTTCCGTTGAAGTATACTTCAACTTAAATATGATGAGGTATGGTTTGTGAGAGTCACTCTGCATTGTAATTCAATGATTGAATCCGTCTATTTTTAAGTCTATATTCAAGAATCATCTTTGCCAAAAATTAGGTAAATCAGAAACCATTAAGACATCTAATTGTAATAGAATAAATAGACAAATATATGGATTTCATTAACACTTGAAATGATGGCTCTTTAATCAAATGGTTAAACAATTTCTGATATATCTAATTTTTTACAAGGATGATCCTTGTATAGAGACTTAGAAAATAGACAGCTTTGGTCATCAAATTACAATGCGGAGTGAATCCCACAAGTTATACCTCATTATGTTTAAGATGAGGTATACCTCAATAGAAGGGGTCTTTATAACATATATATATATATACATATATATATATATGGGGCAGATCCGTGACATTATATATTGTACACAAATTTTGACACAAGTTTTCAATAGGACTCACTTCGTATAGGATTTCAACGATCCGAACCGTCTATTTTTTAAGTCTCTATTAAAGGATCATCCTTGCAAAAAATTAGGTAAATCGGAAACTATTTATCTACAAAAATTAAATAGTCAACAAAATAAACACTTGAAATATTGACAATTTAATTTTTGTATGTAAATAATTTTTGATTTACCTCTCAGACATACATACATACATATATATATATATAGTTTGGGTGTTAGGGCTGTAATTGATTGCCACTAACTAGGTGAGAGATTGTTGAAAATATGCTCTAAAGTCAAGTTAATTATGTGATGTACGTACCTTTTGGGATATTTCATGAATTATATATGTTGAATTAATGCATGAGTAATAGTCCATGAATTAGCCTTGAGATTTATGATTTCTCATATATATTTGAGAGTTCTTAATGTTTCTAGCTAGTCAAGAGGTTATTAATTGGTTGTTAATAATTCATATAAGACTAGTACAAACTAATGCATGTTTGCTTGAGGACATAGTGAGACTAGCTCATGCCCCTGGTATTATGACACTATAGGCCTATAGGGGCACTAGGGCAAGTGTGTGTGTGCATATGTTGAGGAACATATTCACTAAATATGACTAATAAGAGATTTTGTACGGACTTTTACCGATATGTAAAGGAAGAACTCTTACGTTGTGATAGGTACAAATTAGTCCGTAGACTTGAGGCACCAAATTTTTCTTATGAGTATGCGCGTTTTTAGATAATTAACATGAGATGTAAAAATAGAGGGAGATGACTTATACCTCTAGTGGTTAAGAGCATTTAGTCTTTTACCCATATATATAAAGTTTCAAGTTCAAATATCTCAACAAGAGCTACACCTATCAAGGTACTTGCCATATGTGTTCATTGGATTGTCGGTTTACTCATAGAAGGCATATGAGTGTACACAATATATATATATATATATATATATATATATATATATATATATCTCTTTCACCTTTCAAAATGAACAAGAATTCCAATTGAATAATTTCGACAAGTCTTTGGACAAAGTATTATGAATCATATATATATGGATTAATTATATTAGGGGTTTGACAAACAGCTTGCATGCTCCAAAATAATATACTGTGGACATACATAAAAGAATTATCGTATTATATTGTATTGTATTCACAACTAAATAAGGTTACCACTATAACAGAGTTAGATGTCAATCCGTAGTTTGTGAAAACTTTGAGAATCGATACAATAGTTTTATTGATTCCCTTTAAGCAACAAGAATAAAATGTGATAGCCATAATGAAAAAGGAAAATAATTAAACATGGTTAATAAATGAAATCCAGAGTTGACCCATGTGGGAGAAAATTAACATGATTAATTAAGGAATAAGATAAAATAAGAAAAAAAGATGAAAAGAAGAAAGTGTACTGCAATCTGCAAACAAATATATAACAACCCCAGATGCATTTGAAGTCTATTTACAACGCGGGAAGGAGGTTTCCCCCACATACCCACCAGTCATAGCCCTTTTCACATTAGACTGAAACATCTTGGGGTCATCCCTCAACACTAGAGCTGCTTCATGGTTTAGTGGATCTTCATAATTTGGTTCTGTGAAAAGATGATAGAGTCCATAAACCATAGTGTTTATATTAAGTACAGGTTTCCAATCTTGATCTCTTAGGATGTTGAGGCACACATTCCCTTCCAAGTCAATGTTAGGATGGTACACCTTGGTCTTGCACTTCACTTTTGGTGCCTCATGTGGATACACAGGGGAAACTTGGAAAGAAAACCAAAATTTACCACCTTTGTAATATCCTTCGTCGGGTCGAATCATAACCTCAAAGTTCATCAGCTCATCTTTTCCTTTGGGAAACGATATGGCACAAGATTTTGGTAGCTTCAACTCGGATATATCTTTATGAAGACGCAATTCTCCAGCACTTTGCTTCTTAACAAGCAACCCTCTATTGGCATTTTCAGTTAGCTCTCTCTGCTGTTCCTTTACTTTGAATAGCCTAATCATATTTCAAAAGGATTGGATTGTTCTTAGAATATATCGCTCTTAGATTAATCACTCCTCTGAATTTTTGATCGCTTGATATAAAAATATATGAGATTTTCTCTCTAGAGGAGGAGGTATATATAGGAGTACAACCCTAATTACACAATCAAAATAAAAAATAAAAAAAAGACATGTCCTATTTTGATCTGGATTATGAATGTCTCCTTAACCGAGTTAACTTAGTCTTCTTGCAATCCTTTCCTTTTTTTTTCTTTTCCTTACCCCAACACTTTACGTACTGGCCAAGTATCTCTTCATTACCAAACGAAAAGTAATTCCTCATGGGCCTTGCATATTTGCAGGCTTCCATCATTTAGGTATACATGTGGGCCCAATTTTGAACTAGGACTTCGCATTTCCCACTACTATGGTGTCTTGGCCTTATGCACTATGGGCTGTGTACAGAATGGGTCCAAACAAATATGAATTATTGGGGTCTATAAATGCACTTATAGGTCGTGAGCAGTTCAAAAGCATTTATTGTCAACGCAGAAATCAGAATGTTACATAAATCATAAATGTGAGGAGTTTTTTCATACCAATTCATTCAAATTATAACATATGTATAAATTATAATTATTAATAAAATCCGTTGATTTTAGGTATCAAAATATAATGTTTTTTCATTTTAACTACTAAAATATTTTTGTCATTTCATTTTAGATACTAAATTTCAGTTTATGTACCAACTTTAAAAAATATGATTATACTGAGCTGTGACTAACTAACAGTCATAACTTTTTTATTAATTTTTTATTTTATTCAATATTTACAAGGCTTAAATTTGAATATTTAGTCTATGAATTATAGGACTTCATCCCCTAAGTCTAAATCAAAAGCGTTAAACCTTTATAAATTTTAAATTTTTATGAATTTGAAACAGTCACAGTTACTGTTCGACAGTCACAACTGTATAGCAAACCGATGTTTGACTTAATCCAAAATGTCTTGCTCTATGTTAGTACCTAAACTACAAAAAAAAAATTAATGTTTTGCTACTTTGCTGAAAAATTATTAATATTTAATATTTAATCATAATTTTCTATTATTAATATCTAAAATTTTAAATTTTAAATAATACCTTTAAAATTATACACGTGTTATAATTTAATATAATAGTTCCATACAAAAGTTTCGCTATATGTGGCCTATTGGTGTTTTTTTTTTTTGTTTTTTGGCAATCCAACCTGTGAACTTTTGGACCAAAGTTTTTTAGAATAAATTTATTTAGACCATCTCAATTGGTAATTTGGTATCATATTTCTAACATATACCAGATTTATTTGTGTGGGTCACTCATGAGTGAGTTTAATACATAAAATGATGAGTTAAGACAGTTAATAATAATAGTGCAAACTCCAATAGGTGGATGTAGTAGGAGGGGCATGTCATTGAAGACCAAATCATGTAGCAGCAGCAGGTGAAAGAAGCATCAGCACGGGATCAGTTAAGCCAGCCAGTGATAATTCTCTCCTCCTCCTCCATAAAGCACTTGGGATCAGTACGATGCTGTCCATATTCTCAAAAAGCAGAAAATTAAACACTGAAAGTCTGAAACAAAACAAGAAAAGCTTTCTTTTATAAAAAGAGAAAAAGAAAAAAATGAAAAGAAGAAAGAAAGTGCGTGAGAGAAAGGAAGCCCAAGCCAAGTCAAAGCACCACACACCCACTGATGCACTGACCCCCAGGCCCAAGTCACATTGTGTATTCAATTGAATATTGTATTTGTAACTATAACAGCTTCCCAAAAGCGAAGGAAAGCTGTCTCTATCTGGGTTTCCTCCCAAATAATGACAAAAACACAGCACCACCTACCTACTACCCATCTCAGTTCTCTCACTCTAACTGGCTCTACTGTAGTCTCTAGTGGTTTTAGGCTGTTACCCATTCATTATCATTTGGGTTGCTTCACCTTCACTCTCTATCCCTCTATCTCTGACATTCACCATTTCTACTTCCAATGCTTACAAACGTTCATGAATTTAGCATTTCAGGAGTGAGGACGTTCACATTTACTGGGCTTCATTTACTCTTCCTTTCTGGTCTGTTTCTTTTACCCACTATTCTTAGCATTCTTGTTGTCCTTGTTGTTGTTGTTGTTATTGTAGTTCTCTTAATTATGTAGAGTTGTTCAGTCTTGGAGCTTTGTGTGTTAAGCATTATTGTATTCTTTGCTTTTTTTTTCTGACAGTGTTGAGTATAGTTTATTATTACATTTTGAGCTTGAGTTGATTTGGATTTGGGACAATGGGTTCATTATTATAGCCATTGTTGAGCTGTGGGAAACAAATTAAGTAGGCTTCTTCAATTTTGTAGTTCAAATTGTTGACGGATTTTTGTTGAATTCTCCTATTAGTTATTGTTACTTGTCTTGCTTTGCAAATTTTATACCTTTCTTTTTAGTATCCAAATAATGGCCCAGTGATTTAGATTTTCACTAAGAGTATATTTCTGTTTTCCAACTTGGTACATTATAACCCTCTGTGTTTCCCTGAAGTTTGGATGCTGGGGCTGCTGAAGGAGTAATGCAGACAATCTGTTTGATATTACTGTTGTTGGTAGTAATTGCATCAGGACAATCAGATTTGGAAGCACTCTTAGAGCTCAAGAAAGGCATTCAGAAAGACCCTTCTGGGAAAGTTCTTGTTTCATGGGATTCAAAGTCCTTGGACTCTGATGGATGCCCCCTGAATTGGTTTGGGATAATTTGTAGTAATGGCCGTGTGACATCAATTACTATAAATGATGTTGGCCTGGTTGGTGAGTTCAGTTTTTCCACCATTATTGGACTTCAAATGCTTCGCAATTTATCACTTTCAAACAGCCAGCTTACAGGGACTATCTCAAAGGTTGGATTAATTGAGTCTCTGGAATATTTAGATCTTTCACGCAATTTGTTTCATGGGCTAATACCCTCTGGCTTGGCCAACTTAAAGGGTTTGGTGCTTTTGAATCTTTCTTCAAACCAATTTGAAGGCATTTTTCCCTCTGGTCTTGGCAAACTTGAGCAGTTGAGATATATAGATTTTCAAGCTAATGGCTTTTCCGGGGATATTATGAACTTTCTATCCAAAATGGGTAGTGTGGTCCATGTTGATCTAAGCAGTAATCTGTTTTCTGGCTCACTTGATTTGGGACTTAGTAACTCCTCGTTTGTTTCTTCTATTCAATATTTGAATGTTAGCCACAATTCCTTGGTTGGAGAGCTTTTTCGGCACGATGGAATGCCATATTTTGATAGTTTGGAAATATTTGATGCTAGTTATAATCAGTTAGTGGGTCCTATACCTTCCTTCAATTTTGTAGTCTCTCTACGTATTCTTCAGCTTGGAAGCAACCAACTATCAGGTTCTCTACCAGAAGCTCTATTGCAAGAGAGCTCAATGCTCTTGTCTGAACTGGATCTTAGTCTTAACCAACTTGAAGGTATGGTGATTCGAACAGTTTTCTGCACTTCTTAGCTTTGGTGAACACTTTTTGAAGTGCCAAAATGCCCCATTTTTGTTTTATTTTGTTTCTTATTTATTTATATTTCACATTGTGTGTGAAAAAATGATAAGCTCTTGCTTGTTTGTTTGTTTGTTTTTTTCTTTTCTTTTTAAGACATGGAATTGAAATCAATCCAAGTGGAAAAAGCCAACTAACCATCCCATCAAGGAATGGCCTTTCGTTCAGTTACTTGTTTTTTCTCCAAAAAAAAAAAAAAAAGTTTTCTCACAATTTTCAGAAAAGCAATTGCATTAGGAAATTAATCTCAAATGTCATTATAATTAAAAATATGTTGGAGACCATGTTTCCATCCTTACATTAGCATCTTTACATGAATCTATGATCTGAAGTGCTTCATGAACTATCAGAAATACTGCAAACAATAATTTAAGTTTCTATCACCAACAGTAGGGTCTGGATTTTCATATTGGTCGGGGTGGGGATTAAGTTGGGAAGCTAGCAAATAGTACTTGGTGTACACGTAATTATGGGAAGACAAGCATAATAATTTATAGATTCAGCTTTAGTGTGAATGCTAAAGTGGGGAGCTGTTCATCTTTTCAGTATGTGGAATTTTTCTTTCGCATGATATTTCATGTTTTATTGACTGAAGTCACCAGTTCTTAAAAGTTTTCATTTCATCTTCAAATTTATGATTATAGTTATTTATCCCCTTTTCCCCCTCCCTTTCTGTCCTACATTTTACTAATTTACCTTAATGGCAGGCCCAGTAGGAAGCATCACCTCTGCAACTCTGAAGAAGCTTAATATATCTTCGAACAAATTGTCAGGCTCCTTACCTGCCAAGGTTGGCCACTGTGCTATCATAGATCTGAGTAATAATATGCTCACAGGAAACTTGTCCCGAATCCGGAGTTGGGGAAATTACATGGAAGTTATCCAGCTAAGTTCCAATTCCTTGACAGGAAGCTTGCCTAACCAAACATCTCAATTTTTGAGGCTAACTTCATTTAAGATATCCAACAACTCATTAGAGGGTTTTCTTCCACCAGTATTGGGTACATACCCAGAACTAAAAGTGCTTGATCTTAGCCTCAACCGGCTACAAGGTTTCCTTCTTCCAAGCTTTTTCTCTTCGACAAAATTGACTGATCTTAACTTGTCAGGCAACAATTTCTCTGGGTCGATACCTGTCCAGGAAATCTCAAGTCATCCGTCAATCGGTTCTGCTCAAAATTTGAGCCTGGTGTCTATTGATCTATCAAATAACTCATTGAGTGGTCATTTTCCTCCAGAGATCAGTAAGTTCCGTAACTTGGTATATCTCAACCTATCTAATAACAATTTTGGAGGTAGCATTCCTGAGGACCTTCCAGGTGAACTGAAAGGATTCGACGTGTCTTTCAATAATCTTTCTGGCATCATACCTGAAAACTTAAGGCATTTCCCTGATTCAGCATTCTATCCAGGGAATTCTTTGCTGATTTTTCCTCATTCCTCATCATCACCGAAAAATGTCCAAGATATGACTTCTAGAGAACACAAGCCCTTTATGACAGCTGCTATTAGAATTGCCCTCATTGCATGTTTGGTTGGTGGTGTTGCTATTGTAGCTCTTTCATGCATGATGATCTATTACAGGGCCCACTGGTATGGATGTAGAAAGAGAGGTGTTGCACAAGGAGGTTCTTCCCCTTCTCATAGATCAGCACCTGACAAAAATGTAGACTGCTCAAAATCTTCATGTGGTTTCCATCAAGATCATTCACCATCATCCCAAATGGGGTCTGCTCTTGATGCCTGTGACCCTTCACCAGAAACAGAAAAGCCCAAGAATTTGGTTCAACCTGAATCAACAATAAAAGATGAAGGGGCATCTTCTCCTATGTCTCTCTTATCATCAACAAAGCCATCACCTTCTAAAAACCAACCGCTTGAGAGTTCTGTTGTGTCCAAAATTTGTTCTCCAGACAAATTGGCTGGTGATTTACATTTATTTGATGGCTCCTTGGTGTTCACCGCAGAAGAACTGTCAAGTGCTCCAGCAGAAGCTATTGGAAGAAGTTGTCATGGAACAATGTACAAAGCTATGCTTGACACCGGTCATGTTTTGGCTGTGAAATGGTTAAGGGAGGGAATAGCAAAAGAAAGGAAAGAATTTGCAAGAGAAGTGAAGAAACTTGGAAACATCAGACATCCAAATCTAGTGTCTCTGCAAGGCTACTACTGGGGCCCAAAGGAGCATGAGAAACTGATCATATCAAATTATATCAATGCACATTCATTGGCCTTCTATCTACATGGTAAGATTCTGTTCTCTGTGTTTCCTTGTATGAATGCAAATAAGAATCTCCTGAATATTACCACCATAGAAATCTTGTTAAAAATGACCAAGCCAATGCTGGGCCCATCATTTGATCCACATAGAATATCTGAGCTCAAAGACCGATAACTTACAAGCATACTTGATATGTGTGTCTCCGTTGGTGTTGGGAAAAGTTCTCTCACAGAAATAACCAATAGCTCAGATTATTTTTGTTTTGCATAATGGTTGAAGCATTGATCTAAAAGGCTGGGAGCCTGGGACTGAAATATTGTGTCACTTGCACCCTGGATTTCACTAGAAATCATTCCTCTCCTCCACTATCTATGTGAAAATTTTTTCTTTTATCATGAAATTGATTGCTAATTTGACCTTTTGAGTTTTTTTGGCATTCTCATCATCCATGAGAGTTGTGTAGGCAACACATGCATCATCTTTTCTAAACAGACCACCTGCTTCTTGTTTTCGCCATGTGCAAGCTGTAGTAGCTAGTAACCATACAACCTGAAATTAAGGATTAGCCTAAAGGCTAAAGGTATATATAGCAGTTGGTTAAGATGGACCGTAACAGAGTAATTGAACATACATTGTTTCAAATGCAACAAGATGACAGCGACCTTAGATGTATTGTTGGCTGCACTGAAGTGATCAAGTAACTTCAAACCAGCTATTTTTCAGAATCTGCTATATTCATGTATTACTCTTGAAACAGTACAAGTAAATTATGCCAAGGTACCCCAGAGTTTAGTAACTTTGTGCTATTATTCTATAACTTTGAGATAACTTGCAATGCAAAAAATCCATTAAAATAAGCCCTCAATTAACTTTTTACAGAAATATACTTGTATTATTTGTTAGAGGATATTAAATATGTGACAATAAAGAACATTAAAACCTTTCATCAATACCGAAAATTGTTGAGGAGAGAGAGAGAGAGTAGATCCTACATTACTTAGATTTCTTTGACTGAAGTTGATGACTTTTATCTAGTGCTATATTACTTTAATTTATAATTGGTTAGCTTGCTTTATTTTTAATGAAGCCAAAACTATAGCGCTACTGATGTGTTTGTTTATTTGGGATGGTGGTTTATGCTGTGGGTGTATCAGGTGTCCCTTGATGGGAAATTGTTTCAGAATGTCTTGTGTGGTTGTAGTTTTTGTGTTACTGAACGAATTGGAGTTTAGGAGACCAGTTCAATCTTTGATTAAAAGTTCAGTTTCCTTTTTCTGCTCTGTTTCTTTACTGTTAATGAATTAATGAATTGTTAAAGTTTTTGCAAGACAAGAAAACTTGTGATAAAATATGATCCTTGAGCTTTTGCAAGTGAACAGCTGCTGTTGGCACTTTGAAATGCACAAAACAGGTTCAAAAGAGTTTGTACCATCTAGTTGGTCCCTGCCACTTTCCCATAATAAATCCATCACTTTAACTGAACAATTTATGGATGACAGGGAGAACACCCTTCTAATATTTTGTATATGCTTTTATTATCTTTTCTAATTTTATCCTTGCATCTAACATGAGTTTGTTAAATCTTTCTGTCTTATGAAGAGGCTGAGCCAAGAAAACTCTCACCCTTGTCTCTTGAGCAAAGGCTAAGGATTTCTGTAGATGTGGCTCGATGTCTGAACTACCTACATAATGAGAAGGCAATTCCCCATGGCAACCTCAAATCCACAAATATTTTATTAGAAACTCCTAGTCTGAATGCACTCCTTACAGATTACAGTCTCCACCGAATACTGACTACGGCTGGCACTACTGAGCAAGTCCTGAATGCAGGTGCCCTTGGATATCGTCCCCCTGAGTTTGCTAGCTCAAGTAAACCCTGCCCATCATTGAAGAGTGATGTTTATGCATTTGGGGTGATCTTGTTGGAGCTCCTGACGGGTAAGAGTTCTGGGGAGATTGTTTCTGGCATACCCGGTGTGGTTGATCTGACAGACTGGGTGAGATTATTGGCAGAAGAAAACCGTGCTTTTGAATGCCTCGACAGACTGATTCTTGAAAAACACAATGCCAAGCACTCGACTGGAGTTCTTGATGGTATGCTGCAGGTAGCTCTAAGATGTATCCTTCCAGCATCTGAGAGACCAGACATTAAAACTGTGTTTGAAGACATTTCAAGAATAGTTTCCTAAAGGGCACCCCAGGAAGAACAAATGTTCAACTGTAGTCTTTGGCATTAACACCACACCTACATTCTTTTCTTTTTTTTAGCCTTATTTTGTTTTGAAATTTTTTCTGTAATTGTCTAATTGTATTTGTGAATTGGTCCTGTAATGACAAAGCTAAACATGCAGTGTTACAGTTTAGAGGAAAATAAGTTATTTGTTGATGGGTGGGGTTAATCATTTCTATAAACCCTATTCTGTGATATGATTTCATACAGGAATCATGTGGTGTTAATTTATGAAGGAAATCTTTGTTGTGGATTTTCATTTTTTAATAGCTAGGTCTTTCCAGAACTCCTTCAGTAGTGCTTCTTCCTTAATAACCTCCTTTGAACCCATATAGGCCTGACTTGAAGCCCAGCCCTTTGGCTTCACAAAAACTAATAAACTATAAAGTCTGCTAAGAAGGATGACATGGTGTAGTGCATATCTACTTTTGTCACCTACCAGGCCTTCACCAGTGATGATATTGAGCTTGAGAGTGAGAGTGGGAGGAAACTCTCATTTTCTCTACAGTGGGCCGGATGTGTGAGAGTGAGGGTGAGTGAGAGTTTGAGCTGAGGGCGAGGGGATGATCTGGCTGAGAGTGAGAGTGTGTGAGTTTTTTATTCAAGTGGGCCCCACCGAAGTTGAAAAGACCATGAAGGGCTTCAGCAGAAATCAAAAAGTGCTGGGCTGGTCCGGAATTATAAAAGAAGGCAGGGGCAATTTGGTACTTGCGGAGGGAGGGAATAAAGTGGCAGCAGCTGTCTGCCACTGTTCACCGCAGCAGCTGTCTGCCACTCGCCGGGACGCGCGCCTGCTGCTCACGATCGGCCAGGATCGTCCGCCCGTTGCTGATCAACGGTCCACAATTAAAGCCGGTTTCAATTTTAAAAAAAAAAAAATGTAACCCAGCCACACGTGGCAGCGTTTGGAGGCTCTGATTAATGTATCCGTTGGAGATCAACGGCTACAATTAATTGACCGTTATAATGCAATTAAAAATACAAAAAAATTACAAAAAAAATTTGAAAAAATATTTAAAAATTCTGAAAAATTTATAACGGTTATTTCATCATTTTTCCTATAAATTGAGCATTCACACTTCATTTTTTCACACATCTATCTATCCAATTCATTCATTTTATCAATCTATTCAAATCACCTCACTTTTCCTAGAAAATTCTTTTTTTCCAATCATGAAAAATGCAAAGAGAAAGAATTGGTCCAATGAAGAAGAGGTAGCGCTTGTTGAAGCTTGGATGGAAAATTGGGAAGATTGTGAAATCGGATCCAATCAAAGAAACATAGAATTTTGGAATAAAGTGTACGATCAATTTATTCGGAAATATCCTCTCGCCGTGAGGAATGGGCGACAAATTGGGGCGGTCATGGCTCACTTCAAGATAATAGGGCAAGCCACCTCGAAATATCATAAATGTATCTTGGTGGCCGAACGATCACGCACTAGCGGGCAAAATCAAATTGATACGGTGAGTTTTGCTGATTAAACTCAAATATTTTTGTTAATTAAATTCACATATTTATGTTTGATTAATATGTGTGTACTCTATTTTAAATTGTGTATACTTTATTTTTGCTAGTTAAACTCAAATATTTTTATTAATTAAATTCACATATTTATGTTTGATTAATATGTGTGTACTCTATTTTAAATTGTGTATACTTTATTTTTGCTAGTTAAACTCAAATATTTTTGTTAATTAAATTCACATATTTATGTTTGATTAATATGTGTGTACTCTATTTTAAATTGTGTATACTTTATTTTTGCTAGTTAAACTCAAATATTTTTATTAATTAAATTCACATATTTATGTTTGATTAATATGTGTGTACCCTATTTTAAATTGTGTATACTTTTATTTTTGCTAGTTAAACTCAAATATTTTTGTTAATTAAATTCATATATTTATGTTTGATCAATATGTGTGTACTATATTTCAAATTGTGTATACTTGATTTTTGCTAGTTAAACTCAAATATTTGTGATAATTGGGTTTAGGTGAGCTTTGCCAACGCACGATACCAAGCAACAAACTCGAGAAACCGTCCTTTTGCTTGGCACCATTGTTTTGCTAAGATGCAACACTTTGTGAAGTGGCAACATGCACAAACCGACACCCCCACTGATGCCGATACCGAAGCTGAAGCGGTTCAATTGAGCGCGGATGAGGATGCCCCGGCCTTTCAACCACTTAGCGGTAGTCGCTCGAGGCCACCTGGCAGAAACAACTCCAAGAGGGCCAAACAAGTTGATACTAATGATGATGACCTTGCCGATAGTATTAGGTTTCTTTGCCAAGGGCAGAAGGACATAGCTGCTTCACGCGACCGATTGATCAAAGAGCACACCGATTTCAAACAAAAGCAGCAAGATTATGAGGTCATGGGCAAGGACCTCACCAACATGCACGGAGAACAACGAGCGTTTTGGGAGGCACGACAGCGTGAAATTTTGGCGAGGTGGAATGCAAGTGCTGCTAACGAGGCCAATCAGGGCACGTCAAGCTCGGGAGGGTACTTCCCCAACACTGACTTTTCACAATATGACTGATGTATCATTGTTTTTCCAGCTATTTCTGTCGTGTACTTTATGTATGCATTTTATTATGAATTAAAATAAAATACCCTATTATTAAATATGTCTCGGATTCTTTTACTTTTCCAAGATGATAAGATAGTCTGTTATGACTGATGATAAGATTCTGATTCGTTTAACTTTCCAAGATGATAAGATTCTGATTCGTTTAACTTTCCAAGATGATAAGATAGTCTATTATGACTGATGATAAGATTCTGATTCGTTTAACTTTCCAAGATGATAAGATTCTGATTCGTTTAATTTTCCAAGATGATAAGATTTTGATTCGTTTACATTATCACACTTAGTCTATAAATTTCACCATGTCGTGCCTTCACCAATTCATCCTGCTTAGTAATTGCAGAAAATTCGTTTACACTCTGCTTCAGGATGTCTACCCCCCGTGATTATGATTCAGATGAAGAGATGTTTCAGGCACAACTAGACATGTACGATGACCAGCTCACAAATATCACGGCGTGTGCCATGGCTGCTTACCGACGACATACACAACGAAGTGAAAGAAGGCCAATACATGGAGGCACATCCCAACCACGACGATATATCCCTCGAGACCGACAACTAGGCCATGGTCTTATTATGAGCAACTATTTCGACCTTGGAGCAAGATATACTGAAGAGATGTTCCGACGACGCTATCGGATGAAGAAATCATTGTTCTTAAAGATGATGCAAGATGTGTGCAACAAAGATGTCTACTTCCAACAAAGACAAGACGCTGCTGGAAGATGGGGCTGCACGCCAGAGCAAAAGCTGACTTCGGTCATGAGAATGCTCTCCGCTGGGTACTCGGCTGATGCCCCAGACAAGGGCTTCCAAATTGCCCAAACCACAGTGCTGGAGTCATTCAAGAAGTTCATAAGAGTTATTCCGGAGGTGTACGGAGCGGAATACCTCCGCACACCAACAGTGGCTGATCTCCAACGGCTATTGCGTAAGGCTAAAAAAAGAGGATTCCCAGGTATGCTAGGGAGTCTAGATTGCATGCATTGGGAATGGAAAAATTGCCCAGTAGGACAACAAGGGGCATATCAAGGCCATTATCACACCCCAACTGTGATATTAGAGGACGTTGCCGGATACGACACTTGGATTTGGCATGCCAATTTTGGTTTTCCAGGGAGCAACAATGACATCAACGTATTGGATGGCTCACACCTTTTTGATGATGAGGAGCAGATACGAAACCATCGGATCAAGTATAAGGTTAATGGCAATGACTACACAATGGGGTATTATCTAGTGGACCGGATCTATCCCAAATGGGCCACGCTTATACAAATAATAACGAATCCGGTAGGAGAGGCAAGTCAGCTATTTGCAAGATATCAAGAGTCCTATCGTAAAGATATCGAGAGAGCGTTCGGGATTCTGAGGGCTAGATGGGAGATTCTAAAAAAACCCGCCAGAGGATGGAAAGCCAATGATCTGGGCTATATTATGAAGACATGCATAATTTTGCACAACATGATCATTGAGGACGAGCGTCCAGAGAACGAGGACGATGAATCGGACGATGACATTGACCACGTTCAGGAAAGAATCTCCCGGGCTGTGGCACGGTATGACACTGAACCATATGATGGAGGCCAAAGTTATCAGCCAATTCTTTTAGAGCAACGGCTTTCCCGGGTTAGGTTGATACGGTCAACAACACTCCACCAGCAACTGAAGAATGATTTGGTCCAGCACCTTTGGACGCGAGAAGGAAGTCGTGGCCAAGCACGACGCCAACGCCGGCGATGAACGCCGAAATGTTGAAGATGTCTCCAATACCATTGTGTGTTTGTTTGTGTTTGTTTTT
This sequence comes from Dryas octopetala, assembly GCF_963921425.1. Classification (NCBI taxonomy): domain Eukaryota; kingdom Viridiplantae; phylum Streptophyta; class Magnoliopsida; order Rosales; family Rosaceae; genus Dryas; species Dryas octopetala. The sequence continues at coordinate 23,824,262 of NC_141366.1, forward strand.
GTGGCTGTCGTTTTGTGTTTGTTTGTGTTTGTTTTTTGTTTTATTTGTTTATGTTTATTTGTGTTTGTCTTAAATTTTCTTGTTTTATGTTGGTGAAATGAAATAAAGGTATTGTTTTCTTGTTTTATGTTGGTGAAATGAAATAAAGGTATTGGTGGAGACAAAATATAGAATTTATATTTTAGGTAATAAAATTATAAATCCAAATATATTCAATATTGACCTTATATTAAATATCTCTTTAAAATAAAACTAATGGTATAATTTTTATAAATATTTAAGCTATAAATTATAACTTAACTATAACTTAATCTAACTTAGGCTTAATTTAATTATATACAATTACATTACTCTCAGCTCTTACTCTCAGCACCACTGTAGCTTCAGCACATATCACTCTCACTCTGAGGACAAAAAATCATTTTTCAGGCCAAAAAATCACTTTTCAGGCTATGTCTTACTCTCACCACTGTGGATGGCCCCACAACACCTCCAGGATTTTTCTTGGTCCAAGCACCTTGATTATGACCAAAATATATTTATACCTTATATTTTTATAGTTAGTTTTAAATTTTGAATTTTGATTTATTTGTCTTTTACATTAATAATATCATTTTTTTATTATAAAGATTTTTTTTCTCAAAAGAAATATTGAAACCCTGCATGCCTGATACTAGAGTCTCCCTGTTTAACAACGGGACGAAAATGGTAATGGCAAACCTGACCCAGCCCATTTTTCCCCAAAACGTCTTAATTCAATTCCTCTATATCGTTTAATCTTGTAGAAAAATAAATTAATGAAATTAAAACAACATAAAATGATAGAAATACCACTTCATTCCGGCTATTTAGAGTTCAGGCCAATTTAGGTACGACCGTTCGAATAGAGCGTCGAGCTAGTGTATAATTTTTGTGTGTCGAGTGCTCGAACTTAGTTTATCAGCTTTTATAATAGGATTTAACTTTGAAATTTTGAGTAGAGTTAAAACCCTAACACAACACCTTCACAAAAAACTATTCTACACTCTAAAATCCCATCGGCTTATATTCTCAAAAACAGACGGAGGAAGTAACACTAAGCGTTACAAAAAACAATTACATGTTTTCACATACTTTCATCGAGCTCTCGACATCATTACCGAGTGCTTAATGCACACGTTTCGTACCTGAACGGCTTCGATTTAGAGTTAATGATTTGAAGTTTATTGTATACGAATGAAATTGGAAGTCATAATTAAGTAACTACATCATTGAAAATTATTTTTTATTTTTGTCTAAAATAATATTGCAGAATTAGATGAAGATGATTCTAGTGTAATTTGGAGAGAGACGCAGTGGAGTGTCCGAATAGAGAAGCGTGTAGTGCCAACTGTCATTTACCCAATTACGTTTTCATACTCATTGCTCAATACACACTGCAGTCCCCGCACGCACTCAAAAATTCAAAATCAGATTACGACGACAAACATAAAGACGAGCAGAACACGCAGTCGCAGCATATATCATGCCATGGCCCACAACTTATTTAAGACTCATTCTCATTGCTCTCGCTCTCTCCCTATTTCTTGACATCAAAGAATGAACTGTACCCAACCCAACCCAACCCAACCTAACCCAACCCAATCCTATTTAGTATTTACTGAGTCAGTCTAATGAATCGTTCACACTTTCTCCTTCCTTCTCATTGCCAACTGAGGCAGACCCATTCCCACATATAAACTCCGTCAACTACTTAATCCATATATAAATTAATTAATTAATAATTAAACTATAACATACACACACGCATAAATATATATAGTCTACCATTTTCACAAAGTTTCGATCTTCTCACATATGTTCAACAAAACCAGCTACCTCTCTCTGCTCTCCTACAATCTCTAGCTCTTTGGGTTTCAGGTACTTCAATTTCCAGCTTATTGGTCTTAAATTCTTAATGGAAAATGGTTCTTGTTTCCTCATGCCATAATATATTTTAACTTTTTAAGAATGCATGCATATATTGCTTAATTTGTTAGTTTTCTTAATTAATTTATAAATGGAATCATCCAAATCACATTTCAATGATTTCATGACTTTCACTTACTACTTTTTAGAACAGCAAACCTCACATTTGTCGTTCATTCTTGGCTTTTCTGCGATGTTTGTCATCCCCATGCTCTTCATTCAAGAATTAAAATTAAAAAAAATAAAAATTAATTTGATGTTCTTTTTGGGGAGAAAATTAAGGCCGAGATTCTCCCACAAACTTCATTTACAACGTGCACCCCACTATTTCTTTAACTATTCTATGTGGACACTCTTTCCCCTGTAATGATTTTTTTAATTTCTTTTTATATTTTTAAATTTTTTCCTCACTCCAATTAAAGATTCTAAAGAATGTCATCCCCAATTTTTATTTTATTTAGATCATAAAAGTTGTTGGTTCCGTAGATTCTGCAGGCTGGGTGGGTTTTAAACAACAATAGTGATTGACTGATAGCCTCGGAAATGAATTATCTGTTGTACTGTTTATTATTTGTTTCAATCTTAGTTATGAATTGTATATCAATTCATATGTAATTTTATCCGCATTTAAAAACGTTATGAATCGAATCATTCTTTTGTTTGTATATTTTTGAATTTATAATATACCGCTAAAATTAAAGTTAATCAAAAACCAATATATAAGAAATAAGTAAAGGATTCGCATCCAATAAATTTATTAAATTTTCTCATCAAATTTATTCATAAATTATTTTTACATGTTAAAAAGAAAAGAGACTTAGAGTTGTCTATATTAACATAAATAAAACATTATTATATTATTTAGTAAATAAAATTTAATAAATGAATTTGACAGATATAGCAATACTCTCAAATTAAATATTTAACTACAAACAGTACTACAATTACTGAAATTTTGCTTTCCCATACCAATTTTGATTTTCTAGATTTTTAGACTATATCATGTATTTATTGTGAAGATTGCTAATTACCAAAAAGATTGGCAATTACCCAAAAAACAAATTGCTAACTACCAAATCATTATATACAGTGAGCTAGCGTAAAGATTTCAATTACAAAAAATATTATTTCCTGAAATTCCATATATACCCTTCCCGTACGCGGTTTCATTGACTATAAAAGCCAAAACCCCAAAGACTCTAACACTCTCTCTCTCTCTTTCTTCTGCTCGATTTCTCAGACAAAGCTCAAGCTCTGCCGACTTGTCTCAGTCTCTCACTTTCCACTGAGTCACTCCACCATGGCCGACCGAGTTCACCCGCGTGACTCGCCCCCATCCGACTCATCCGACTCGCCCCGAAAACCCTCCCCTCCGGACTCTGAAAAACCGGTTCCTCCGCCGGGAACCTACGTCATCCAGATCCCCAAGGATCAAGTCTACCGCGTGCCGCCGCCTGAGAACGCCCGCCGCTACCAGACCTACACTCGCCGGAAGCCTCGCCGGAGATCCTGCCGGTGCTGTCTCTGCTGGCTCCTCGGCGTCGTCGCCGTCCTCCTCATCCTCTCCGGCGTCTCTGCCCTCGTCTTCTACCTCGTGGTCCGCCCTGAGTCCCCCAACTACTCTGTCCAGAGCATCGCATTCAAAGGCCTCAACGTCTCGTCGTCGTCCTTGTTCACCGTCTCGCCGGAGATCGACGTGTCCGTACGGGCCGAAAACCCTAACAGGAAGATCGGGATCTACTACGAGAGAGAGAGCTCGGCGGAGGTCTTTTACACCGACATAAAGCTATGCGACGGCGTTTTGCCCGCGTTTTACCAGCCGACGGAAAACGTGACGGAGTTTCGGACGGCGTTAACGGGGTCCGGGATCGAGTTGACGAGCGCGGTGCACAAGGGGTTAGTGGAGGCGCAGAAACAAGGGAATGTACCGTTGAAGTTGAAGCTGAGGGCGCCCGTTAGAATTAAAGTGGGGCCCATCAAGACTTGGACGATCACCGTTAAAGTTGGCTGTGATGTAACGGTGGATAAGTTAACGGCGGATGCCAAGATTGTGTCCAAGGACTGTGATTACAGTGTGGATCCTTGGTAGAACATCAAGGAAAATGAGGATTTGTTTATTGCATTAAATTGTTATAGAATTAGACAATTATGATTTAATTCTTACTGTGATTTAAACTTTTTTATTTTCTTATAGCTTTTGTTATACAGATTATATTTTAATATTTAGACACAGAAATTGCAGTCTCTATTCGTTGATGGTTGTTTTTTTTATTATTATTTTTTTTTGTTTAAGGGGGACCATTCTATTCTTTATTAACAATATGTATGTTATTCTTCATTTTATTTTATCTTTTCTTTTTGACGCAATGTTTTGTTGTTATTACTTATTAGACCGAGTACAACACTACTTTCCGAATTTTTTTTTTTTAAAGATGATGAGGAAAAAAGTCTATTGTGCGGGCTTAGTTGTCTACTTAATATTAATTTTTAATTTAATTTGTTTGGACTATGAAAGTTAGCTTTAGTATTCGACCAAAAAAAAAAAGCTTTAGTATTAGGTCGGTCCTATATTTTTCAAAGATAATTGTGTTTCTAAGTTGAGGTGGGTGGTGTAACGAGTCTATATTAAGTTAGCGTTAAAATTAAGGATCAGTTTAGTATTGCTGTGAGGAAAAATAGCTGTGAAGTAAAATAGCTGTGACGTAAAATCAGCGGTAAAATAAAACAGTTTAGTGTTTGGTAAACTATGTTTTTAAAAGTGTTGTGAGTGCAAAAAATAGTATCAAAGCATTTGATAAATGTTAATGTAAAAGTGTTGTTGTTGTGTATAATTATTAAGGTGGACATGATGCTAAAAATGTTTTTCACTTATTTATTTGGTAAAAATAAAATGTTTTTTTTACTTGTTTTTTGAAATTTTTGACTACAAATTTGTATTAGCATTAATTTTTATATGAACAAAATTATTAAATAAGTATTCCTATTATGTTTTTTAGGTATATTATAATTTTGATCGTACAAATAAAATATTATAAATAATGATCACAATATCAAATATAACTAACAATGGACATATTTTTTAATTTAAAATAAATAAATAAAAATTATAGAAGTTTAAATAGGGATAAGAGGGATAAGAGATGTGATTTTAAAAAATCAATGAGGGTGTTATAGGTAAAATAAAATATTAATTGTTGCTGTGATTCACAGCAATTTTCAAAACAATGTAGAAACCTATTTTCTATTTTTGCTGTGGGAAGTTGAGAATTGTGAGGAAAAACAGTTTTTAATTTTTTTACCAAACACCAAAACTACTGTAGATGATTGAGAATTGTTATCCAAAGCAACTTTTGGGTCCTCCACCGCAATTCTAAACGGGGCCTAAGTCTTTTCGATGTTACAGAAAAATATAAAGATGATTTTATTTCATTAGGCCCTACCCAATGGGCCGGAAAGCTAATACACAAGCCCAATTTTAAGTATCAAACTCAACACAATGGGCCAGAATGTTCATATCCATTTTTGCCTGATCCCCAAAACACAAACTCAATATTTTGTTTTTTGATACCCAAATGCAGTTGATACTCAAACAAGGCTGGCCCACCCATGTGCTTGGAGAGAGAAACGGGTTTATGAACAAAATTTGATGCAAAATTTTAGCACTTAGATTCGACTCTCATCACCATTGTAGCAACAATAATTATAGCACTCACTTTCAGCACTATTTGATGTCCAAAAATAAGTTTGGCACTTAAAAAATGAGTCTCATCATTGGAGAAAAGCCTTATGGGTGCCAAAAACCCTAGCTTAGTAGCTTTCGCTCAATACTAGGGTTGCCCATCGATTGGTTTGGTTTGGTATTGGGGCTTACCAAAACCAAAATCAAAAATTTTGGTACTTTTTCTATTTTGGCATTTTGTTCGATTTTGATAATTTTGGTATTTAATACGTATGATTTATTTTTGATATATCTTCGATTCATTTTTTGTTTAATTATAATAATACTATTATATAATACTGATATAAATTGCAATTTAATTAAATATGATGCATAACATATAATGTTTGATAGATATATATTTGCACAAGTAGTATTGGTAGTTTAGTATAATAGTGGTATTAATAGCAATAATATTAATATTAGTATCTAAAACAATATATACTAGCAAAAGTAGTTTAATAATATATATTGATATCTATTATATTAATTTCAGTTAATTATAAAAAAGTCTACTTGTAGAGCCCTTTGTACAAAAAAACCCACCTAAAAATTTGAATGACAAATAAGTCCACTTTGTACAAACAAGTCTACTTTTTTTTTTTTTTTTTACAAATAAGTCCACGTTATGTTTTTTTCCATGATTTATTTTATTAATAAAAAACTAAGTAAATTGTCACAATAACAATGATTGCTACTACCAAACATAATTAATTAATAATGTATTTTTACAATTTAAATAGTCACTGTTCCACAGTAATAATGATTGCTACTACTAAACAGTAGCAATTAATAGTGTATTTTTCAATTTAAATAGTTACTGTTAGACATTGACAATTTTCAAGTAACGCTACTACAGTAGTACCTGATTTTTTAAAAGTGGGCCGGCTGAGAATTGGGCTTCCGTATTTGGGTTTTTTAAAAACTACTTTTGTCCAAATGGGCTTATTAAAAAAAACCCTATTAATTTAGTATGTATATATACCCATAAATATGAAAACTATGTATGATATATATATATATATATATGCAATACTTACCTAACAATGAAGTTCTTATTTCCCTAAAAATGATAACTTTTACTTTATTAGAGAATGGCTATATATCTTATAACCTACACTTTTGATAATATTAAAAATTTAAAATGATAACATTATATATTTATATTTTCTTATAGTTGTTTATAATATATATTAGTGGTTTAGTATTTATGGTACTACTAACATAATAATACTATATAAGCATATATATAATTAAATTTCGATAATGCATGGTTTCGGTAATAATCCGTTTGGTTTCTTTCGGTAACAATTTTCAGCAATCGGTTGATTTACCAACTTTTTTCGGTTTCAGATTTCAATTTGTGAAAATCAGTTTACCAAACCAAAAAAAATTTTGTTGGTAGTCGGTTAGTTCAGTAAAAACCAAGCCAATGGGTAGCCCTACTCAATACTCTTCAAATCCCTTCACATAAAAAAAAAAAAACTGTATGTGTTGCCCACCTTTATATGATGGGATACACATATATCTTGTAAGAGGAAAATTACATGCATATGACTGTTACATACAAAAATTTCTCACATGGCCGAACTCATAGGCTGGCTCGTGCCTATGTTGTGGGTTGTGTTAGGCCTCTCTATACGTCAATGTGGACTGTCTACTGTTTGCCATACCTTGCACCATGTTGGGCCTGACTCTTTATCTAGCCCATGTTATATTACTTGTATCCTTTTATTCGAAACTCATATGAGTCTTGCCCTGGAAATAGCCCAATAGGACTACAAAATAGAAAATAGTGGTGTCTGACATGCTAGATTCCATTCCCAATCATCTGCCATGTCATTGCTCTTTGCCTTATTAGAGCATCTCCAACAGACTCTTCAAATTTGGCTATTTAAATTAATCTTACTTTGTTGACCTATGTGGCCATTTGAAGAGCCAAATTTCTTACTTTAAAATTGTGAACTCCAACATACTCTTCAATTTCATTAATTTATTATTATTTTTTTTTATCTTTTTCTTGTTTAGACAAAATATTAAAATTTCATTAAATTTTAATATTTGAAGAGCCAAGTTTACTCTTCAAAATTGAAGAGCTGACTTTGGGTACTTATTTTGAAGAGCCCATTTGCAGAGGTTGTTAGAGATTATTTATCTAACGGGGCACAGCTAATTAAGCAGCCAAAGTCATTTGTAGAGGCTATTGGAGATGCTCTTAGATGCCACCTTATGTGTGAGAAATTTATGGTTCAAGCAAATTTATATGCAATAGACTCAATTATAGCTAATTCTCTCTCTATCTCACACAGTCGAATATGAAAATCGAAGTTCCAATTTCCCAAATATTATTTAAATGGTAATACATATATGGCATTAAACAAACAAATTCTTTTTATAATAGCTCAATATTTGACACTTTTGTTTAGGAATGTAGCACTACTTACTAGGTATACCTACCTCTATTATTTATGATGTTCCACTAAATGTGAGACAAAGCTGTTGTGAAGTAAGCAGTTTTTTTTTTTTTTTAAATGTTTTGAGTGTTAGAAGCAACATCAAAGTGGTTGATAAATTTTAAAGTAGAAGTGATGTGACTGCATATAATGACTATAATATGAATGAGAGAATATCTATAATAGGAGAAATTATGACATACAATACAACTACATTCAATGGTTGAAAATCTATGCCTTTTAGAAGATATGTGAATGCATGTCAACATCTAAGGATAAAAAGTGTGGTACGTTGTATAACATGCTGTGGCTATATTGTAAATTAAATTGTCCAAACAAGAAATTTAAGAGAATGCATAAGAAATTTTCGTAAAATAACTATGAAGACTAAACTATTGCAACTCAAAACAGAAATCGTTCATTACTTTGATGACTGTTTGGGTGTTTTTTTAACCAAAATACTCATCATATCTACTATAATCTCGACATATTCGATTGGATAAAATGCAGAAAAATAAAGTTCTTCAAAGTCCTAATTAAGTTCGTTTAAGTCTTTAAGAGTTTTAAACATACCACAGGGAAACCACAACGAAAAGGGTCTTGAATTTTGTTTAGTCGTAATTTTCATTTTTCATGTTCATTGCAATCCGGTACATCATATATGGTAGGCTTCTTTAGATTACAGAAAGTTATTAAAACCAAGAGTACAGTGCAATGCAGCATCCTTGATCAGCTCCTTGAGGCTTCTTTCTTTTTTTTATTCTCAAGAATATGCATGTGGGTACCTATAAACATTTATGCTAGAGATACTAAATTTGGATCCAAATGATGTGGATAGAGAGCATGCATGCCAGTATTTATTAAGAATAAATGAGTTCCTAATAGACGGGGACCAAATATGAATCAATGAATTAACACTGTCATATTATTTGACATAGAGAAAGGATTGGAGTAGGGAAAATAAACCTAATTAATCAATGAATCAATGAGTTCCTAATAAATATTGCAGCTTCAACCTACAATAACCCATTGTTATAGATCCAAGTCCTGATGAGGTGCCTTACAAGAAAATTGGGGTCTTCATAGATTAAAGATCGCCATGACTTTGACACACACGTGAAGCGCCATAAGGACTTTATCGGTAGCCTCAAAAGAAGGTCTTCTAAGATATCCGATGGAAGGTCTTTAGGGTTTCCCATCATCAGCTGGTGCTCCATCTTCTTTCAGCTGCTCTTCTACTCCAAACCCTAAGAAAGGCTTTAGAAAGAGGATTGTAGGTTTATTATTAAAGGTACACAAACTTATATATATGTATGGGAGTCCTATTTGCTGCTTGAGATCTATATATATAAGGAGTCCTAGCTGTTTTAGGGCATGCACCATTTGAAATAGTAAATACATATCGAGCTTGTTTGGGCACTGCTTTTAGAATTGTCAAAAGCGCTTTGAAATTAGTAGAAGTGTTTTTGGTAGCGTTTGGTAAAAATAAATAAAAGTGTTTCTAAGTTATAAAAGCGCTTTTAATGGGTTTTTTAAGAAGCACTTTCAAGTGCTTTTGCATGAACCACTTATAATTTTTATAAAAATATGTTTGTGCTTCTTAGCAAAAGCGCTATTAAGTAAAAGTGCTTTCAAGAAGCAGTGTCAAACGGACCCATTGTTTGTTTTGTTGTGTTATATATGGGCCGACTTACAGCTGGGCTGAGGTGGGAGCCCACCCCAGTTTTTTGAAAAAAGATATATAATATGTGGTATTTTAGCCCAAAATAGCTTAATAGCTAGCCCACTATCCTCCTTAGTCATTCCTTTATCATTAACCTAATCATTGGGCGACATAGCTATAGTCATTCCCTTCCAAGGCTTTAGTCATCCCATTTAGGCCCAATTACCCAATCAGTCTCACACACCCTCATCCCAAGGCTTTATAGTAATTAAAACATATTTGGCATCAAACAGAAGGGTTGTCCTTTAGCCTTTTAGCCTTTGGTGCTGAACATGACCTCATCATATTTATTATTTAAATGAAATTTGTCAAGGTCTTGGGTTTTTAGAAGTTCTGAAACATAAGTTACATAACACAGGGAAAAGGGTTATGGGTCTTGCACTTTCCTTCGGTCGTAATTTTCATTTTCATTGACTTCTTTGGAGCTTGGCCATGAAGCACGTGCCATCTGATACATAACATCATGGATTGGTAGGCTCCTTTAGGCTACCCAAGGGTATCAAACCTGATGAACTCTAAGGCCAGTGCTCAAGCAAAGAGTATTATGCAATGCAGAATGGTAAGAGAAAATAGAACAAAACAAAAATATGTTTTTTTTTTTTCTTAAGAGAAAACAGCTTGTCTGAACTAAATACCAGCATTAATGCTGGCACATCCCTCTAACTAGAAGCAGCAAAGCAATCAGGGAAGTTAATAAAGGGGACCTTATATGCACAATGAGAAAAATTAAATTTAAAAAAACAAAGAAAAAAGAGAAGCAAAGGAATGTGTTTGTGTGTGCGCACCACACAGAACAAACACATAACACAAAGCAAGGGTTGGGGTAGGGGATTAAATGCGCGCACACTTGAAAAACATTATGAGCTCATTAATAATCCTGGTAGAAATGAGGGTGGACCTTTATCAAAGAGTTCCTACAAGAAAAACACTATACAAGTTTTTCTATATATTGCATACAACTTCTCTTGACCACTACCAGCCATTGTAATTACAGCTTCAACCAACAAAAACCATCCCATTATAATAGATACAAGTTACATATTTTATTTGATTCCTTTATTTTCCACTTCAATTTAATGTGGAACTTCGAACCAGATTGCCTTTATTTTTCTCTTCATATACAAATGCCATGTCCAATTGAACTTGTATCCAAATTGCCTTACGTTTTCTAGATTTCTCAAACTCCATTCGATGGGACTTAATGTTCATGCATTGCTTCCTCTCCCCTGCATCCAATCCTTCAAACTGAAGAAGTTTGAGACTTAAACTCATCATAATAAATCTTAGCACGCTGAATGGCATCCTGAAGCTCTACATACATCTTCACAGAAGCGTCTGCAAAGTTGGTCAACTTACCAAAAAATCCCGCCAAGCTTATCTGGAAACGATCAAAACCTGAAATCCCGTCTTGACAAACTTCACCTCTCAACATATTAACTGCAGAATCACTACCAGTATCAGCCTTCCAGGATGTTAAATCTGAATGGTTTGCATCCTTCCCCTCTTTTTTTTCTTGGCGTGGTAAAAACTGGGCAGTTTCAGCTGCCAAAGTCTTTATAGAATCTTCCACTTCCTTGTCAGGCAAGCTCTCAAGCTTATCAAGCCAGAGACCACAGGTGACATATATTGGAGGGCCATTGTATCTTAAGGGGTTTTCTTGTTGCCGCCTTTTCCTTTTGCCAGACTTCTGTGGAACAGAGACACATTTTAAAAGCCATTCATGTATACACTTCAAATAGGACTTTTGAGCCCCAATCCACTTCATAAAACTTGACGATAGAGATCTAAGTTCATTTTCAAGATGGCTAGTAATCTGACGATGAGATTCTGACTGTACAGAGATTTTGGTGTTGCCACTGTTGTAAGCTATTGAGATTATGTGAAACTGAAGCTTGAAACATTCAAGCATCACCTCCCACATCCGACTTAACCTACAATTTGGTAAGAAGAGAGAAATTGAAGCCCAAAAGTGAAGAAGAATCACATCAAAGAAGCACATACTAATCGATATGATTGAGAATATAATAATAATGAGCTTGTGAGGATAAATGATTATTGTATGTGTGTGTGTGTGTCCACATATAGTCATATATACATGAAAATTCTTTAATGCTTACAGGGAAAATGCAGAGTGGGATGCCTACTCTAATCCAACAAAGCTATGGGTAATAGATAGGTAGTTTTTAACTGAAACCCATAGCTCCGTACCATCAATTACTAAACAGGGTTAGCACCACTGCTTGGCCAAACTTTGAAGAACATCTCAAGCAGCAGTTCCCAACTTCCCATATATCCGGCTAAACACATGGAGGTGAGTTTCAGCGGAGTATGCAGCATAGGAAAAGAAAACCATGGCATTAATATTTGACCAGAAGCCCAACTTTTCGTAGTCTCTAAAATCTTCTGAGGTAAACATTCATTTACTGGGAAAGTTCTAATTATTGAATTGACCAATATTTGAGGAAAGGGATGCGAAACATTACGGTACCAAACAATATCAGCTAGATGGCAACCCAACCGTAACTTATTTAGGCAGTAGTTTATCATATATATTCAAAAGCATAGACAGACAAGAGCTACATATAGTAATTCTGTAACCACTTCCATCACTATATCATATTTTTGGCCATAACCACTTCCATCACTATATCATATTTTTGGCCATGAAAGGAAAACCTCCATCACTAATTTGTGGACAAATTTGAGAGCTAGGATGCATACATACATACATGCTTAAGCTGGTAAACTACAAGGACAAAATTGAAAAGTGGAGGGACCAAATTGAAACTTGTAGTAAACTACAGGGGGTAAAATTGTACCTTGGCCTAAATTAAATCATTACTATTCTCTTGTTCTACATTCCACTGATTCACAAAACTTATACTGGTAATATATGAATATAACTTCTGCCACATGGTTTGTCCCAAACTATGTCAACATTCAACTTAACTCGTATTGGTTTTATAAGCAACCACGAATAACAAAATGAACTAAATTAATGAATCAGATTATACAAAATCAAGTACCCAATTCCAATTTTTATCAGTTTCCGAAATTGAGTTTCTAGGACATATTAACTTATAATCAAGCCCTAGTGAAAAGGAACATACAAATACATACCCCTGAATCAACTCTTCGAGTTGTGGATGGAGCTCTTTGTCTCGTAATTCCTCAATCCTCTTCGATATAGAGTCAATTCTGTGAATAGCAACTCTGATTCTTGAATGTAGATCCTTGACAACAGCACGAGTTCTATCAATCTTTTGAGTACTTTCTCCTTTTGATTCTTGCTGCCTTAAAAACTTACACTTCAAGTCATAATCCCTTCTGACCATCTGAATAGCCTGAAAATGAGAGTTATTGAGTTCATAACAATCAGGGAAGACCCATATACTCGGTCAATAAAACCAGATCAAATTTAGAAAATCAACAACCTTAGATTTGAAAGTGACAAATCAAAAGGTTTACAAGAAACATAATGCACATATTGTTTTGAGCTCCAGATCAGAAATTCCAAAGCAAGTTCCACATCTTTTTTATTTTTTTTGCATCTCTGGAATTTCTGATTTTTCAAAAGTTGGCAGTACTATATACATGGGCATCATGGTATGTGGTGTCAACTAGTGAATCATATCTGTTTATTAGCAGATACGTAATTAGCAAATCCAGTTATAGATTACCTCGCTCCAGTAAATTTGATCACTATGGTGAGTTTGAAATTAAAGATAAGTAGGAATATTAAATGAAATGAAGACACTGTAATGTAATCCAAAATCATTTGGTAAAATTTCTGTTATGAAATGTCTATAAAACATATTCGTGCATCTATTTTCTGTTCATTTGAATAATAAATGCTTTTGATAACAATGATAATGCTGTTAATTATAGAAAAGTAATTTTGATGATAAAAATAAATGCCGTAACTACTGTGAATTTATCAACAGTACCTTGACCTCATCATACAGCTTCCTCTCCCACGCATACAATCTATCCAAGGTTGAGGCATGACTGCCTGAGATCATGCAGGAGTTATCAAAGAGGTTACCAGTAAGATCCTCAATATCATCTTTTAAGTTTGCTCCCAAAGGATTCCTTGATGAAGAGGATAGCGATGATGTTGTCCTATGCCAAGTCAAGTACTTCACATCAGTTTGAGGAGGCTCTAAGTGGACATACAGAAAGGATCAGCTCAGAAATCAAGGGCAAGACCAAGAATTACCTTATACAAATAGCATGAAAAGGAAAAAAGCTATTTAACATAGAACAAACTAAAACCGTCACACAAGCATCTGAGTTAATCCTAAGCACTGAACATTCAAATGGTACCTTGCATACCTTCTTGAGATGGTAATTAACATTATCTAGAAAACCTCCGAGAACTTAACCAACATTATCTAAAGGATCTCTGCAACCCTTATTTACGATAGTTGGAAGGCTGTCACTATGTATGCTAGCCACCAATGCTGTTGTTTCCTATGAGTATGCTAAAGTCAACACGATATACTGAAGGTTTAGTTGTTTTTTTCTATTAATTATTAAGTTTAAATTTATAGAATATGATGTCAATACGGTAAACTTATACAATTTTATGCAGATCCATACATCTCCATTATGCAACTATGTGAATTCAAGGAATAACTGAACAGATTTAGATGTTTAAATTGTTAATCTATTTAGTGGACAAGGACCTTCTCTAAGCATGTCAGGTTGTTCATTTATTTCAATACAATATAATTTATATACAATAATGCCATTATTATCATTATGTTTTACATCTTATGTGATATAAGCATAGTTTGCATCCTCAGTTGTCATTTTTCTGTAGCATTATAATGTCAGATAGTTATAAAATGGTTCAACATGCTTTCCTCCGCCTCCACACAAACAACTTCCTAGGGATAACTCATATGCATCTATACCGCTTTCAGTAAGGTCTCTTGTGAAAAATACATTGCACTCAGTTACTCACATATGTTTCATCAATATTTCCAAGGGCTGCCATGTGATTCAAAAGTTTAATGTCGTTTTTAATACATTTTGTTAACACCTTGACCAACCAAAATGCTTCACCAAAACAAAATGATAAAACCCTTGTTGATCGTGATTTTTACTTTCAAAATTTTATGTTTTAATTTCTGATCAAGACAAAAGACTAAGCATGACAAACAGACTGGAAGTCATTGCATAAACATGTAAGGGAAAGAGAATATATAATCTTTCACAGGATATTACTATGCATACAGTTTTCTTCTCCCAGATACAACTTTTGCATCCAAAACGTTCTCTCTCTCTCTCTCTCTCTCTCTCTCTCTCTCTCTCACACACACACAGCACACACACACACACATTCCAATAATAGAAACTACTAATTTCCCCCAAAATTTTCATTTTCTCATATAAATTTTTTGGTGGTTTACTCTTCTCTAATCTTACCACACCATGTGAGGAACACACCAGTGTTTAATTGTACAAGACTGAATTGTTTAATTGTCAGAGAATTTTGGATATCCATTAAAGTATTATCAGACACCCATAGCAGATACAGCACCTATGATTGTTTGAACACTAACAGGTCAGAAAACCATAATAGAATTCTTGCGCTAGGCATTCCTGAACCAGCACCCATGTTTTAAAATCAATGTATCTATCATGCATCAGTGACAAAAAATAAAGTAATAAGCTTAAATATCAGGAGATCTACCTTCCTGAACTTGATTTGGGTCTTCACCACAGGAGAAACAAGCCTTCAAGAATGTGGATGACATTGATCCACCTGCAACAGTAGAAATCCTAGTGTTCATAACTTACATCAAAAGACTATGAATAGAAACCTCAACAAACTTCCAATGTTCTATAGGAAAATAATGTAATATGAAATTATTTCAAAAAAGGGAAACAATATCCATTTCTTTTCTCAATCTTAATGTCCCATGAGAGAGAGAGAGAGAGAGAGAGAGAGAGAGAGACAGACAGACAGAGACAGACAGACAGACAGAGACATAGAGAGAGAGAGAGAGAGAGAGAGAGAGAGAGAGAAAGAAAGAGAGACAGAGAGATCTTACTTTCTTTTGCTGGGAATATTGGACGGAAATGCAACTTATTTGCTTCAAGCATTCTGGGAATTTCTTGACCAGCCTCAAAAGCTTTTAAAAAGAGATTTTCAATATCTTTCATGCTTGAAAAAAAATCTTTTGGGGCAACCTTACTTTCAATGCAATCTTCTTTCACTGTTGTTTTATTTGTGTCATTTTCACCAGCAACTACTGAGGATGTGGCTCTCAATGGCGACAAATGAGGAGAGTTAGCTTTCTCCCCATTCAATAACTCAGTTTCTGAAGTTACACTTCCTTCAGAAGGCATTGTAGGCGAAGCATTAGCTTTAACATGATCATGTAATGAGGATGTGGCTCTCAATGGCGACAAATGAGGAGAGTTAGTTTTCTCCCCATTCAATAACTCAGTTTCTGAAGTTACACTTTCTGCAGAAGGCATTGTAGGTGAAGCATTAGCTTCAACATGATCATGTACTCTATTAAGATTTTCAAAGCTTCGAACCAGAGTATCGGCAGCAGGCTCATCAAATTCATCTTCAGAATCCTGAGATTCTTCCCTTCCATGAAAAGAAACCTTCTCTTCCTCATCTTCCAGCTCAGGAATTCCCTCCTCTTCCCTAAGACGTCTTATATCATCAGTATTTTCACACCCCTGGTTCATTCCTTTCCCATCTTGAAAAGATAACTGATGGTCAATTGGATGAAAAATACCAAAGTAATCCCATGGTGGAGTTTCATGTGGGAGTGAAGAAGCTTCAAATGGTGATGTTTCAGGTTTTCCAGCAGAGCGAGGTGTAGTACTCTGTGGGGTGCTCGAGGAGGTTACTGTTGCAGTAACAGGTATAGAAGGTTTTTCTTCAACCTTTTTAGAAAAGCTACCCCTGAATTTCATATGATTTGAATGAAATTGAGTAGAATTTGGAGGAGAAGGCGAGGGAGAGAATGTTTCAGTTGCATCTATGCGTTGTGACACAGATGGAGAAGAAAATGAGAATTGAGAGAGGGACTTGTCAGTTTGAATGAGAGGGTCTGGCGTTGCACTAGTGGAAGTATACAAGGAAGACTCAACGGGAGCTACAGGCTCAACAAATTTCTTAAGAGCTGTTCCTGTATTCTTTAGTGAATGAATATACATAACATGAGCTGCTGCTAGTGAGCACCTGCCATCAAGTGCCTGCTTAACATACCTCTTTCTTTCTCGACATAGCTGCAGGGCCTTATCTTCCTCTATTTTAGAGCTTGAGGCCCCCATATCTGCAGATCTGACCGAATACCCTCTAATTACATCAGAAGCACATAAGGTTCTTCCTGAAACTCAATTTAAAAGAAGTAATTAAGAAATGGAAGATAGATGCAACGGTAAAAATTGTTCACGGAATCAAAATTATTTGAAGCATGTAATTAGCACAAGGTGTAAATTATATTCACTTTAGTAGCACACCTTAAATTAAAAGTAATAAACAAAATGTGTACAGATAGATTGAATTTGAAAGAAAAAACATATACACAAGAAAATCACGCTTCATGGAACCCTTTCCCTTTTTTGTGTAAAGAAAACGTACAAATGAATTGCCTAATTCCTTAATGATTATATAAATGAAAGAGTGGCACACCAGGGAAAACTAACATAAGAAAAATTGCAAGACAAGGTAGAGCATGCTAAAAGAAATCAGCTTCTAAACATCTAATTGAGGACTCAATCACATAGCCATGACCCATGATTATAACCCTTGCCAAAAGAACTCAGTGACATTACTGATTATAAATTCATAATGTATAAAATGAAAATTTCTCATGGCAAACCCAATAAATAGAAACTCATGTAAAAGATAAGCTGAAGAAATCAGCAGCATCACCAATACCAGCAATAACAACAAGAAGAGAAGGAAATATTGGTTCAACTCATAGCTAATCGCTCATTTTCTGTTTCCCTCATTCAAAAAACCAGCATAAATCTATATGAATCGATATCAAAGACCAAGGAACAAACCCAAAAGTTGATAAATGCAAAATTTAAGCTAAAAGGCAGAGCATCCAAAAGGGACGGAATCTCTGAATATTCGTAAACACCACCCCATATCCAAAGCAAAGGGAAGCAAGTGAATTGTTCCAAGAAAAGCTATGGAAGTTTGAAATTTCCATGTAATTAACTCCTCTTATCTCAAAAGTCAAAATCAATCCCTGAGATCAATTTCCTAAGCTCTAAGTCACTAAACCTACTTTTTCTTTACTCTAATTAAAACGGCAAACCCACCAGGAGAGAGAGCTCAGAAGAAAACCCAGTTGAGTGAATCAATCAATTATTGGAAGAAAGTAGATCAAATTGAAGTCCCTGGTCCCTGGAGTTTGTGAAAGGCAATCAGAGCCTCTGCAGTTGAACAGAACACATAGAGGATTAGATAATTGGCAACAAAGAGACCAAAACCAAGCAAGATTCACAAAAACTAGAGAGAGAGAGAAAACAAAGAAAACCCATCTCATAAAACCAACAATCAACGAAATTAGAAACCAGAAATTGAACCCAAATCCAGTACACACAGCAAGAACAAGCAGAAATAGAATTCTACACAAGCAGAGAAAAATGAAATAAACTGAGAAAACAAAAAACAGGGCTAGTCGGTGGGGAGAGGAGGAAGTAGGGTGGACCTGAGAATTGAAGTGAAGCAGAAGAATTGGGTGTACGATGATAGCTCGGATTTCAGAGTAGAGAGAGACAGGAGATATGAGAGGAGTGTGTGTATGAGTTTCAGGGAAAGAAAGAATAATAAATAAATAAATAAAAAGAATGGTTTGTGAAAAAGAGAAGTCCAGAGGCGAATCGGATGGACGCATAGCTGATTCCACTTTCATGCAAAAGGCATTACACAAAGACAAGAGATCGGTGTGAAACAGTGGACCCCACCCTTTTTTCCAAAACTACCCCTGTCAGTCTCCCCTTAACGGTTAAAACTTCTTGCGTGAGACCTAAGCGCTTGGATTTTCCAAGTAGCCTCCCCTGGCTGGAATTGTAGTGATTAATGCCTCAAAAGTTTTTTAAAATTTAAAACGTTTATTGTTTATATATGCTTTAAAAAGAATATTAAAGACAAAAATACGGCGTTTTACTTTTACCCTTTCGTTGAGGTTGTTTTACTGTGCAATTGTAGTTTGATGACGATGTAGCAACACCAAAAAGTATAACATTTGGTCAATTTTATGCAGGTTTATTCACATCAATGCCTCTAAAAGTAATTTTAATTTTTAATTTACTTCTTAAAATTTTATTCCTTCCACTTTACACTCTAACTTTATAAAATATCATGTTCTATCAAGTCCATTACAAGTTCCGTCAAATAAGTTGACGTGACAGTTTATTATCCCTTCCACATAAGTGCCACGTAGGATTTTTTGACGGACTCATAAACAAACTTAACGGAATATGGTATTTTGTAAAGTTTGAGGGGCAAAGTTGAAGGAATAAAGTTTCAGGAAGCAAATTGAAAATCAAACCTACTTTTAAAGGGCATTGATGCAAATAAGTCTTTTTAATGAGAGACTTATTTTTTTTTACGTAGACGGAAATTTTTATATTTCATAGCTCTTTGGTTATTTTTGGACAAAAATACTTTTCAGAGTTGATAAAGTTGACACAATGTGGCTACATGCCTACATCACCATTTGAAGTGACTACAACACTCGTTCATCTTTTAACCTAGATCTGTAAAATTCCTAAATTAACCTAGATCTATAAACAAAACAAAGAGCAATCAACACCATATTTAGAAACCAAATCCCTAAACCATTGTAAAATAATTTCATTTTAATTGCAGCTGAAAAATATAAATCAAATATTTTTGTTCAACTTTCAAACAAAGAAAAGAAACATTAATATAGTGAACTCGATATACTATAGAAAATTAAAATACCAAATTAAGACAATTGAAATTACAGTTACTTTAGTAAAACTTGGCTCTAACTACAAGTAATAAAATCATAATTTTGTCATAAAAGAATTAAAGACCTTTTCAATAATTGTCACTTTTAACTGTTACCTGGAATAACAAGGTTTTTATTTTTATTTTGGAATACTATCCCTCTACGGAGCTTCTTGACAATACAATTCTCAGCATTAGACCTCTACCAAGTCAAATTAATGCTAATATACCAAAGATCCTCAAGCTCAATATTCTGAATACACTACTCATCAAACTCCTCCATAGCCATAGTTCTCTCAGAGCCACTCAGCCACTAACCACTTTCATAGAACTCTAGCAGACATTGAACTCCATACGGGCTGTGTGGTCGAATGGTCTTAAAAGCAATATTTATAAATATTGAAATATCATTAAGTATTTTTCATAGGTTGCAAGCTTTATATTTATATTTATCCTTTCGGATAAAAATGAAGCTTTATATATATATATATATGAATTTTTTCTAGAGAGAATGTCCGCATTTTTTAAAATTTACGGATGTCGACATTGTTTACCCCTTGTCGACACTGTGGCAACATTCGTAAATTTTTTATAAAATACGGACATCCTCTCTAGAGAATGACTATATATATATAGCCAAGTATGAATCTACGTAAAGTATAAATATACAGATAATCAAGGGAGAAGATGAAGGGATGCAATGAATCTTGGTATAATCAATATATCAAGGGAGGAGGTGATCTGAATATTATTAACATTTATTTCTTAATCAAGCCTTGGAAGAGATTTTGTTTTTTTTATTTTTTATTCTAGTAATACATACCATATATTAGATAGAAAAGTGATTTTGAGAAAGTGTTACAAGTCCTTTTTTTGCTGGAAAATTTTATAAAGTTAACTGAAAGCATGTGCACTTTATTATATATGTTGGGTGAGAGGAAATGAAGTTTAGATAATGTAGCACTTTTTTTTTTTTTTTGGGTCAGAAGATAATATATGTAGCACTAAACAAGTACAGAAATGAGTAAGAAAGAATGAGAATGATATGGAAGGGTATCTCTTTTATGTGGCTATGCTTCTGGACAAAGCCTTTAGCAGTTGCTTTAACCCTGCCTTTGTTTAACTAATTAAATTTCTTCATGTAATATTCAGTTGCCCAAGATGACACTGGAAAGTTATCAAGTGTCAACCAAAGAATCAATGCAGATTCCCTACCTGATGCTAGATCTTTAATAAATAAAAAAATGACAAAAACAAATTAAACAAAAAGTAGCTACAAAACTCTCGGAAAGTTAATGGAAATTAAACCCTAAGGTAAAATGGTAAATTGCCCTTGAAAACCTATAGTCTATTAGAGGGAAGAACTATGGATCTCAAATTGCATAACCTATATATAATATTTCTTTAGATTACATCTTAATAATCATGTAAAGTTGATCTTAGTGGGAATATGAAATTTTTTGGTAGCGTATTTGAAAACTATATATGAATATAATTGGCATTTAATTTTTAACATAATAAATATATAGTCCGTAATTTGTAGCACCCATTTATAGAGAAAACTTTGTTGCCGCACCCACCTTTAATCAAACACACCACCAGCACCTAAGAATAAGCCTACTAATAATTTAGGCTTATTAATTACATTAATTTACATGTATGCCATTAGAACCCAGCCATTACCGCATCCTAGCTAGCACGTCCACAGGACAGCTAGAAGCCCAACCCTATCCTTCTGACTTGCGCTGACGCGCGCTGACACTTGCTGACACGTGCTGACGCACGCTGACATCACTGTAACTGAATTTTGGTGAAATTGTTTTTTTTTTTTTTGAATTGAAGTTTTTGCTAAAACTCAATATTTCGTTAAAACTAAAATCAAACACTGAAATTGAATTTCATTACACTAAAACTGAATTTCAAAAATTCAATTACACTGAAACTGAATTTCAAAAATTCAGTTACACTAAATTGAAGAATTCAGTTATGAATTCACTTACTGAAACTGAATTAAGTGATGAAATAATTACACCTTGACTAAAATGCAATTACACCTTAATTTAAAAATAATTACACCTTCACTAAAACAATTACACCTTCACTAAAACAATTACATCTTTACTGAATTCTGTTTCACTAAAAAGAACACAGCAACCTTATAAAAAAAAAAAAAACAATACAACAAGCCATCGAGATGAGAGGAGTAGCAACCACAGCAAGCCATCGATATGAGTCTATCAAACAACTATAGACTAAATTCAGTTTCAGTTTGAATTCAATTTCAGTGTATTCAGTTTCATTGCATTCATTAAATTCAAATTCAGTTCACTGAATGCACTGAAACTGAATTCAGTGAAATTGAATTTAGTGAAACTGAAACCCTAGACAACATCGTCCGATCACCTCACGCGCGACAAATACACGACAGTCGCCACTGCCTTGATCTGTTTCTACCTGCAAATTTGATTCATCATATTTCAGAACCATAATTTCATTCAAAATTCATTTAAAACTCATGTTTCACGAACTGAAACTGTTTTACGAACTGAAACTGTTTCACGAACTGAAACTGTTTCATCAATAAATAAAGTAAATTTGTATATACTTATAAATCAATTAAAAAACCCACATTTCTATCCGATTAACAACAAATTCAACTAAAACAGATTCACAAATTATACATTTCACAAACAGATTCACAAATCAATTTCAAATTAGGGTTTTCAAATTAGGGCTTTTGAACCAAACCATCTGCAAATAGCTCACCAATTCAAAGGAAACAAAAAAATTCAAACGAACCAAACCGTCTGCAAATAGCTCATTTTATCCTAAGCAATAAAATGGGGTTTTTTGATTCATCAACAATTGGACCAATCCAAACACACATAAGTGACGAGCACAACGAGGAGAAAAAGATGGATACCTGACACGACAGAAATGGTTGCCGGAACACAGAGATCTCCGGCGAGGTTGTTGCTGGCTTCTCTCCTTAGAAACGGAGGCGATACGGGTTGGGTTGGAGTTCTGATGGCACCAGCGCACTCAGGACGACGAGAGGAAGCCATCCCTAGCAGTTCGACAGCTCGTCCTCGCCGGAATCGGCGGATCGCCGGCGATGGAACTCGGGTCTGCTTAGACCCAATCCGGCATAGAAGTTTGGTTTCACGGCATGTGGAGGGCAAGAGGAGGAAGAAGGAGGAATGAAGGTTGTTCTGAGACTGGTCTCACCGGCAACCGTCACCGGACGACGAAGAACGCGTCGGCACAGCCGCGCGAGGAGAGAGAGAGAATGCTGAGGAGAAATAAAGATCGAATGTGAGAGAGAGAGAGAGAGAGAGAGAGAGAGAGAGAGAGAGAGAGATGGCTGGGTATTAATTGTCTGGGGATATAATTGGAATATTAGAAAAATTGAGGGTCAAACCTGGTTGGGTATTAGTTGACTAGAGGGTTTTGGGAGAGATTAAGTGACTAACAGGGGATTGTGAAATAGTTTTATTAAGGGTGGAGTGGGGATATAATTGGAATATTAGAAAAATTGAGGGTTAAACCTGGTTGGGTATTAGTTGACTAGGGGGTTTTGGGAGAGATTAAGTGACTAACAGGGGATTGTGAAATAGTTTTATTAAGGGTGGAGGTTTATAAATAATCAAGCTCAAACTTGGGGGTTTTAAATAGTTTACTAATAAATATAATATTTGAATTAATTAGTTTTTAGTTTAGTAATATTCCTCTTCATATTGTTTGAAAAAAAATTCAAGTTCGACTCTCTTTTTTCCTTATATAAAAAAATAAAGATAATATATTATGAAGACCTATATTTAAAATATTTATTTATATAACTATTCTACATTTTATTAATTACTTGCTAATTTATTATTTTACTATGAATATTTTATTTTGTTAAAATAGATTGCACTAGTTGGATATATTGTATTTTCTATGGTTTTATATATAACTTGGAAAATTACATTATTTTATTAGGGCAAATAAGTAAATGACTTGATGTTAGATTTCTATTTGAAAGCCATGCATATAGTCAATTACGTTGGCATTTTTTCCTACGTATTAATACACCTATTCTATTTTGTTAATTTACTATATTATCCTATCCTTTACGATCTTATCTAAGATAAGTTTTGACCCAAAAAAAAAATCTAAGATAAAGTTAAACTGTCACATTCTTAGGAGCCTGAAAACCGATGTACCTCTCCAAAAGTAATTTGACACATATATTATAGCTCATGTGTCTCTTCTAGTCTAACTATTTTTTTTTTTTTGGTCAGACTTTGTGACTAAGGTAATTAAATTGCATTGACACTTAAGCCAACTTTAGGTGGTGTTTATCATCAATTCATCATTACTTCTAGCTAGGTGCCAAAGTACGTACTGAACACCCGTCTGCATGCTATTCGACATCACCAACCTTCTCTCATGCCTGTTGGGCTTCGATTTCTAATATTTATCTTGTTGTTTTGTGCTTAGGAGTTGTAATGGTGCAGCACATTCGCTTGCCTCATTTTTGCTTCATTGCTAGCTTCTTGAGCAGTTGGCCTCTGACTTTGTTAATAATGATTTCAAATTAGAGAAATTTCATTGAATAATCTCTTTTAATAGAACTCTTACGTTTTTAATCCTTTCCAGCCAACTTTTATTTTTATGACTTTCTGGTCTTTTTTTGAATAAAAATATAAAAAAATGTAAAAAATAATGAATTTGATGAACTGACTATAGCACCATCTAAAGTGATTGTAGCACCGTTTATCGACTGTGTGTCGATTATTTGTTGTCAACGATCATCAATAAAGTGATGAAAGAGTGGCCTCCTTATAAATTAAGATCCATTGGTCCCTATAATTTTTCCAAGTAATTTAAAAGAAATTAAAAGAGATTGTGTTGGTGGTTAGTTGTTAAAAGGCATCCACATCACACATGATGATGACATCAACAGAAGAAGAAAAGCATCATTCATCATTCCTTTATACTCTGGTGATCACCTGGAATTGCTACCCACATGAAGTACTCAACAAGAAAGTGAAGAATGTAATCAATCATCCAATATTCCTTTTTCTTTGACTTGTGATGATCAGTAAATACCCAGGGCTTTATAATTTTCCTTTCACCAAAAAACACCGAAAAACCAAGTGAAAAGGCATGCAACAGCTTAAAAGGGGAATAATGTAGGTGATCATCAAGGTTGGGAAGAGTTAAAAAAAGAAGCAGAAAGGAAAACATATGCATGTGATTAGGATCCAAAGAGATCTATAAAAAAAAAAAAGTTGCCTTAAACTTTTTATATCAATCAAGTTCAATTTTCAGTGGATTCTAGTACCAAAGTGTCCAGACATTGCATGATGCTGGCATGTGGTCTTAGGTACACGAGTCAAGAGCAAAAAGTCTTTAATTTATCTGTTTATACTAAACTCAAATTCAATTCGTTAAATTTTGTGTCCTATCGTGTTTAATCGGGTTTTTTTTTGTTTGTTAACCAAACAATCAATATCCAAAGCTACATAAATTACTAAAAGTAAGCACAAATGCGTATGAACAATAAATAAGTATGAATGCGGGTGCCGACATAGTATGAATACGGTGTCGACACACAAAATTGAGATGTGTCGACACCATATCCGTACTATGTTAGCACCCGCATTCATGCTTATTTACTATTCATCCACATTAACTTGCCCCAAAATTACCAAGCATAACATAGATAAAAACATTGTAAAATACTGGTTAAAATTTATGTCCAACACATTACATAACAGAGTTCTAAAACATTTTAGAAGAAAACACATCTTAGGAATAAATAAGAGCCTAAAAATTTTTGTCAAACAAAAAAACTTATTTTTATAAATATAAAGTGTCGTTGCATTTCGCGAAAAACACTAATCCGACAGATTAATTTTCATGTTACTATTGTGTCAACCCGTTATGGACCCAACCAGATAATGCTTGCACCGAACACCAATAACTTTGTGCATATTTGGGTCGTGAATGATTTTGCATTTTTGCCACATCTAAATACAACAACCCTAAACTACACCAAAGCCCCCAACAAAAAACAAGGGAGACCCAAATAACAGAATTAAACTGGAAAGACAAAAGAACCCTAGCCCTAGATACATTGATGTGCGCCACCACCAGTGGAAGCCAAAAAACAGCACGACATGGACATGGACCCACGATGCCATGTGGACGTTGCAACAAGGCAAGACAGAGGATAAGAAAAATCCTCCTGACGCCGACTACACCTGCAAAGACAAGACCATACCTTCCGGAAAAAACAAAAAAAAAAAAAAAAAGAAAGGAAAAGGATGATGGAGGTTTTGACACCAATGCCTTGTTGCAACATGATCCACAACTCCAACATAGTTCTGGTACAGAACGGGGTTTTAAGGGCAAAGCTAGGCGACCCCATGAAGGCCAACATACTGAAGGCAAAACAGAGAACGAAAAAGGCGAAAGGCGAGTTAGAGGAAGAAATGGGGAGTGGTGGGTTTTGAAGGGAGGGGCTGTCAAGGCAGGCATCAGGTCAACTACAGGGGGAGGAAGGGAAGATTAAGAAAAGAAAGAGAACAGAGGAAGGTGGAGCAAAGGCAAAAAGAGGATATAGAGGAGGACTGTTGATGCAAATTCTTGTAAGGCAGATGCAACAACGTAGAGATGATGACTTGGCTGATCCGAAGTCCTGTTGGATGTTGATGTGGATGTTGATTGGGATCTTCTTGTAGACAAAACAATATCAAAGGGAATGGACCGGTGTGGTACCAGCCAAACACACTCCGATGATGAAATCAGTGATGGTGTTTGATGGTGGATGAGGAAGAACAGAGGATGAATTTGGGAGAATAGGAAGAACAAGGCAAATGTTTTGGGTTATTCTCAGCAAGTTGGGTAAGCTCTTTGGTGAATGGAAATTTTTGTGCAAGTGTTTTTAGGTAGGTGCGTAAAATGTCAGATCCCTCATTTTGTGCATATGTGGTGCCTTATATAGGCAAAGGAAGACTTAATGAATAAGTTACCTGTATGTGAATGAGTGGTTGCCAGAGATCCACGCACCTGGTCAGACTTAGTTGCATGTTCAGCTGCTTACTTCCTCAGCATTTAATGTTGCATTGAATGCCCCATTAAATGCTAGGTTGGAAGGATCAGGCAAATTGTCCCAGTAGTCATGAATGCAAGCCTGATATTCTCTCTGTCAGAAGATTATGTCAGGTGCATTCAAGTGTGGCGGTTCGTCCCAGCGTGATCTTCCTGGGAATGGCGGTGGAAAACCGAGCCGAGCCGATACAAACATATGTTCTCATGCAAAGACACGAAGCCCATGTGTGGTCGGATCGGACATGGGATTCCAGGCCGAGCCGGTCCCATAGATTGGGGTCTTTCCGAGCCCTAACTGGTCGACGCTAGAAATCGGAAGGAGACCATCTCCTGTGCCGAGCCGAGCCGAGATGATCGTGGGAAGATGGACATTCGATCCCTTAGAAGATCATCGGTTCGGCTCGGACCGAACATAGAGGGCCCGGTGTGGAGATCCGGTCCGAGCTGGCAGAGGCGATGCTGAGTGATGATGGCGTGGAGGTCAAAGTTTGACCACTGAGAGTCAACTCCGAGGTGGATGTTGACCAGCCACGTGTCGAGCTGTGATTGGCTATTCGGATCGATGTGGATTTTCCCACAAACAGGAGTCCCCCAACTTCCGATCCGAGCAGACAGTGGTGGATTGGAAGTTGAGATGTAAGGATCTTCCCAAAGATAGCACTTTGTTTGATCCGAGCCGAACCCTACAAGTCCATGTTCTCGAAGATCCGAACACATGACGACTTGTGATTGGCCAAAATATCTC
Organism: Dryas octopetala; assembly: GCF_963921425.1. Taxonomy (NCBI): domain Eukaryota; kingdom Viridiplantae; phylum Streptophyta; class Magnoliopsida; order Rosales; family Rosaceae; genus Dryas; species Dryas octopetala. The sequence goes on from NC_141366.1 coordinate 23,851,916, forward strand.
AAGGGCAGGTGAAGGGACGTTTGATTTCTGCATGGGGGAACGTAAGGGTCACCTCGTTATGGGCATTTTTGAATGCTTGACAGGTGTCAAGATCTGGCATGTGAAGCGCCAGAAATGAAGGGCTGAGATCAGTTTGCATGGGGGTATAAATCATGCCTTTCTCTCTCTTCCCTCTCACTTTCCAACCTTTTCAGAAACTCCCACTCTCTCTCTGCAAACTCTTCCCTCCTCCGCCGTGAATCTCCTCCTATCTCCGTCGTCAGTGTAGCAGTTCGGTCACGGTTTCGGGCAAGCGTAACCATAGACGAAGCCATTCCGAGTGTGTGAGGGGTGGAGAGATTGGCCGGACAAAAACCAGTAAGTGATTCTGTCCATTCTTGAGTTTTTGTGTTTTTCGGGTTTTTCTGGGTTTGTTCTTGGTGTTCTTGAAAAAGGACACCTTTTGATCCAAAAAGCAAGAGAGAGAAAAAGAGAAACTGTTAGTGATGTCTGGATCCGACTCGAGTGATCGGCTCGGCTCTGGAGAGGCGTTTGAAGGAGATAGTGAGGCCGATCTGAGCCGAAGCCCTTCTGTGGACGAGGCCGAATCGAGCCGAAGTCCACTTGCGGGTGAGGCGAGTTGGGACGGGTTGTCCGAAGAGTTGGACGAGGCCGGCTCGGCATTGAATCGCAACCCAGGTGGTGAGCGCCGAGCCCGAGGAGACCAAGAGAATCCCGAGATACTGAGTTCCGATCGGGAACAAGGGACGGCCGAAGGAGGCGACGAAGAGCCTCTTGACGTCGAGCCGATCGCCACCATCCCGAGCAGACTCACCTCAGGCTCGGATGAAAGAGACAGGGGTCATGAGGCGTCGACCTCGGCTCAGGGGGTGACGGGGAGTCCAATCGACCCGGACTTCTACGAGGAATTGGCGTGGAAGGCCGATCAGATCCCCAATGAGATGACAGAGTATCATCTCAGGGACTTGAGGGATAGGTACTCAGTTCCCGGCTCCGTGTTGATGAGGTTGCCGACCGAGGGGGAGAAGCCGAGCCGACCCCCGATAGGATGGGTGACCATGTATCCGGAGATGTTTGAGAACGGGGTTCGGCTTCCCCTGCATGCCTTCTTGCAGGACTGGCTCGCGACGATCGGCGCGGCGCCACACCAACTGAATCCAAATGTATACAGGATCATCCTGTCTATGCATATCTTGTGGCACAAAGTGCACAAGTGTGTGCCACACAAGGATATCCTGTTCTGTAATTACGCGCTGAGGTCGAAGCGGAGCGAGCTCGGGTTTTACAACCTTCAGGCGTACTCGGGGCCACTCTTCGGTGGGAATCCCTCTTCCCAGAAGACATGGAAGAAAAGATATTTCTTTGTCTCTGGGGATTGGGAGTTCGCCGATCCGAACAGATTGACTTCGGCTCGGGTTCCCAGAGCCTTTAGGATTCCAGGTGGGCATTGGGAGTTTGGGGCCGATCCGAGGACAATTTGCTTACGTCTTGTAATAATTGCATTTTTTTTTTTTCTAACTCTTTTTGGCTTCGTCCTTGCAGTCAGCTGGGGCAAGTATAAACTCCGAGGTGAGCTCAAGGACCAGATCGCCGCGATCAGGGACTCACCAGCAGAGTACTTGTCAACCAAGTTTCTGCTCGGGGAAACCCAGATCAGACAGAGCGGGATCTCCTGGTTTGTACCCAGGTGGAATCCTAGGGCAGAAAGGGGAATGGCGCCCACCGAACTGGAGGCTCGCCTGAGGAGGAAGGCTGCTCGGAGCGTCCAGAGGAGGGCCGCGGGGCGGGCCCCTGCCGAGCCGGTCCAGGCTCCTGCCCCAGCGGCAGCTCAGCCTAGATCTCCTGCGCCGAGACCGACTCGGCAGGCAGAGAAGAGGAAAGCTCCCCAGGCCGAGGCCCCGGTGGAGAAGAGAGCTCGGGCCGGGCCCAGCGGTTCTGGTGCCGAGGCGTCCGGATCGGGGCCCCTGAAGGCGGTGGAGGTAGACCCTTGCCTCGAGCCGTTCGTCACGGGCCTTAAGCGTGTGATGACGCCAAAGGCGCAGGAGGGGCTGTGGACTGGTCATGGCGAGCCGGGCTTCAGCCACCAGGCTCTGATCACATCCCGCCAGGCTATGATGGTAAGTCTTTTTTACTTTGGATTTTGTTTATTCGCTCGGTTCGGATTAGTAACAGATTTGTTTCTCTTGCAGCTCGCCATGAGGCAGTTCGAAGCTGCTAAGGCCGCCGTTGATGCCGAGGCGAAACTGGAGAGGTTTCGGGCACGAATCCTGGAGCTAAAAGAGAAGCTGGCCGAGGCCGAGCGGACGGTCAATGCCGAGCGCGAACGGTCGGAGGGTCTGCAGTCCAGGCTGGCCAGGAAGGAGGAGGAGGTCGCTCGGCTCGGCAAGGAGCTTGCGTCCTCGGAGCAAAATGTGGCTGACTTGAGGCACTATGTCGGCGATCTCCAGCGAGACGTCGAGGCGGCCGAACGGAGGGTCGAAAATGCCGAACTCCGACGTCGAGCTGAAATGCCGAGTGCCCAGGCACTTGCCGATGCCCACTTCGAGGGGTATAAGGAGCTTCTGGACGAGATCAAATCGAAGAGGCCGGACTGGGATGTCTCATTCCTTGGCGAGTCCGATGACGAGGGGGAGGATACCCAGGGGAGTCACCAGGACGAGCTTCCTCCTCCCGATCGCCAAGTCCCCGCTGAAGCCGAGCCGACTCCGGAAGATCCTCCACTGCCCGCGTACGAGCCGACCCCGATCCCCCCGGCCCCCGAATCCGATCCCAACGCTGAGATGCAGATCGGCGGGGTTGAGGTGGTGCAGCTCGGTGAGGAGACGCCCGAGGAGTCCATCGAGCCGATCCTGGAGGGCCCTGCCGAGCGATCTGCATGATGGCTTATTTTGTTTTTTATGTTATCTTGTTTTTGTTTTTTGTTCCCGAGCCGAAGTGTGGCTCGGGTTTAATTGTTTTTGGAACAATTTGTATTTGGTTTTATGTTATTTATTTTATCAGTATTTTCTTTATGAGTCAAGTTATTATCAGTTCAGCTCGGAAATTAAGCTAAAGACATAACCAATAACACATGAATAAGAAAGTGATAAAAGTGACAAAAATAACAAAAACCAAGACATTCTGGGATCGGCTCGACATGCCGATCGCAATGAAAATGAATGGTAATGATAAATTAGAACTTGTCTTAGGGTCAGCTTGATAAGCATACCCAAGCTTGATAAATTAAAACCCTAGTAATCCCGGCTGGGCTCGGCATACCCATCGAGATATTTAGGAATTTTGTTTTTTGAGAAAAATATTCAAACTTACTTTCAGATCGGCTCGGCATGCACGATGAAAGTTTTGGTTGGAGTATATTTTTCTTTTAGAAATATCCTGTTGAATGTTAGGACTGTAGGAAGTCACTTCGGCTCGGACAGGGATTTTTATAGACCTGATAAGTCTGTAATATGCCGAGCATCGGGCCGGAAATGGCGCGCCAGCTCGGCACATGAGTTTATAGACCTGATGAGTCTGTAATATGCCGAGCATCGGGCCGAAAGTGGCGCGCCCGCTCGATACATGAGTTTATAGACCTGATGAGTCTGTAATATGCCGAGCATCGGGCCGAAAGTGGCGCGCCCGCTCGACACATGAGTTTATAGACCTGATGAGTCTGTAATATGCCGAGCATCGGGCCGAAAGTGGCGCGCCCGCTCGACACATGAGTTTATAGACCTGATGAGTCTGTAATATGCCGAGCATCGGGCCGAAAGTGACGCGCCAGCTCGACACATGAGTTTATAGACCTGATGAGTCTGTAATGTACCGAGCGTCGGGCCGAAAATGGCACTTCGGCTCGGCACCTGGGTTTGTTATTTTTTCGGAGGGAACACTTAGGTCTTTCCTCTTTGTTGAAAGTGTATAGGAGTAGAGTCCCCAGTGTTCGCTTCGAAAAATAAGAAGAAGATGAGTCAAAAATGTGTTCATCTTTTCATTGATTGGAATGAGTGTTAGGTCGGACAGTCCCCGATCCTAACTGCATTTTTACTGATAATAAGTCTTCAAGTGCTCAGCGTTCCAGCTATGCTTGAGAGGTTTCCCAGCCAGAGTGGCCAAGTTGTAAGTGCCAGGCTTGACTATGCCTGTGATTCTGTATGGTCCGGTCCAGTTCGGATCGAACGAACTCTCCTTGATGGCAAGGGGGTTCTTTTTCATGACGAGACTGCCCAATCCGAAGCTCCGGGGTCTGACCCTTTGGTTGTAGTACTTGGCTACCCTTTTTTGATAAGCGGCTCGGCAGAGGTTAGCGTCGGTCCGCCTCTCCTCGATCATGTCCAGGCCGAGCCGAAGTCCGGTGTCATTGGTCTCGGGATTGTATGTACTGGTCCGGAATGAAGGAGTCCCCATTTCGACCGGGACGACAGCGTCAGTTCCGAACGCCAATGCATAGGGTGTTTCCTTCGTGGAGTTGCGATAGGAAGTTCGGTAGGACCAAAGCACTTCTGGCAAGAGTTCAGGCCAATTCCCCTTAGCATTATCAAGCTTAGTTTTGAGGGTTTTCTTGATGATCTTGTTGATGGCCTCGACCTGTCCGTTTGACTGCGGATGGTAAGGCGCGGTGAAGCGCAAGTTGATGTTCAGACGTGAACAAAAACTCCTGAACTTCTTGCAGTCGAACTGTTTGCCATTGTCCGCAATGATGGTGTGCGGCATGCCGAACCGGCAAATGATGTTCTTCCAGACGAAGGTCTCCATTCGTTCGGCTGTGGTTGTGGCTAGGGGCTCGGCCTCGGCCCATTTGGTGAAGTAGTCGACTGCTACTACGGCCATGGTGACTTGCCCTTTCGCCTTCGGCATAGGACCGATCAGATCGAGTCCCCATTGCGCGAACGGCCAAGGATTGGATATGGAGGTCAGAACCTGGGGAGGTTGATGGGGGACCGCGGCAAATTGCTGGCATCTGAGACAAGCGCGAGAGAGATGATCTGCGTCTTTGTTCAGCGTTGGCCAGAAGTAACCCTGTCTGATCGTCTTGTAGGCAAGGGCTCTTCCTCCAGAGTGGTTTCCGCATATCCCCTCGTGGATTTCTCTCAGCACATCCTGACCTTCTTGGGGAGTGACGCACCGCAAGTAGGGCAGGGAGAAACTCCTTTTGTAGAGCTGACCGTTGATCATGCTGAACCGAGCCGACCTCGTCTTGATGAGACGTGCCTTGTCCCTCTCTGGGGGAAGGATCCCGGAGACCAAGTAGTTGATGATCGGTGTCATCCAGTACGGCCCGGCTTCGGTCTGCATGACGGTGACTTCGTTTTCGGCGGTGCTAGGTCTGTCCAGGATTTCAACTGGAACGTGCCTAGCGGATCCGGTGTCTGTGGCCGAAGCCAGGCGTGCCAAGGCGTCGGCTCGGCAGTTCTCTGCCCTTGGGATTTGGGATATTTTGTACTCATGGAAGTTCCCAAGCAGCAGACGAGTCTTCTCGAGATAGGCAGTCATGCTAGGTTCTCGAGTCTCATACTCTCCCAATATCTGATTGACGATGAGTTGGGAGTCGCTGAAGATGTTCAGTTTGGTTGCGCCGAGCTCCTTTGCCAGTCTGAGTCCGGCTATGAGAGCCTCATACTCTGCTTCATTGTTGGATGCTTGAAATCTGAAGCGAAGGGCATACTCCATCACAACTTGTTCTGGGGAGATCAGAACAAGCCCGGCTCCACTTCCCATGGTGTTGGAAGATCCGTCCACATAGAGGGTCCAGGTGAGGAGGTCAACCTGGCTGCGATCGCCGTTTGTGTTCGGATCAGACGCCGCTGGCATAGCGTCGGTGCGCGGTGGGTCCTCCGTCGAGGTGGTCGACTCACAGATGAAGTCCGACATGGCCTGACTTTTGATTGCCGTCCTGGGACGGTAGATGATGTCAAACTCGCCGAGCTCGACTGACCATTTGATGAGCCGACCCGAGGTCTCGGGTTTTGCCAGGATTTGTCTGAGCGGTTGATCCGTTAAGACGACGATTGAATGAGCCTGGAAGTAGGGTCTCAATTTCCGAGCCGAGCTGACCAGGGCGAGAGCCATCTTCTCGAATTTAGGATATCTGATCTCGTCATCGGCGAGGGCTCAGCTCGTATAGAAGACGGGGTGTTGCACACCGCCGACCTCTCTTACTAGAACTGAGCTGAGAGCCGAGTCAGAAACAGAGAGGTAGAGAAAAAGTTCTTCACCTTCCTCTGGTTTGGATAAGATGGGAGGTTCCCCCATGTGCCTTTTCAGATCTTGAAAGGCCTGCTCGCATTGGGGGGTCCATTCTATGCCCTTCCCTGCTCCCCTTAAGGCTTTGAAGAAAGGGAGGCACCGGTCGGTGGATTTTGAGATGAACCGGTTCAGGGCGGCGACTCTTCCAGTCAGACTCTGGATTTCCTTGCGTGTCCTTGGGGACTTCATGTCGATCAAGGCTCGGATTTTCTCTGGGTTGGCCTCAATCCCCCGTTGGCTGACCAGGTAGCCAAGGAACTTGCCGGACCGAACCCCAAAGACACATTTGGTTGGGTTCAGCCGCATCTGATATTCTTTTAGAACTCCGAACATGTCTGAGAGGTCCTTGACGTGATCATCCGCCTTGATGCTTTTGACCAGCATGTCATCCACGTAAACCTCTACGGATTTGCCGATGGAAGATCTGAACATGTGGTTGACCAGCCTTTGGTAAGTGGCTCCGGCGTTCTTGAGGCCGAAGGGCATGACCTTGTAACAGTACATGCCGCGATCCGTTATGAAAGATGTGCCTTCCTGGTCAGACTTGTGCATCAGGATCTGGTTATATCCAGAGTAGGCGTCCATGAAGCTGAGGAGCTGATGTCCTGCTGTTGCATCGACGAGCTGATCTATTCTGGGCAAGGGAAAGCTATCCTTGGGACAAGCCCTGTTCAGATCGGTGAAGTCCACGCACATCCTCCATTTCCCATTGTTCTTTTTCACCATGACCACGTTGGCAAGCCAGTCAGGGTAGTTGACCTCCCGGATGAACCCGTTGTTTTGCAACTTGGTTACCTCTTCAGCCATGGCGGCGTATCGGACCGGATCGTATGACCTCCTCTTCTGACGGACCGGTTTGCATCCCGGGTCGGTGTTCAGCCTGTGGGTGATCACGTCAGACGATATGCCTGGCATGTCATCGTAAGACCAGGCGAACACTTCCGCATTGGCACGGAGGAAGTCAATGATGGCAGAACGTTGCTCGGGGCTGATCTGAGTCCCCACTCGGACGAGCCGATCCGGTGTCTCGGCCGAGATCGGCACTTCCTCCCAGGCCTCGGCGGGAAGGGGCCGAGATTCTGGGTTCGGCTCGGAAGTGAAATCGAATGTCTCCGCCCTCGGCCACCTGCCCGAATCAGCGATGGAGTCGAGTTCCTGTGAGTTCGGCAGCTGACCCTTCTGCTTGATCGAAGCGGCGTAGCAAGACCGAGCCGAGCACTGGTCTCCCTGAATGACGATGCAGTCGTCGCCCACCGGACATTTGATGAGGAGGTTGGCGTAATGGACGATGCAGTCAAGGTCGACCAGAGCCGGTCTGCCCAGAATGATGTTGTAGGCTGACGGCCGCTTGACGACAATGAAGTACGTCATGCAGGTCTTCTTGATCGGTCCCTTCCCGAGCGAAAGGGGAAGGTAGATGTGTCCGAGGGGCTGAACCACTTCTCCCCCGAACCCGACCAAGGCAGGTGTGTCGGTCTCCAGCTTATCCTCGCCGATGCCCATCTGCGCGAACGCAGAGTGGTAGAGGATGTTGACTGAACTCCCTCCATCGACGAAGGAGCGCGCGATGGTTGTTCCGGCCACCTCAGCCACTATGACGACCGGATCATAGTGGGGGAAGATGATCTCATTCGCCTCGTTCGGCTCAAAGGTGACCGGTGCCCAGTCCTTCCGCTGTCTTTTGGAAGTGCTGGGCTGACTTGCCTGGATCGACAGGGACTCGTGAGCTTGAGCCGCTTGCCTGACATACTCTTTCTGGGATCGGTTAGAGCTTCCCACGAAGGTTGGCCCTCTGCCGATCGATCCGATTGCAGCATCCTGGACCTCGATGGTGTTGGTGGGCTTCTTCAGCGCGGCCTTGGGTACCCTAGGCCCGCCGGCCAGGAATTGGTTGATCTTACCCGCCCGGGCAAGAGTCTCAATTCCGTCGCGGAGGGCGTAGCAATCACCCGTGACATGGCCGTGATTGGAGTGGTACTTGCAGAAGACGCCCTCCTTGATTTTGTTTGGGGGTGGTCCCTTGATCTCCCTGGCAGCCGGGAGTTGGTCTTTGATCTTGGAATAGATCGTCTCTAGACCAGCGTTGAGGGGAGTATACTCCGTGTACTGGACAAATTTGGGTCCCTTGCCCAAAAGTTGGCGTGGCTCCTCGGTCCTGGTCTTCTTGGATTGGACCTGGGGTTTGGGACTTGCAACTTCTCCCTCCTTTCTCTTGGTCGAGGTCGGCCTGGGATTCAGGGCCTCCACCTGAGCATCCCATTCCTCAGCCCGCGCCCACTTAGTCGCTTCGGCAGAAAGCTCATCGTAAGTGGAGGGAGGATTCCTCATTAGGTGGGAGCGGAGTCCCCCGGCATGCAGACCTTGCATGAGGGCGTTCTTTGCGGACCTATCGTCGCAATCGTCGCACTTCGTATACTCGATGTTGAAGCGGATCAGATAGGCCTTGAGGCTCTCCCCTTCCTGCTGCTTAACGAGCGACATATCGTTCAAGTTGTAGAGTCGTTCGGATACAACCCGATATCTCGCCAGGAAGGCCCTTCGGAGGTCGGAGAAGGAGTCGATGGAGTTCGGTTGGAGAGTTCGGAACCATCCCCGAGCCGAGCCCTTCAAGGTCGAAGGGAAGATTCTGCACTTCGTGGCTTCAGATGCCTGACGGGCCTCCATGGCATATCTGAAGCTGTCAAGATGGTCGTAGGGATCCTTGGTCCCATCGTACTGATCCATCTTGGGGGGTTTGGTGTCGCGGGAGACCTCAGCATCCAGGATTCTGCTGGTGTACGGGAGGGGGAGTTCCTCTCCGTGGTCGGCCCTACCGGTGTACCCCCTGGAGACCTCGACGTGGCCGAGCCGATCGTGGACGCTCCGGATTTGGTCCTGGACCAGAGTCCGGACAAGATTTTCCACGTCGGGCGGGGTCGGCTCGGCCGCATTTTCCCCCGAGCATTCGGCCTGGTTACCGAGTCTCTCACTCACCGGCTGGCGAGTGATCCTCTCGCTCACCGGTCGTCGATCCGACATGATCATAGTCGATCCCAGTCGGTCGCTCACCGATCGTCTCCCTGAGTGAGCTCCTGATGGGGAAGGATCCTGGCTGGTAATGGGGCCGAGCCTATCCCCAATCGGGACCCTGGTTTCGGCCGAACCGGCTGGACTGTTGGCCCCCAACCTTGATTGGGCCGGGGGTCGTCGGTTTGTATTCGGGTCGGCACGGTCTCCGCTCGAATTCTTGGGGGCACGCTTCCCGAAAGCCGCCTGTTTTTGCTGAAGAAGACGGTGGGCGTTCAGGCACTCGGCCTGTTCGGCCGGGGGCATGTCCTCGAAGCCCGGGAAGACGTGATCCGAGTCCTGCCGATCGGTCTGGTCGTTCGGCTCGGCAGGAGTGCTTTTCCGAGAAGGAGATGGTGAAAGGACCTCCTGCTCGGTTCGGGTCCGACGCGATCGGAAGCCCGATCCCCCACTGTTCTCGAGCCGAGCACGATGGCGTGCAAGTTCGCCGGCCAGCTCGGCCTGTTTTGCAAGCAGCTCATTATTCTGCTTCAGGAGTGCATTCTCTGCGGCTAGATGTCGCCGGCTCTCCTTAAGGAGTTTATGGGCAGCTCGAATTTTCGAGGGACCTTTGGACTTTGATGTCCTGGGGAGTTGTGCTCCCCTCGTTTTCTCAGGCGTCTCAGGCTGATGTTGTTCATCATTCTGAGATGTTCCTGAGGAAGAGCTAGTGTCCCGAAAGATGGTAGTCATGATGACTCGCGTGAAGGAAGAGCTTAGCGCTTGCGGTGATGAACACAACGGCTGAAGTCAATTCCCACAGACGGCGCCAATCTGTTGATGCAAATTCTTGTAAGGCAGATGCAACAACGTAGAGATGATGACTTGGCTGATCCGAAGTCCTGCTGGATGTTGATGTGGATGTTGATTGGGATCTTCCTGTAGACAAAACAATATCAAAGGGAATGGACCGGTGTGGTACCAGCCAAACACACTCCGATGATGAAATCAGTGATGGTGTTTGATGGTGGATGAGGAAGAACAGAGGATGAATTTGGGAGAATAGGAAGAACAAGGCAAATGTTCTGGGTTATTCTCAGCAAGTTGGGTAAGCTCTTTGGTGAATGGGAATTTTTGTGCAAGTGTTTTTAGGTAGGTGCGTAAAATGTCAGATCCCTCATTTTGTGCATATGTGGTGCCTTATATAGGCAAAGGAAGACTTAATGAATAAGTTACCTGTATGTGAATGAGTGGTTGCCAGAGATCCACGCACCTGGTCAGACTTAGTTGCATGTTCAGCTGCTTACTTCCTCAGCATTTAATGTTGCATTGAATGCCCCATTAAATGCTAGGTTGGAAGGATCAGGCAAATTGTCCCAGTAGTCATGAATGCAAGCCTGATATTCTCTCTGTCAGAAGATTATGTCAGGTGCATTCAAGTGTGGCGGTTCGTCCCAGCGTGATCTTCCTGGGAATGGCGGTGGAAAATCGAGCCGAGCCGATACAAACATATGTTCTCATGCAAAGACACGAAGCCCATGTGTGGTCGGATCGGACATGGGATTCCAGGCCGAGCCGGTCCCATAGATTGGGGTCTTTCCGAGCCCTAACTGGTCGACGCTAGAAATCGGAAGGAGACCATCTCCTGTGCCGAGCCGAGCCGAGATGATCGTGGGAAGATGGACACTCGATCCCTTAGAAGATCATCGGTTCGGCTCGGACCGAACATGGAGGGCCCGGTGTGGAGATCCGGTCCGAGCTGGCAGAGGCGATGCTGAGTGATGATGGCGTGGAGGTCAAAGTTTGACCACTGAGAGTCAACTCCGAGGTGGATGTTGACCAGCCACGTGTCGAGCTGTGATTGGCTATTCGGATCGATGTGGATTTTCCCACAAACAAGGACCTTAACCTTCTCACTTTAAACCTCAAGGAAAACTTGCAGCATAACAAGAACTCAAGTGTCTAAACACAAATTGATATGAGGGCTGCTATTTGCACACCCCTAAATTTCTTTTTGCACACCCTTTCTGAAAAAAAAAGAGTGCTGCTATTTGCACACCCTAAATTTCTCTTTGCACACCCTTTCTTGAAAAAAAAAAAAAAAACTCAAGGAAAAAGACCATTTGGCCCTTCCCTCACCCACACACCCCCATCCATTTTTCTTTTTGCACACCCTCCTTAAACAGAAAAAAAAAACACACACACACACCCAAAACTCACACACCCCATCCCCATCTCCCCCCCCCCCCCCGTACACACCCCCTCCCCACCTCTCCACCATGCTGCACCACCCTCCCCGCGCGCAGCACCACCACTGTGCGCCCACCACCCTGCTGCACCACCCTCCCCGCGCCCACCACCATGCTGCACTACCCTCCCCGCGCGCAGTACCACCACCTTGCGCCCACCACCCTGCTGCACCACCCTCCCCGCGCGCAGCACCACCACCGTGCGCCCACCACCCTGCTGCACCACTCTCCCCGCGCCCAACCCAGCCCTGACCACCCCAGCCCTCCAGCCACCGCGCGCAGCGCTCTCTCTCTCTCTCTCTCTCTCTCTCTCTCTCTCTCTCTCTCTCTCTCTCCTTCCCTCTCTCCTCTCACCCAGCAGACAGCCAAACAAATTAAAAAAAAAATAAAAATGCAGCGGGTTCGGCGGACCAGTGCCGAACCCGGTGGTTTCGTTCGACAGGTACCTGCCGAATAGAATAGGATTGTTCGGTGGGTACTTACCGAACGAAACCATCGGGTTCGGCACTGGTCCGCCGAACCCACTCCAATTTTTTTTTTTTTTTAAGTTATCTTCTCTCCGGCGCGCGACGGTGAGCTAGCTGCGAGGAAGGTGGTGGCGCGTGGTGGTGGTTATGCGAGGAATGTGGTGCTGCTGGTGCGAGGAAGGTGGTGATCGGCAGAGGGAAAAAAAACAGAGAGAGGGGTGGGGTGGTCGGGGCTGGGTTGGGGGCGGGGAGAGTGGTGCAGCATGGAGGAGAGAGAGGGGTGGTGCAGCATGGAGGAGAGAGAGGGGTGGTGCATGGTGGTGGGCACGGGGAGAGTGGTGCAGCAGGGTGGTGGGCGCACGGTGGTGGTACTGCGCGCGGGGAGGGTAGTGCAGCATGGTGGTGGGCGCGGGGAGGGTGGTGCAGCAGGGTGGTGGGCGCACGGTGGTGGTGCTGCGCGCGGGGAGGGTGGTGCAGCATGGTGGAGAGGTGGGGAGGGGGTGTTTACGTGGGGGGGGGGGGAGATGGGGATGGGGTGTGTGAGTTTTGGGTGTGTGTGTGTGTTTTTTTTTTCTGTTTAGGGAAGGTGTGCAAAAAGAAAAATGAATGGGGGTGTGTGGGTGAGGGAAGGGCCAAATGGTCTTTTCCCTTGAGGTTTTTTTTTTTTTTTTTTCAAGAAAGGGTGTGCAAAGAGAAATTTAGGGTGTGCAAATAGCAGCACTCAAAAAGAAAAGAAAAATTCAAGAGAAAAGACCATTTGGCCCTTGCCTCACCCACACACCCCCATCCCCATCTCCCCCCTGTACACACCCCCTTGCTCTGTTTTTTTTCCCTCCGCCCCATCACCACCTTCCTCGCACCAGCAGCACCACATTCCTCGCACCACCATCTTCCTCGCAGCACCACCACCTTCCTCGCAGCACCACCACCGCGCGCAGCACCACCCAAAATAGCCACCATAACCAGCCCGGCAGCCCCTCCTCGGCTCCTCCCTTTCTCCTCTCTCTCTCTCTCTCTCTCTCTCTCTCTCTCTATCTCTCCTTCCTTCTCTCCTCTCACCCAAGCAGACAGCCAAACTAGTAAAAAAAAAAAAAAATTGCAGCGGGTTCGGCGGACCAGTGCCGAACCCGGTGGTTTCGTTCGACAGGTACCCGCCGAATAGAATAGGATTGTTCGGTGGGTACCTACCGAACGAAACCATTGGGTTCGGCACTGGTCCACCGAACCCGATCCAATTTTTTTTTTTTTTAAGTTTTCTTCTCCGGCGCGCGACGGTGAGCTTGCTGGAGGAAGGGAGGTGGTCCTGGTAAGGGGAAGAAAAAGAAGAGAGGGTGGGGTGGCCGCCGGTGGTGGTAGGCTGCTCGGGGATGGGTGTGTGCCGGAGAGAGGAGAGGTGGGGAGGAGGTGTGTGAGTGAGGGGGTGTGTACGGGGGGGAGGGGGGAGATGGGGATGGGGTGTGTGATTTTTGGGTGTGTGTGTGTGTTTTTTTTTTTTCTGTTTAGGAAGGGTGTGCAAAAAGAAAAATTGATGGGGTATAAAATCTTTTCCTTTGAGTTTTTATTTTTTATTTTAAGAAAGGGTGTACAAAGAGAAGAAAAGGGTGTGCAAATAGCAGCACTCATTGATATTCTTTATTTATATAAATAGACTAGTCAAAATCATGCCATACAAATTAGAAAACTAACCTCTTTTGAACCAGGGAACTATGTCATAATTATGCCATACATCTATCACCTCTTATGCCTATTCTCTCATCTTTCCTTCTCTATCTCAAATTGAAAATACTAACCATAAACAAAAATGTTACAAAATGACTCAACTGACCCCAAAAGAACAAATAGATAAAATGCTGAGCTAAAGAAACAAATTCAATTTCAAACTCTTATTGGTCAATTTCCACAAGGTCTAAACTACACGTTCTCTTTTTTGTTTTTTTTGTTTTTGCGGTTTCTGTTTCCATCCCTCTCTGTCACTCTTTCTTTCTTAAAACAAAAATGGTTTTTCCTATGTACAAGTTACAATCCAGAGAAGGATTGAAATGATAGAGAAAAAGCAGAGGCGCCATCTTCAAGCTTGCAGATAACTCCAATAAAAGATATAGCCAGGAGCCAACAAAACCTTAAACAAAAAACTCAGCAGTCAGCAGCCCCCCGCCTCCCTCACAAAGCTGTAAAATCCATCAATACATAATATACAGAAGCCATCTCCTTCTTTCTTTGCCTCGAGACCAAAAACGCTGCAACCTGACTCCCTTGTAAAGCTGTCAGAATTGTCTTTCAAAATTGGGATGTCATCAAGTTCATTACTTACTGCTAGCTGCTGCTGCTGCTCCTGCAGTAGCAGCTAATGACTTCTCTTTCATGGCAGTGCTTCTCTCTTTAGCACGGAAGTCCTCCAAGCTACGGTATACTTCCCTTAGCAACCTATCCAATTCTGGATGTTTCTTTAGAGGCTCTTTCTGATCCCGTTGTTCGCGATAATGGTGAAATGCCCTGCCACATATATGAGGATTGCAAAATCATAAAAACCTACTTACATACAACTTGTACAACAAAAAGATTACTAGCATATTCTCTCTAATTTTAACACCATTCAATTCAAGACAGTGGTACATGAATTTTTTTTTTTTTTCATTATATAATTAAAGATGCTCAATTCTATGTGAGTTCTATATTAAATTAAGTTTAGCTTCCTTGTATGTTTTCAGCATAAGAATAGGTGAACATGGAGCCTTCTATAAATCCTCTAAACTAAATGGAAACCAATATAGTAATGAATAATTTCAAAGAAACAGCACATGACATGCATTCCAGTTTCTATGAACATCATTTATTGGAATCCAATTCAACAATTATGGAATCAAATAGACCAAATGTTTTCACTTTAAACAGTCATATGCTTACTAGATTGATTTAGAATTCACCACCTTGCATGTTACCTTTTTTCTTTTCTCCTTTTCAACCTGAGATTATATCCCCAATCTATCATCTTTGGGCACAGTACTTGCCAAAACCACTCAATTGTAATTGTATAGCAGCGCATTAATTAACCATAAATACATGGAGCAAATATATGGATGGGATAAAGAAATAGGGACTAGTCAGAACATGAAATGCACTTCAAACTTCTCTCTTTGTAATCATTCATCACCGTCATAAATGGATCCTAAGTTACCTACAAGCTCAATACCTTTCATGTGATCCATGGAGAAGTGCTGTAAAGTCACCACTCTCGAACAAAATAGAAATGCAAAATGGGCACACCTCTAAGAAGAAAATTAAAAGAAAAAAAAAGTTGTTCTCTCTTTAACACAACTTCAGTGTAAGTAAAAGTATCACACAGCTCCAACCAAATCTTACCACTAGAAAAATGATAAAGTTCCACTTCAGTCCAGGGTATACAAGGCATTGTAAAGCCACATTTATAGGTATTGTTACTCCACACTGCTCAACTTGGCCACTCAAACCCGTAGTGGTTTACCAAATTCCCCTCCAACTAGTTAAACCTGTCCAAACCAATACACTAGAACTT
This sequence comes from Dryas octopetala, assembly GCF_963921425.1. Taxonomy (NCBI): domain Eukaryota; kingdom Viridiplantae; phylum Streptophyta; class Magnoliopsida; order Rosales; family Rosaceae; genus Dryas; species Dryas octopetala. The sequence goes on from NC_141366.1 coordinate 23,867,377, forward strand.
CTATTTATCATTTGACAATCTTCAAAGTGGTTTGTGTTCACACCCAGCCTCCCTAACTTTCCTGGTCCAATCGTATATGTCAAAGGTAAACATGTTGTCTATATGTTATTCATCTTCATCTTTGGGGTTAAAAACTTAAAATTATATGAGTAGAGTAAATACAAACTGGGAAAGGAATTAGCAAAGAATCAATGCAGCTCTTTCTAGACCTGATAGCCTAATTACAGATTGGAAAAATTAATACAAACTTGGGAAATCAATATCTTACAGCTGGAGCCCATATATCTCGCATGCCTAGCTTGTCAAGTGTAAAATTAAGAAGCCTACTATGCACTCCAATTGTCAATATATGCAAGCTGATCCTCAATCTTCACAAATGAAGCCTATCAACACTACTAACTGTAACAAAGCGCTAAGGTCAACCTTCCAATCCGAGAAAACTGTTTTTCTTTTTTCTATAACAAAGGATGAGAATCTTTCACCGACTCTCTATCCACTCAGTTTCCTTCAGTGTTTTAAAAAGCGTTTTTGAGGCGCGAGGTGGTGGTAGATCGCCTTAGGCGTAGGGTTGTTTAGAAAAATCAATCACGTTTGGCTGCAGGAGGCGGTGCTAGGCATTCGCATTTCTGCAGAGGTGGCTGACCTGGGCCTGAGACATAAGCCTCGCAATAGGACAACCTAACTTTTATTTCTGAAATCTTTGGGACAAAAGACGTCATTTTGTCCCTTCTACTGACTCCTCCCTTTAATGAAACAGTGAGTTTTGGTGTTCTGTTCTGATTAAACAAAACGCACAGCCCATAGGGTTTCAAACTCATTCTTCAGTTCTTCCCCTTCTTTTTCTTACCAGCTGATGCCACCCTTCTTGGTTCTTGCCAACTGACGCTGCAAGCCTTGGAGTGTTATTCTTATCTCTATTGATGCTAGTCGAAATCATCTTCAGTTTGACAAAAAATAAAACTCCTACATAGATATAAAAACCTAATAGAGAAAAACTATCAATATTAAATAAAATAAAACATCTAATACAAAAATACTAAGTAAAATAAAACTTTTAATGCTAACAAACCTATCATAATAGTGTCAAAGATGTCTAGGGAGGGTATTTTGTGCCATATATATAATTTTATAAAAAAATATATTTACAAAAAATATAATTGTATTTTTTAATTATTATAATTTATATACCGAAAAGCTTATGCTTCAATGCCTCGCCTTGTGAGGCATAAAATGCCTTGTGTCAACGCTTCGCCTTTTAAAACATTGGTTTCCTTATCATTTAGCAGAAAATTACTCATCAACAAATCCACATTTATGTTGTTTTATTTTTTCAAATATCAGCAAATTTCTTAACAGCTAACAACATGCTTATAATATGCCACACAGAACACCATGCCCAACAAAAAAATGCAGCCAATCTGCATAGAAATCAGAAAGGGAAAGGTAGTCAATATTAAGAATAGTTACCAATATTTTTCAAGGCCATAGAGATTGTCTTTATGGTAAAACTCAAGAGTGAGCTGTTCAAAGTCCTTATATAGGTCCTCTGTATATTCCTTCTCCAAACCATAACTGAAATAAGGATATACAAGCACACACACACATTAGTAATGAATGCATTTGCAAGAGAGAAACAAACTTAGAATCCTTTGTTGTGGTGCAAGGGAAAAAAAAAAAAAAAAAAAAGAACTCTCAGAAATGAAATAGCTTAAAACATAAGCAAAGTTGAAAGGGGAACCAGAAAAGGCACTCTAACCAGCAAAGTTGAAAAAACTCTCATAAGTTATCACTAACCTGTAGAACCTGAAAAGGCATTCTACTCCATAATTATAACCAGCAGCAGCATCTTCAAGTGCATATTTCCGGAACTCATCATACATTGAACGGTTGAACCTGTTTCTTAGGAAATAGGACCAAAATCTATACAGAGTATTCATTTCCTGCATGGAAAGTAACAAGGGAACACATTCACCAGAAATAACTGCAGATCGTATATCCAGATATCTTATATGAACATTGAAGGAAAACAAAAAGGAAAGAAAACAATAAATCAAATTTAGACAAGCATCCAGACTATTTTATGTAGACACACTTGCATAATGAAGTGCGCATGGACCAAAACCTTTAGTTCAAGGATTAACATGAGCACCCAAATGAGACACAAAAAGTTGAACCTTTATTTTCTAAGATAACATAAAGCGATCAAGCACTATAGACAATAACTAAACATCACCAAAACAAGAACTTTATCCAACATCCAGGCTTAGTTAATTATTACTTTATATTTATGTAACTGTCTCGAGGTTCAATTGCAAACAAAAATAGATTCTTTTACGTCCTCACATACAAACATAAAGATACAACAATTATGTGGAGGTGGGAGTTGTAAATTTGATATGTATAGCCCATAAAATAATTTTAGCAAAACATATAACAGGGAACAGAGAACACAAAATGATGTGATAGATTACAGAAAAAGGAAGATAATTTTGTTATGGGGAAAAGGAATCTAAATTTAGGTGATGACAATCTAATCATAAAATATTTCAACCCATAAACACAGAAGAAAAAATTGCAGATCTCATTGTTTTTCCTTTATTATTATTGGGTAATGTAATTAATATGAAAACAGAAGTTCAGAGACATCTCCACCTCACTGCAACCAATTCCCAACTTCTTTCTGTCATTTAGGCACCGCTTATGAAACTTTAGGTACCTAAAAGGAAGAGAAACCATGTCAGAAAACATATTATGCTCTCTCTCTCTCTCTCTCTCTCTCTCTCTCTCTCTCTCTCTCCACACATGCACAAGCGTATACACAAACTCAAAATCGCATCCCCTTACTTCTGCTGTTTAAAACCATTTTGTTCCAGAAGCTGATGGCTTGGATGCTGAAATGCTGGAAATGACTTTGGCACAGAACCCACTGGTGGACTACTGCCTGAGAGAAACCCATGGGGAGAAACACTCAATTTTGAAGACCTTGGGCTGTAAAATTCAAATTTGCATTTGGATTAGTTTGGTGGAATTATAAGAGCTATTATGCTTAGACATTAGCTTAGTGTTGCCATTGTTGCCCTTGCTTTTGATAATTACAATTTCTCATCTCCGAATCAAATCTAAAATGTCATAAACAAAAGAAAAAGCCATGTCCAACTAACCCATGACTCTCAGGAGGTGTGGAACTAAAGAAAAAGCCAACAGAGTTACTTGGTGGACTTTCTGAAATAATTCCTAGAGAGTTCCGACCAGTTCCATGATTTCTAAAGTTGCTCGAGAAGAATCGCTGTCTATGGGACGACTGTTGATTTTGGGAGTTTTTACTTTGCTTCTTTCGGGAATTAGAACTTCCAAACTCTTCAATGCCAATGTTACTGCCAGATATTTCACCAGGCTTTAAATTTGAAAATCCTTTAGCAACGCTTGAAAATCTTGAGTTTGTATCTCTATTTTCATAACTGAAGTTGTTCTTTTTACGGTTTGAACGCTTGGTTTTCAGTTCCTGCAAATTGATAATAAGTTAGGGCAGTGAAAGTACAGTAAAGTGACAAACTAAAAGGAGGTTTCCTCAACCTGCTCATAGAAGTAAAGGCCATCATTTATAGTAGAAGCAAGCTCACTGGAAATGGTTTTTGATTCTTCATCACCAGTTTTTGATCTCTCACCTACTCTACTATTCTGCACAGAAAACAAATGTCAAGTTATCAAAATGCTAAAGACATTAAAGTCCCATTCATCATGAGAAAATCATGAACAGAAGTAGAAAAAGATAACAGGACCTTTATAAGCACAAAAACATAATTTCAGGACAGCTATTTTCTAGACCTTAGGCAGTTGTTCTATGATTCAGTGGTAGACTAGCAGCTTAAAAAAAAATTTATATGACAAAGTCTCCATTCTTCATCCCATATAGAAAACCTGCTTTAAATCAGTTTTTTTTTTTTTTTTTTTTTGGCCATTTAAAGGAGTTGCAAAATTACACAATTTAGTTGCTGCAAGTAGAGAAAATTGATGAGCAATTCTGCTCAGGGCAATCAGAGAACATTCCTTAGACACTTCGTAAGATTTTTAATGCAAAAAATGGCAAGTCATCTCAATCCCATTCACTTGGATGAACAAATATTATACTTCTATTCTTTTTTTGTTTTTTGAGAAAAAATATTTTATTAAATATGATGAATCGTATAATCATACAACACAGAAGACAAGATGTCCACTGAACACCAAAGCTAGCAACTAACAAACAAACATGAAGATTGACAAAATAAAAACAAACAAACATGAAGAGTCTGATAGTTTGTTTGGCTGAACAAAATATTGAACTTGGATAATGATTAGTTGTTAATGATTGTTAGATTAGTAAAAAAAAATCTTTGGTACTGATGTAAGCACAATCTTTTTTACTAGATTATTCTGTTGATAATGATTAGTTGTTATAGATGGGAAAATAGAATGACTGGATACTTTTTTTTTTTATCTTTTTGGAGAAATATCATGATGGTGCACCTGACAACGTCCTTTTAGGCTTACCAAGTGCCATGTATATAGGTCTGATGAGGTTGTATTTGCACCAAACAGAAACAACAGATCAAATAGTACATGCAACTTCCCGGGGGCATGCGGGCCTATGTGCAATACAAATCTTATTATGCTTGAGGATATAAGCAGTGCTTACATCAAATAATAGTAAACTGGAAATGATGCTACAGAAATATTTAGAACGGAATCAAATGACAACATCATGGTAGCCGCTTTATTGACAATATGATAAGACTAATAACTTATTTCAAATAGAGAGCTTTCCTGCTTAATGGGTATACCTGGGTGACAATTACAAGTCTCTGGACATCCTGATCATTGACTGCAATCTCATCATCTTCATCATCAATCCTTTGGGCAACACATCATATAAAGAACACATACAATTAGCGACCATATGCAAATATTTAGAAAACCACTAAAAAACAGGAAAGTGTAATCTCAAATGGTCATAAAATTGTAATGCTATTGAAGCCAAAAAAAATAAAAAAGGCTCCAATTAAAAAGAAGTATGCTATGGTTCCAAATTACATTAAACTGAATGGAGCCACGAAACAATTCAATCACCAGTTTTATTCCACCAACAAATAAAATATATCAGTGAAGCATACTTTTATCAATAAAGAAGCAAAATATCAAATTTGGATAGCTGAAAAATCTTCTTCCCACGTAGTTACATGACTTTTCAACCAATGCTAATAATCATTAAATAGCTTAATTTGTATTAAAAGTTCAGGAAAGTTTTAGGAAAGTAACTACGGCACATAGTGCATCCAGAATCTTTTTCTTATTCAAGCTTACCATAAATACGAAATTTGGAAACTCCAAATAAATTAATATTTATTTTGGTGAAAAGCGGGCATAAGATACGAGCAAAGGAAAAGAACTACAATAACACAGCACGAGGCCAAGTAACTCCAACCAAATCCTCAGAGGAATGGCTCACAACACAAAGGGGGAGTGTCAAAAACAGTTAACCCCAAACTCAAAGAGAGTGCAAAATAAGCAACCCCATCAGCCACCATGTTCCTCTCGCGATAAATATGAGCCATCTCACAACAACTCTACTTAAGGAAGACTTTGACACGCTTCAAATAAGAGTAGCTAGAGCATGCAAACGGACATCGAGCAGCAGATGGCAGAAGCAGAATCAGTTTCCACCTGAACTTTCCTGTAACCTCTATCCCAAGCCAAATGCAAATCATGGAAGATACCCCAAAGCTCAGCAGTGATGACATCTTCCTGCCCAAATTAGCAGCAAACACATGGAGCCAATCCCCATTACAGTCTCTCATTACACCCCCAGCGCCAAGAAGGCCCTCATCACCCTTCCTACAGCCATCAACATTCAACTTTACCCAATATTTGGTGGGGGAACGCAAGAAAGGAGAACCTAAGACTTAATGGGATTAGAGCAGTCCCCAGAGTTAGCATAAGCCACTCACAAGCATACATGCCAATAACAGTTTCCAGGTCAGAAGGAACTGAAAAGTCAGAATCAAATAACCCCTTATTCCTCCATTTCTAAATAAACCAGCAGGCAAAACAAAGTAGGAGTCTCCATTCCTCATTCAAGTAGATTTTATCAACAAAAAAAATGTCAACATTCAACAAATTAATCTCTCCATTAATCCTGATATCCCATCAAACTTTACTAGAAAATTAGCTCAACTTTGTATCCTCTTAACTTGATGATTGTAACTGTGGCATCAAAAGAATAATTGCATACTAAAGATCATACCTATCCAATGTGACATTCCTCGTATCTAAGCAATGCTCACTTATTTTCTTCAACACTAGTACCTGCCCCAATCCATTGGGGCCAGCTCCATAATGCTTATGGTTATTGTAATTACTACATTGACCTGAGACACATGGGTAAGGGTGTTTTGACTTTTTGTGCACCTGGGGTTTCGCCACCTCTATCCCAAAAGGGGGATTTAAGGGTTTCCAGAATTATTTTTTCATTAAAAAAAACAAAGTAGAAGGAAAAAGGAAAGAAAGAAAGAAAACACTTAAAATCCAAAGTGGCATTCCATACTCTTTTGAAGGACCTTAGAGTCAGAAGGGACAAAGGAAACTAGAAAGAGAAAGTAGATAAAGCATATCAAGCAAATACAAAAAAGTCGAAATACCTTCTAACAGGAGAAAGATCATCCTTCTTTATTATTTTCTGCTCAAGCTCTAGCTCTTCATCCAGCATAAATGTGTTTGCAAAATCATTAGACAGGTCACCAAGATTCATCATGTCCATATCTGAAGGCATGCCTTCAGTCCCATGTTTGTCAAATCTTACATGCTCAGTTCCCTCTGAACGGTCTGGGCAGTTTGAGTAATGATTTGTTTTAAGATTTGAGGACTTGTACTTTGATTTGGAAGTCAACTTTCCAGTTAAATAACCATTATCACCAGTAAATGCTTGCGATCCACCATCAACCTGAACATTATCAATACTATGTTCAGTGTTTGATGGCACACGCTCCATCAAGTTGTTTTCATCTGATGAAAGTTCAACATTTTCTTCAAAAGCACTCCTTCTATCATCACCGGCATCACTATTCTCAGGAGCATTGCTAGAACTATCTTCAAGTTGCACCAATGGAGTTTCCGTTTTTGATGTCAACATAGAGTCCGCAGAAGCTGGAATCCACTTTGACCACTCATCGCGTCTCCTTATCTTGTTACCCTACAAAATGCAACACCAACTCCAATACCTTTAGTACTTTGAGTAGGCTACCAAGATCACAGAGGCGCACCAACACTAATAGTAATTACATGAACACCCCCATTAACTTTAGATTACGAGGGCCAGTCCTTTATTACAGGACCCTCCAAGTCCAAAATTACATGAAACCCCCAAACCTAGAATGGAAAATTAAAAAAGAAAAAGAGTAAAATAAAATAAGGAGACTCATTCACATGATTATTAACACCCATTTCATAATCTTGAAAATAATCCACTCAGTATTACAGTGATATTGGAATGCTATGCCAGATAATACAAGGGACCCCAAATAGAAGTCAAATGCAACTGCTCAAAACACTATGAAGACTCAATCTAGAAAGAAATAAATGCACACATACTGAAAAAAGGATTAGTAAAATAAAGTGATAAAATACTGAATTCAAACGCCCTATTATTTCATTTGGTTTTTAAGGACAGTATTATCTAACCTACTATGGTATTGCTGAACAAAATATTTCAATATTTTTGTGTTTTTGGTTTGGCAAGTAATGTCAAGGCACAATCATATCCATACTTTCAAATGCCAATCTTCAAATTTTAAGATAAAAATTTGAAACTGATTTGCATCTTGATACATTTTTTTCATCACAATGATAATGACATTCCTCTCCTACGCATCTCACAAGCATAAAGAGACGGGAAAAGAAAAAGTAAATCAATATTAGAATATGAACAAAGATTATATTTTAGAAAAATAAAATAAAATGAAATCAAGCAAAGGGGAAAGCCACTAAAACACATTCTATCAAGGCTGTTAATATAGGACAAAATAATTTTAAAAACTCATGCAGTTCAGAGAAATCAGACTAAATATTAATAAATTCAGCGATTATTAGTAAGCTGATGAGTTTGGAAAAGGGCAGCAGGAAGAGGAAGAAATAAAGGAGATAAAAAAAATGAATACTTCTATGATGTTTTAATTTGAAAAAGATAAAGGAGAGAGAGAGAGAAAAATGTTATTCCATATCATTAGGTTGTCATTCCACTGTTGTCTTCCATCGTTAGCAGACAACAGACTACATCATTAGGTTGCCGTTCCATATACCAAAGATATTTTCTGGCCCCACCGCGACATCAGACATGCAGTCAAAATTATACATCATGATCAAAACATCAAACAGTGCAAAGAATATTAACCTGCACTTCTACAGTAGTTGATCCCAGTAGCGAATCAAGGATAAATGTTATGTCTGTACACATTCGCTTAACCTGTAACAAAAAGAGTAGCTTATTTACATTATGCAAGCTGCAAAACAAGACTATATATAGAGGAGCTTCCATTAAGTGATCCCTCAAATAACTTTATTTAAAAGATCCTTTGTGGGGCCCACTCCACATTGTATTTCAACAATTTGAGCCGTCAATTTTTTTAGGTCTATGAAGATTATCGCTGCAAAAAATTAAACAAATCGGAAACCATTAAAATATCTAATTATGATCAAATAAAAAGATGAACATTAATATTTTCGACAAACACTTGAAATGATGACCATTCAATCAAACGGTCAAATGATTTCTGATTAATTTATTTTTTGCAAGGATGATTTCTGAATGGAGACCTAAAAAGTAGTAGGTCCAGATCGTTGAAATACAATGTGGAGTGGGCTCCACGAGAGATCCCTTAAATAAGCTTATTTAAGGGATCCCTTATCGGAAGCTCCATGTATATATATGAGATCCCTCAAATAATTTTATTTAAGTGATCCCTCATAGAGCCCACTCCATTTAGTATTTCAACAATCCGAACCGTCTATTTTTTAGGTCTATATTCAAAGATCATCCTTGCAAAAAATTAGACAAATCAGAAACCATTAAGCTATCAAACTTCGATGAAATAAATAGACGAACATAATATTTTGGATAAACACTTGAAATGGTGACCGTTTAATCAACGGTTAAATGGTTTCCGATTAACCTAATTTTTTGCAAGGACGATCATTTAAAGAAGACAAAAAAAAAAAAACTGTTCAAATCATGAAAATATAATGTGGAGTGGACCCCACAAGAGAACCCTTAAATAAGGTTATTTAAGGGATCCCTCAATGGAAGAGGCATGGATATGAATATATATATATATATATATACACACACACACTAATCGGATATACGAAACAACGCCACCCAAATAGCAAGCAGTAAAATACACATGTATTACTTTTAGCTTCTACAATATGCACTATTGTATGAAAACATACCCTTTTAAAGTTAGCAATAGTGGTTATTGGCACCCATCCTTGGTCATCCATCAATGAAATGAGGTAAAGGTCATTCTTTAGATTTTCATCACTGGCGAAAAGAGATTAAAAGAGTTAATTAATAATGAAAGCATATAGAAGACTTTGTTATGGATAAAGGAAAAAAAATTATATTAATTTTGATAATAATAGCAAGCTGTTAAATCATTGTGCAAGTTTCTTCTTACTACCACCTCATACTTCTAGTTAATTTAAGTCGTATATTTCATAATCCTTAAGGAAAAGGAAAAGGTTTTTCAAACATTACAATATTATCAAAGAAATGCAAGAAAAGAGTCTTTTTTAACCAACTTACCTGAAATAGTACTCTATTTGTTTTACAATATTATCCCTCAAAGTTGGTGTATGTGTCTCTAAGGATAGTAACGGAGCCCCTGGATTTAAAGGATGTGGAATAAAGCGCGGAAGATGAGGTCCCCTAATTGCACCTGATGGTGAGACTGGAACATAGCACATCGATGCAGGTCCTGTAATATTGATATAAATCATTTTGGAAAGAATCTAATTCTGGTCGTAAACCCAAACTAAAATAGCAGCTGAGAAAATTCATTCAGTACACTGATTTCTCCTTTTTACAGATAAGTAACTTCGCAGTATACAGGTGACAGATAAAATGGTCAGATACCAAGTATGAATTATAAAATTGAATTATAAATAACAAACATAATTGAAATCTAAATAATACAGCTCAGCACTGGGATCATATGATTACCAGGAAGACTTGGGCCGACCATGAACCCTGGAGCTGGACCGAAAAATTGAGGTCTTAAGAAAGGCCTAGGTCCAACACCCTGTTGCATAGGAATGTTCTCTCTGGAGTTAAATGCTCGTTGATGATGCCAAGCATGATTCCAATGGCCACCAGTTTCTTGCATATTGGGTCTTCTAGCAGAAAAATTGACACCATAAGCATGTTGATTACCTCGTGGTTGAGGCTGAACTGGTGGCACAAAAGCTTGCACTGGGGTCTCACATCCAGATTTTGCTATATGATTTTCAACACTTGGCATGGGTCCAGGGTATGGCTGGTACGCATACCCCGAAGCGGCAATGTGTGGCTGATGTACCATAGCATGGAAAACAGGAGGAAGTGGTGGTTGATGGTAAGGTAAGGGTACTGGAAAAGGAGGTGCAACATTTGGGTTGCGCTTAGGGCCTGTTTTTTGATGTTGTGATGATGAATGCTTGTGTGAAGCATTAGAATTTCCAGACCCATTGGACTTCTGCTGCACTATTAATCCCTGGATGACCAAACAAAACATATAAAAGCAAATACAGTCAATGGTCAGATGAACTAAAGTACCATCTATCTTTCTTTTTTTTGGAACTAATGCTCATTTAGAGAGAGAGAGAGAGAGAGAGATTGAAGAACAGTATGGTAGTGAATGTCTGATAATTTTCTGTCCTAGTCCTCTAGGTAATAAAATATTGAAAAAAATGCAAAATGTGTATTTAGCAGGATATTTAGAACAACATTTTTGAAGTAAATTCCAGAAAGATTACCAGAAGCATGGATTGAGCTTAAATGATCAATGATATGTATATTTAATTATTTATGTAAAGTACATGCATAAATGCATGCATACATACTTATTAATGTGAAATGAGGATGCTCCAACAGTTTGCTATTCCCTCTTTTCTTTTCCTTAAAAGTGCCAGGCACATTTTCATAATAAAAAATGAGTAGTGCTAGGGATCCAAAATTTGTGTCGCAAATTTGGATCCCAAATGAAGTGGCAGTGTTTGATAGATTCATGCTTGGGTCCAAGAGCATGTTCCTCAAATTATATTTACAATTTTCCAAGCAAACACAAAAACCAACTCAAACAATAGAAAAAATATATCTTCCTGAAAGCTCATTCCCACAGATAACAACTTCCTATAGAAAACAAAGGGACCCTAAAACCAACAAAAAACCACATGTTGGGCAATTAGCAATTTACCTTTGCAGGCAGCTGAGACGGCTCCGGAGCTGGCGGCTCGGGATTCTTGGGCCTGTGCGCATCGGCAAGAGCAGGCCAGGACTCGGCGCCCATGACCGGGGCATCTTCGGCCGCCTTGGCATCGAGGGGGACCGGAGTCTTCCAAGGAGACTTGGGCCCACCATTGAGGTCCCTCTGGTCATCCGCAGCCTCATTCTCAGCCATCACCATCACTCCCTCCGATCTCGCCAAACTCAAAATGATTTATTGAAGAGAGTGAAGAGGAGAGTGGCAGTGGCAGTGACAGTGGCAAAGGTGTAAAATTGGGGGCGGAGGGGGGCAAGAGTTTTGAGCTGGAGGAGTATCAAGACTCAAGAGCTTCTTGTTGTTGGGTTTGTAATGAAACAAGGCGTGATCAGAGCAAAACGCAGGGTTTTGTGATGTTTCATTCCGGCATTGTTTGCGGGGAGTTAGGGTTTTAAGGACAGTGAGGAAGAGAGAGAAAGAGAGAGAGTGGGATTGACAGTTGCGGACGCCAACAAAGTGCGGTACTGTTGAAAAGGTGTGTTTAGGTTTGGCGTCCTTTTATATCAGAGGATTTAGTGACGCTGAGTCAAATTCAATGGCTCTTGTCCATTGGTAGACCGGTGTTTGCCTACCCGTTTGGAATTTAAGAGTTAAATAAATAATAAAGGAATTTTTTTGCAGTCAAAGAATACTTTGAATATTACAAATCGATCAAATCTTATAGTTTCAATTTCAATTTAGTCACGGTTGACAAGGTGAAAAAAGAAGCTTGAATCCATTAAAACCCATCTCCCACATCAAAAATGGTGTCAAGTTGTTGCCCTGTGAATTACAACTTTCATCCATGTAGTGCAATGTGAGAGATGTTATCGAAGACCTTCTTGATGATATAGCTCGAAATAGAATCGGATATGGTGGTTTGATGTGAGAGATGTTGTCAAAGACAGCACGACATGATACACCGCCAATAAGTAGCCGAAGATGGAAGTAGGTCAGGTGGCATGACTATACGGGTGGTGGCTGGGTAATTGGGTATGATAGAATTATTAGAGTTTTCATTTAAAACCTAAGATTGGGCAAAAGACCATTCTGCCTCCACTTTCAAACATCCGTAATATTTTCATTTTACCTTCAATTTGTGTATCGTTTGCGCCAAAACACTTGTGGTCTCAACATCTACAAATAGATCATCTACAATTCATAAAAAAAAAAAAATAATAAAAAAAAATAATAAAAAAAAACTATTACTCTTAACCAAAGAGTAAAATTTCGGTTTCGAGGAAATTTTTGATGGAAGTTTCAAGGAAATTTTCGATGGAAATTTCGACGGAAATTTTGGTGGAAATTTCGATTAAAATTTCGATTTCGACAAAATTAGACAAAAACGACGGAAATTATGAATAAAACTTGATCATATGTTTATTTAACATATTATCTACTATATTAATAAAAAACATTGAAGAAACCAAATTATATAATTGGTTTCATGTGATATAAGATGAATATAATGCGCGTTGGAGGCAATTACTGTTAAACAAAATTAGTATAATGAATAAATGAAATCAGTATATTCTTTACACTCTATAATTTATACACTAACCCTAATACTAAACCCTATATATTCTATATACCCTAATACTCTTTATACTCTATAATCTATGCACTAAACCCTATGTACTGTATGTTCTTTAAGATATGGACCATATGGTATAAGATATTATGATTTAGGCCCTTTAGGGTATTTTTAATTATTTTTTATATAAAAGTGTATTAGGGTTTAGGGTTTAAAAACAACTATACGAAACCCCAAACTATTTTTTTTCTTTCCAATTGCCCAAAGGCCTCAAACCCCAATCAACCCTAAAGTTTTTTCTTTGTTTTTTTCTCTTTTTTTATTTCTTTTTTATTTCTTTTCTTCTTCTTTTTTATTTTTCTTTCCTTCCTTTTCTTTTTTATTTTTCTTTCCTTCCTTTTCTTTTCTTTTTTGTTTCTTTCCTTCCTTTTACTTTTAAGTTAACTTGTAACTTTGTAAGCAATATACGTTGATGATGTCATAATGGTCATTCATTTGCTTGATCATCAGTGGTGGGAATTCCATTTTAATTAAAATTGTTGATAGGATCTTGTTGCTTTTTGTCATTTCCTGTCAATAAATCGTAACCATATCAAATCCTTTCTCCTCTACCTAGGCATGACAGTATGTTGGCATGTTGCCTAAAAGCAAAATTAAAAAAAGCATATTCCTATCTCCTCCAACATTAAAATATGCATCATAATAATAAAAATTATTATTTTTTAATTATAATTATTGGATAGAACATGGTCAAGCAGTTGTTTTGGACATTGACTTTTATGTCTTGCAATTGACAAACACAGCTTTCGTTCACAGTATGTTGGCATGTCTTTTTTTTTCCTTCCTCTTCCTCCTACACGTGACTCTCTTTCTTTCTCTTCTTCTTCACAGTCTTCTTTCTCTCTTCCTTCCTTTTCCTCCTTCCCATGACTCTCCCTCTTCTTCTTCCCCACCAAGCACCAGCCCCCCTGCCTCTCTCCCCCCAACCCAGCCCATCCCCGACACACCCCCCCTCACCCAACCCCTCCCCGCCCCTCTCCCCCCAAACCCAGCCCCTCCCAGCCCTTTTTCCCCCAAACCCAGCCCTTCCCAGCCCCTTTTCCCCCAAACCCAGACCCTTCCCAGCCCCATTTCCCCCAAACTCAGCCGAAATTTCGTCAATTTCATTGAAATTTTCAAAATTTCACCGAAACAATTACCGAAAATAATTGGGTATGTGATAAAATTTCGGTGACCCAAAAAAACGAAATTTTCAGCGAAATTTCGTCGAAAATTTCGAAATTTCACTCCTTGCTCTTAACAATTTTGAATTGATTGCATTCACATTTTATGTTTTTTTAATTGTGTGACATTCAACAAATTCATATGTAACATAAATTTTTTGTTGTAATTTCATTCATTAGGCAGCCAAACGTCATCAAAAGCATCGTATCACTCAAACACCCTCAACTCAATTTTGTACCTACAAATAGATCAACAATATGGCCACAAAAGCTCAAAGATTTCACAAGTGACACAACAAAAGATGTAAATAAATCAAGATTCCATTAAGCCACATGATGGTCAATGAGCTCAATGCTTTCAAATTAATGGTCAATTAGTTATGCAATAAACAAGAATTAAATTCTTCAACTAGATTAACCAACTTAGGTAAGTATATGTGTATAAGATCAATACATATACAAAACTATCTTGTTTAATCTATCCAAGTAATCCATAAAGCATTTGACACAAGATATGTTAACGCGAAAACACTCATTAGGGTGAAAACCGTGGGATGCAAGTCCAAGCACCAAATCCACTATGAAAGAAAGATATAGAATGACACAAGACTTACAATGGACACATCACATTGCTTGCTCAGGTATTTTCTTACTCCACCCGCTCATGTAAGCCACCGTTGCAACGATCCTTGTACGACAAATGGAAGAGTCCACAAATTAGAATGACATGAACATGACAAGCATGAAAAGCATAATCATCTAACAACCTAAAATCATCCGGATCAAAGATTTATGATGAACACATTTAAAAAAAAAAAAATCCCCAAATCTCAAAACCTAGGATTTGATCACAATAGCTAGATATGTTCAAGAACCAAGCATGATATTGAATAAAAAAGAACCTAGATAACATTAAGGCAAGATATATGAGCTTCAAATATGCATTAATGGAGTTCCTTCAAATCTCACCAAACTAGGGCATGACACCAATAGCAAAATATATTTAAGATATGAACAAACTACTGAATTACAATGCAACCTAGAATCATTGATGCAAGGATATGAGCTTAAAGAACACATCAATGGAGTTTTCCCCAACTCAATCTAGGGCTTGAAAATGAATTCAAGAGATTCAAAGAGAAGCTAGAAATCATAACATTCATTTATAAAAAAACCTAGAAAATCATAGATGAAAGAAGTATGGAACTCTAGTATGCATCAATGGTTTTGGGCTCACCAAAATAGAGGGGAGATGAGGCAAAAGAAAGCCCTTGACTGCTGTAATTTTTAAAAACACAAAAACTACAATTTTCAATGAAAAACACGAAATATGTAAAAAGAAACACGTAAATCACTGTAGCACTTTCGTGCCACCTACTGGTATAACAAGCCTTGCATTAATATCAACTACCAACATTAAAAATCCAACAACATTCATCTAGGTTTGCCCTATAAAACATTCTTCTTCAGAGTATACCTGAAGGCAAGAGATTTTGTGGTACGTTTTCGATTTTAATTTGTTTGCATAGCATCTTGTCTCCATTTACTAGTCATTGATATGTCCCTTAAGTGATCATGCTGGTTCATCATGTATTCAAGTTTGTTCATTGTTCTAGTCTTAGCACATGAATTTGTGGTGTTTGAATAAATATGCTTTTAGTTTTTGTCCATTAAATAGGCTTGTTGATCTAGTTGCTTATTTTTATTGATTGTCATTTTGGTTGTTTTGTTTGCTAGGATATTGACAAGCAAGATGAATGAATCATCTGTAGTGTCAACAGTTGAAGATCCTATAGACGTCGACAACATCTCACAACCACTGCGCAGGGAGTGACGCAAAACTGCTCGTATGGCTCGATTTGTTCGATTGAAGAAATGGGCAAAATAGGTCGAACATGAAGCCAAAATGGACTGAATTTGACAACAACGAATACGAAGACTATCAGAAAGGGTTTAAGTTGGTGAGCCATCTACAAAGGTTGAAGAAAATAGCTAAACAAGAGATTATAGATATGGAGTTAATTACAATTATATATTATATACCTCAATTATACACTACTTTTCAACTTGGTACCTCATATTCAAAAATTTTTATTTGGGTACATCAACTTCAATATCTCGGCAACTTAGTACCTCTATTACTCTGACGTTAGGAGGATCGTTAACTGCCTACGTGGCGCTGACTTGGCACACGTGGACCTATCACTAAACGTTGACTTGTCTTTTAAAAATAGACACATGTACCAAAAATAATTAAAAAATCAATAAAACCCTTAAAAGTAATATAAAATACAAAAAACTTTGAATAAAAAAAAAAGGAAAACAAAAAAAGAAGGGCAACCCAGTAACCCAGCAACCCCCAAACCCACCTAGTTGACCTTCTATTGTCAGCTGAGCTTGCCTAATCTGCATCTGTCTAACCCATTACATCAAGACCACCAGCTTGTTTAGTAAACAACAATCCCTTACCAGGTGCAGACTTTAGATACCTCAAGATACGCTCTACATCATCTATATGTGGTTTGCGCGGAGTATGCATAATAAATTGACTAACCACATTCACAGCATATGCAATATCAAGACATGTATAAGCCAAATAAATTAGTTTACCTACAAGTCTTTCATACCTCCCTTTATCAATAAACACTGCACTTGCACATTCAAACAATTTGTGATTCTGTTCAATTAGAGTATCAATAGGTTTACACGCAAGCATATATGTTTTAGTTAGAAAATCTAACACGTACTTTATTTGAGACAAGAAAATCCCATGATTGGACCAAACAACTTCAATAACAAGAAACTATTGTAGATCTCCAAGTTGTTTCATTTCAAACTCACTTGCCAAGTAACTCTGCAACCTAACAATTTATTCTTGATCACCACGTGTTAACACCATATCATCCATATAAACAATCAATGCAGTAACTTTACTATGCCTACACTTCAATAACAACGAATGGTCCAAGCTACTCTGCTTATAGCTATAATTTCTCATAGACTTGGTGAATCTTCCAAACCAAGCTCTTGTACAAAGCCTTCTTGAGCTTACAAACAACATCAGCTGAAAAAAACTCCACACCTAGAGGAGGATCCATATATACTTCTTTTTCCAATACACCATGTAAGAAGACATTCTTTACATCAAACTGCAACAAAGGCCAATCTAAATTAGTAGCCAAAGACAAATAACACACGCACCATATTGAGTTTTTCTACAGGTGCAAAAGTATCTTGGTAGTCAATTCCATAAGATTGAGTATAGCCCTTAGCCACTAAGCGAGCTTTGAACCTTTCAATCGATCCATCTGATGCTTCACCGCAAACACTCATCTACACCCCCACAGTCTTCTTTCCCTTGGTTAAGGGTACAAGCTCCCAGGTAGAGTTCTTCTGTAATACATCCATTTCATCTGTCATAGCTTTGGTCCATCTAGCATCTTTTAAGACATCCTGCAATTTACTTGGAATAGATACAGAAAATAATTGATGTACAAAAAAATCATGACTTAGATAATTTGTGAGAGGACATATAATGATTAATTGGATATTTAGCTTTTGCATTTAGGTCAGGTTCATATTTGGTAGGAGGATTACCCTGTGTAGACCTAGGAGGGAGGTTGCACTACCAAATTAATCAACATTCACAACATCTTCCAGGGCCGAACGCTGGCCCGATACAGGATCAGTTAGAGGATTGATCCTCTAGAGACAGATTTTGAGAGGATCGATCCTCTAGAGACAAATTTTGAGAGGATCGATCCTGGTCTTCTACCGATCGCTCGGCAAGAGGAGCCGAGCTATTAACAGGAATTGCCGAGCTCTCAGTGGCATCTTATGTTTCGTCTGTAACATCCTTTTGATTTTTTCCCCAAAACAACTCATAAAAAACTGTATCATCCAACGTCTTCTCTTCTCACACGCTCTTCCCCTGAAGAGAAGACACATAACCACCCCTATAGAATAAAACATCCTCATCAAACGTAACATTCATGGTAACAAAGTGTTTCCGAGAAGGAGGATCATAACACTTATACGCTTTATGAGACTGTCCATAACCAACAAATACACACTTCAAAGCACGATAATCCTACTTATTCCGTTGATGAGGATATAAGTAGATATATGCAACGAATCCAAAAATATGTGGTTCCACCTGCACTAAAGGTGGCATAGCACAAAAATCCGACAAAATATCCAAAGGTCAGCGAAAATCAACGGCAGTAGAACAAGTCTGATTAATGAAATAAACTGTTGAGCTAAGAGCATCACCTCAAAGATAAGAATAAACCTTACCACCAATCAATAAAGATCGTGCAACCTCCAATAAATGACGATTCTTCCTCTCAGCCACCCCATTTTGTTGAGGGGAATAAGAGCAAGAAGTGTGGTGGATAATGCCTTTCGACTTAAAAAAGTCACGAAAGCCATTATTAACATATTCACCTCCATTATCGGACCTAAGAACCCGAATATGAGACTGAAACTGAGTCAACACCATTTGACAAAAAAGTGGAATAACAGTACCCACATCAGATTTCTCTTTCAGAAGATAAATTCAAACCATCCTAGTGCAATCATCAATAAAAGTAACAACAATTGCATGCCATTAGTAGTAGACACCGGAGCAGGCCCGCAAACATCAGAATGAACCAATTGAAACTGGACGGAAACTTTATTAAAATGGGGAACATAAACAATACAATGTTCATCAATAAGATGAACATTACACCTAAATGACATACATATCCTATATTGATATTTATTGGTTCAAACACAAGTTATGGATGTAAAGAAAATAAATAAATACAAGTAAGGTCATTTTGGTAATGTACCAAACATTCAAATTTCTACATTAGAAAATACATGCAAATGAATCTAGAGTTAGTCTTCTAAAGGATTTTATGATAAAGTGGCAATTTCCAAGCTAGCTTGTGGCAATCTAAAAAACTTTATAGTTAAATTCGAATTTTCCGATTATTATATATACTCTATACCCTATACTAGTATATTCTATATCCTATATCATATACACATTATAACTATAATAGTTTTAGTGTATATGTATATATGTATATATAGATATATATATATATCCTAGTTGGCTAAAACCCTCTAGTAGTATAGTTTATACTTTATAGTATATACAAACTATGAATTATAAACTAAACCTATAAACTATACTATAAAGTATATTTCATTTATAAGATAAAAGCCTCAAGGGCAATTTTGTGAAAACCTTATAAATTTTAACTAACACTCATCATATGTGGGCTAAAGGACAAAAATGTTAAATGAAAAAATTAAATGAGTCAACATGTCTGTGACCTAATATAAAAAACTACATTTAAATTTGGTAATTTAATTGAAATATTATATGGTCTTCATGCTATACCAAAAAATTATTAGGATTTGGTATTTAATCCTAATTTTCTAAAAAGAAAACTAGTTGGGAATGAAGTTGACTAAATGAGTTAGAGGCAGGGGAAAAAAAATTCTAATAATTTATAAGAAAAAAAAAAGTGACCAATCAACTAATTGTGTGTGACGATAGTGTGCACGATTTGTTAAATGAAGAATGTTTTTTTCGATTCATGAGTGAAAAAAGTGACCAACTGACCGACTATGTACGACGTTAGCATGCGCTGAAACTGCTAAATAAAGAAAGTTTTATATGTATTTATGAGTGAAAACCAAAAATTTTCAATAATAAATTTATTATTTTTCATTCTCATTAAATATTTTAATTTGGTCTTTTATATTCCTAATTTTAATCATGTCATAGTTTTGAAATTGCATCAATTTACACACTTTGTTATGTTTATTAATTAACGTTGAACTAAAATGTATGAAATAAATAAAGATGATATTGTGCACCACTCACTAAATAATTAATTGTTAAGTGCCAAACAATGGCATTTGCTATCATGCCCTGCAACAACGTTTGTTAACCAATGTGAAATTGTGAATACCGGACAATTCTCAAATGCTCAATAAGTAATTGTCGAGGGTGGGTTTCAATTTGAACTCATTTAGCCAATCAAAGCCCTAACCTACTAACTGTGAAAAATTCTATTGTAATTACTATTATTGTTTTATGAAGTCCAAAACAACTGATACTAGCTGAGCTTGATGTGAGGTGTACCCATGATTAGCTCCTTCTATAACCTGTAGTTTGTGGCTAGGTATTATCTTGTGAAACTCCAATGCATCTTCAATAGGGACGATGTTATCAACAGTTCCATGAACTGTCAAGACCCTGCATATACAGAATCGCCAACACACATACTTGGTCATGCAGAAAATGCAAGAGAAAATAATAATAATAAGAACAGAAAGAAAGAAAAGAAAAAAGGAAACATAACACAGTTAAAATGGATCAAATTAATTACTGTTTGCTTACCGGCATTCTTTGTCAATCTGAAGGCATGATCCATGCATATCAGTACTTAGGCGATCCATCAAACTTTCCTTGGTCACGCGATAACTAACACTTCCTACAAGCAGAGCATCCATCCATTAACTGTGTGAAAAGCCAGCATAAACATTGCTTGTTTGCGTCTTGTGTGTGTGTGTGAGAGAGAGAGAGAGAGAGAGAGAGAGAGAGAGAGAGAGAGAGAGAGAGAGAGAGAGGCTAGTTTCCAGTCTTTTGGCAACTATCTTTTATGTTTCAAATTTCGACTCAAAAGTCACAACTATAATCATATTATTTCTAAACCTCTAGTCACAGATTATTGTTTCCAAAATTCAAAAGAAAGAAAAGAAAAGGAAACAAATAGGTAAGTTGGTCCTTCATTTGTTTAGTATAGGCCTGGGCAATATTCTAGGACCTTGGACCTGCTTAACACTAGCGACTATTTAGTGTCCGGAAAGTAAATGTATATAAGCATTGAAATCAATTCATCCATGCCATCTCTGGCCTCATATACAAAAATTTTGGAATTCATCACTAGAGATAAAGAATTAGGATATTACCTTTCTTATTCTTAACATCAATGAATCCTTCCTTCTTGATTTTTTCCATAAAGTCTTTCCCCAAGCGTTCTTCAATGCCTTTCTTCAGATCATAACGTCCAGAAATATTGACAACCGTATGGACGTCGTGATACTCAGAAGCATACAGGAGCACCACATCGCCTCCTGCAATAACATTTTTTAGGAATAATTATGGCACAAGCTACAGAACTACTCTATTTTCAATATGGTTTTACGCAATATCAACAGTTCTAGATCTATTGACATTGACTTTGCAAACTGCTAAGCTGCTAAATATCATGTTGGTCTAAAAGTAAAGTTATGGTCCAGACTTTTGTAAGAGAAAGTAAGCATTAAAATGAGTCTCATTCGAAATTTTCATGAATGATTCTTCTCAATGAAACTTTTACAGTAAGGCCTAAAAGTAAAGTTATGGTCCAGACATTTGTAAGAGATAGTAAGCATTAAAATGAGTCTCATTCGAAATTTTCATGAATGATTATTCTCAATGAAACTTTTACAGTAAAATTTCATATATTAATCACGCACAACAATCCAACGCACCTTTACTGTGACCAATAATTGCGCTGGCTACACGGTTTGCCCTAGAGAAGTGTTGGATTATAGCATGTAAGTCATCAGCCTCTCTCCAATAGAGATCCTCCAAGGCGCCTTCACTTTCCCTGGAAACCAAAAATACCATAACTAAATCAGCATCAATATAAAGTGTAGATCTGAAACACCCAAGACTGTCTTTTATAACGCAAACTTGCCAATTAAGAGCAACATGATAAAGACAGAGCCACACAACTGCGAGATTAAAGAGGTGCACACAACTGAATTCTTCATAGAACCTGTTAGATTCAAGAATTTTAACTCCTGTAATATCACAGCCTTACCCACTTCCAGCAAAGTCAAAACGGAAGGAACTAATTCCTTGATTTCCAAATGCAACGGCAAGGTTGACCATAGTATTGCTTCCCTGGAAATCAAGAGACATGGTCTGTTAAACTTTGCCACTATGAAGCAAATTATAATTTTGTCATGAATGAGGTAATAATCTATTAATTAAAAATTTAGTAATGGGCCTCATAGTTGTCTACATAGTTAGTATTCAGTAATGGGCCTCAAAATCACATACTAAATCTAACAGTCAAAACTCCATGATAGAATCATTAACGAAAAATAACTTAAACTTAAAAGCCATTTTTATCCCAATGAAGCTGAAAGTAAATTTTAAGAAGAACAAAAGAATAGCAGTTAATAATATATCAAAAGACCAACCTTAGTGGACAGAAAACCATGGCATAAGATTACAATCTCCTCAGAACCAGTCTCATGCAATATGCCCACGAGCTTTTCACCATGTTTGTTGGGTACAATAATTTTCTGTTGCTGGCTCACTAAAACAGTACAATCCACAAAGCAACCATTAAATTTCATAGACAGTTGGGAACCATAAAATTCATAAGGTCTCAGTCTCTTAGATTGATTTTTACAATAGCCTTTTGTTCGTGAATCAGATAATACTAGCAGTTTGGGTTTCTTAAAACTACTACTGCTGCAACACACACATATATGAGTGAGATGATGAAATTTCATACCTGAGTTCTGTGCAGACGACACCATCTTCACGATTTGTTTTGGGCTGCGATTTTTGGTGAAGAGAACCTTATGGAAGACAGAGAATTTGAGAGCGATATCAATGGAATACTCACTGTAAGTGAGTTTAGAATCCGAGTATGCAGAAAGACGATTCGCAAAATTGTCAACAAGAAACCTGAAAACAAGAGTTTAAAAATAATCGATCACACCAAACCTAGCACAAGCCCTAATCGGAAAGGAAAAGCAATCCTCATCGTTTTTGTTTTGGGCCATTAAAGCAATCCTAATCTTAAATTGAAAAGAAAAGCCCATAATTACACAATTTCCAAAAGTTTCTCTTTTCCGAAAGGAAAGGCCAAATACACTTTTGGTCTTTTCACTTTCAGGATTTTTTTTTTCGTCCTGAATTTTTTTTTTTTAAATTTTAGTCTTGTACTTTTTATACGATATAATTAAGTTCAAATAGTTTACATCATTTAAATTGTTGAAGAAAAATTTGACATGAAAGCACGTGATTCGCACATGAGTGACATTTCAAATATTTTAGTCCACCTCGATGCCGATTAAGCCCTTACTCGCCATTTAACTTATTTAATTTGACGTTGAAACTTTTTATTTTTACATATTACTTGCGTATAAGGGTAGATATAAGATTATATAAACATCTAGATGAAATAAGATGTCTGAAATGTCATTCACATGCAATGTACGTTGAATTTTTCATTATCAATTTAAACGAGTTAAATAATACTTAAAAAATAATAAAAATTAAAGAAAAGAAGAGAGGGATGGGATGAGATGGGATGGGTGTTGGAAGGATATGAAGCAGAGCAGAATGGCATGAGTCTTCCATGGGGCATGTCATAATAGAGCATCTCTCCCAATTAGGTAGGTCCCGATAGGACATTTCTCTCTTTTTTTCTTAAATTTTTATTTTTTTTAAGTATTATTTAAAAGACTTAATTACCCTTATTTTTGTTAAGTTAGCTGACATAAATTTGATTGGGTATATATTAAATAAAAAATAAAAAATTTAAGTATTCAATTAGATCAAATAAAAAGTTCAAATATCAAATTGAGACATATGGTAAAGTTTAGCTACCAAATTTAAAAAAAAAAAAATCTTAAATTTTGATGATATTATTCCCTTCAAACTTTCGATATTTCCCAAAATTTAATACTTGGCGCTTGGGAGAAGTAGAAGGGTCGGTTCGTTTTAGCAAAGGGTAAAAAGGGAAATTTCATTGGAGACAAGGAGAGATACTTAAACTGCGGACACAGATCTCAACTCATCTGTCATCTCCACGGGGTCTGCCTCTGTTTCTGTCTTCCGCTAAATCCAAACCCTAAGTAAATTAACAGAGATCGACTAGGCAATGGCAGACCAACTATCGGCGCTAGAATTGGAAGAGCTCCGCGAAATCCTCAACCTCCAGAGCATTGTGAAACGCCCCCATATCCTCAACCGTATTTCCTCTGAGATTCGCCGTTTGGAACTACAAACACAGCGATAGCAGGTTGGTTTACATATTTTTTATCCAAATCTTTGAGGGCAAAATGGTCCCTTCCAATTAGATCTTATCATTTTTTCCTCATGCATCATTTTTCCTCTTTTATTTCTTGCTAAATTTTGCTTGATCATCTCGACATTTTAGATGAAAAATGTATAAATTGATGGAATAACCTTAATTGGCAAAATTGAAAAAGTCAGGATCCTTAATTTTCTAAATTAGAAGTCTGGGGAGCAAACTGATACATGTGTAATAGTCTGGGGAGCAAAATGACATTAATCCCTATATATATATATGTTACCAAATAGACCTGTCAATCGATTGGATATCCAGCAGATTAGCTTGAATCCGATTCGATCCGATAAGAAAATTAACTTGATCCGATCCGATAATCCAATGGATTTTTAATAACTAAATCCATATCTGATCCATTGGATTATTAGGTCTCTAATATGAGAATCCAATATGAAAATATTTTATTCATATTATGTATATCGTGTGGTGTTGAAGTCATGTGGACTGTTAGTGACCCGTCAAGTGTTTGTGTCGTTTTCATGTTCACCCGTTAATGACCGGTTAAGAAATAAATGTATTTTTTTTTTGTATGATATTGATAATTTAATTTGCATATTTCTTAGATATTTCTTTTGTGTAAAGTTTAGACTCTACATTTATGTAATAAAATGCATTTTCTTATGTAATAAAATATATTAAAAATTTTTTTTTGTTGAAAAATGTATATTTTTTTCTTAACGGGTTCTGTCTTTTACACCCCATAACGGGGCTGTGTCGTGTTTGACCTGAACCCGCAAAAACATGATATGTTTCTAGGTCCAACCAAATCCATTTCCGATTAATTATATCAGATAAAAATCCGATCCATTGACAGGTCTATTATACCAAATATTTCTGTTCTCTATTCATATAGTTGTTTAATTTGAATCTTGTCACTTATTGCATTTGCAGTACTTGTCAAAGACTATACGACTCACATTTGAAGAAGGTGTTCGAATGCTCAAGGTTAGGAATAATGAGTTATTTTAATTATATTTGTTCCTTTTCCCCTAATTAAGTAGCAGAAAAATCAATGAAATGTAGAGTGTGGAGATATATATTGCATAATGGGCAACATATGAAAACCTCGAAAGCGGATGTGCATATGTGAAATTAGCTGAACATGCTTCCAATTGCAATTTTTTTAATTTTTAATTTTGTTAAAATTGGTTTTGCTTTTTTAGGATGTCGGTGTTGAAATTGATCCTGTGGGGGACCTAGATACCGAGGCCAAGAGAAAATTGGGACAACTTGTTTTGGAGAAGTAGATTTGGTTTTTGTTGTTCTATATTGTCTTGTCTTAATTTTATTACTATAGATTCCGCTACCAAACTATGCCTTGTTTGACACATTACACCAGACTAAATTTTTTGCTCTTTACTCCCAAACTCAATTCGTAAACACCTTACCCCAAAACTATTAAAAATTAAATTCCCAGTTTGCACATGTGGCGCCACATTGACCTTCTATCTAAGGGCATTTTCATGTTAATCGTCAATTGAAATGCCCTCAAGAAAAAGGCCACGTGTCGGTACCACGTTTGCAAAAATGATGAGAAATTGATATTTAATGGTTTTTGGGTAAAGTGTCAAAAAATTTAGACTGGGGCATAGTTTGGGCCTTTGGGAGTGGTATGTGTAATTAGCTCTTGATTTTTTATAATTTAACTTAATGCTTGAACTGGGTTTTACTTTATTATATAGGTATGACACTGAGTTAATTATGATTAAAAACAAGAATTGAAGCACATCGATAAAAAATATCAAACAAGAATTGAAGCGTCGATCAAAAAACCAAACAAGAATTGAAGCGTCGATTATAAACAATAAGAAAAAGAAGTTCATCAAAATCGAACAAAAATTGAAGCATCGATAGTTACTCTGATTTTTTGAACAATTTATGAAAATTGAAACATTCATGAGTTCTACTTCTAAAACTCAATTTACCTTCACAGGCTTTTCAAAGCAGGATTCATTTCTTGCTGCATCTTCAATAGTGAAGGGTAGGCGCTCGGCCCTAGATACACAGAATAATTTTTTCAAATGAACTTCCACCTGTAATTATTGAACAATTAGTTATTAAACTAAACAAAGACTGAAACAATCATACGGAGCTGCATCTTACTCAAAACACACAGAAAAGCCATAAAAATTAAAACCTGCTGAGTGGTAACAGAACAATCAAAGAGTGGAATCAACAAATGGACTGCTGTTGCTGCGCTGACTAAGGAGCTGAACGGCCAGCGTGTCCTCCTCAGAGCAAAGATACAAAGGAGCAAACGAGTCTCCAAGAAGTTGGCCTTCATTGTTGTGACAGAAAATGGATCGAGTGAGAGGGCCAACTTCTGTCCAACTTCAGAAAATGGCCTTTTATTTGTTCAGTAGGGCTGAACACAATCCCTTCAATATCTACAGCTGAGTTGCAGGTCAATTCAGAAATATATTTGACAACTGGATCCACCGTTGGAAGGTCTGACCCAGTAGCCACACATTGAACAGTGGCACTCGATCCATTTTCTGTCACAACAATGAAGGCCAACTTCTTGGAGTAAGATGGACAAAGAGTGGAATTATAAAAAAGGGAATTGTTTTGCTTTGAAACCGAAAATTAATTGAATTTTGGATGCATGTTGATGACTTCAACTTGCCTTGTGAGGATGAAATAAATTACTTTACTTGTTCTAGGATCAACAAGTGGACTTAAGTGAATTTATTTGAGAATTAAATCACTA
The DNA here is from genome assembly GCF_963921425.1 of Dryas octopetala. Lineage (NCBI taxonomy): Eukaryota > Viridiplantae > Streptophyta > Magnoliopsida > Rosales > Rosaceae > Dryas > Dryas octopetala. The sequence goes on from NC_141366.1 coordinate 23,894,538, forward strand.
GGGCTGCATGTTTAGTTTTAAACAAACTAGCCTAGGATTTAAGGTTCTAATTGGACTTTAATTGGTTTATTTGGTAAAGTAATAAATCGCTTGACATCTTAATGTGGTTTGGAAGGGTATTAGATCACCTAGACCTAAACTAATAGGGCCTACATAATTGATTGTACCCAAGGGTTATTAAGACTTGATTTTTACCTTGTTGCTAATCTTGGAGGTTCTAAGGTTCAAGAATTAAATTAAAGGGTAAAAGAGGATTGAACCAATGAAAGAAATTTGTTCTTTGACCTTGTTATTGGTTTCGGCTATGATTTATTAAATTTAAAACTTAGATGTTTATTTAATTGCTCTTGTTGTTTTATACTTGTTGTGTTATAAAGCATGTTATATAATGAAAGGAATGAATTGATAATTGGATTGTCGTTTCATGTTCATTTGGCATCATATATACATATGAAGCATTGAGGGCAGCCATGCTTTGCATGGGGGCTGCCAAGGCATACATTGGCATTCATATTTATTAAATTAAGAATGTTTACACTAATGTGGTTTTAGTGTTTGGACTTCCTAATTAGAGATGAAGGGGTACAGTTCCTACTCTATCCTTGGGATCAATTCCCTAAACGTATGCATACATGTGTCGTCTAGAGTGGTTATAAGAAATAAAGAATATGCTAGCGGGAAGTAAATGAGTTTTTATTTACTTCGATGAAAGGACATCTCGCTATTTAGATTTTACTCTTAGTAAGATATAAGGGATAGCGGTAATTAATTTTACGAATTAGGGGATAAGTCCACTGTTTATAAACTTTGACAGGTTTACAATGTTATAGAGAAAAAGGTACGCTTGCATTGTTATTTACTTTAACATGCATATGCATGCATGAGATTAATTATGTTTGATACATATTAAAAATGGATGCATGATGGTTTGATAATACCCAACCTGAAAAGGCATGGATTTATGTTGGGAATTATGGCTATGACTTTATGCTTGTGAAATTGTGTTTTGAGCATTGAAATTGATTATACTTGTGCTTGTATATAATTGTGGTTTTGATTTTTGAAAATAGATTTGTTTATTTTTCAAAAAAAGAATAATTTGATTTCTATTTAAATGTTTTAAATAGGTTGCCATTTAATTAATTGAATTATTTATTTGGGAAATAGTTATTTCGGCATGGGCTTAGGCCATTATTAAATCCTACTTGTAATTGAATTGTTTAAGTTTTGTTGGACTAGTTGAGTGTGTGATCAGTTGTTTTGGTAATGCTCACCCCTACATAGTTTGTTAAGTTGCAGGAAAACTATAGAGCAAGAGAATAGTTAGCTTCATATATAGGTGTTTCGGATAGTAAAGGATGGAGGTTTGAAAGTAGAGAGAATTCACTAAGGATTAGTATACCATCACCATCCACGTCCGTATACTCAACTACTCAAGTGATGAGAAAGAAGACTCAATCATGGATGAGTTCGTTAATTACTATCCTTTTTTATTTTCTATCTTTTATATTTTAGTTGAGAAATTAGTGAATTGATGATTCAAGGATTAGTATGGCTCAATTACTTATTTAATATTTGATACTTATTTATGTTGATTCGTTTACACCAAAAATTAGATTTTAAATTAAAGTTTTCACTCTCACTTGTATTTCAATTTCTTATTTGATGTCTTGTTTATTGATTTTAAAATAAAGGGTCTACCTTCATCTTCTTGAAATTGATTTATCTTGCAAAGTGAATAACTAAATCTCATCATTTCACAAAGCTTCAAATTTCGGTTTACTTTGATTAGTTGTTAAAAAAAAAAAAAAATTCCTACTGTTTTGGAGTTTAGATTGTTTAAATTTTATGCCTTACACATCTTCGATTTTGGCATGTTCTTACTTAGGTATAGTGAGGGTATGTCGAGGTTGAAGACCAATGTGGCGCTGCCACATACCCAAAGTGTTAGACCCCATTTTGGGGTGTGCCAGCAACTACAAGAAATTTGGGCTTTAGTGATGGAGCATTTTGGTCACTAAAAGTCAATTTTTCATCACTAAAGCAATTCAGTGACGAAAAAATGTTCATCACTGCGCCATCACTAGAACCAAGTGACTAAACTAAAGCCTATTAGTGAGGAACAAAAAAATTTCATCACTAAAACCCTATATGTTTAGTGACCAAAGTATTTCCTCACTAAAAATAATTGAATTAGCGATGAACTAATTCATCCCTAAAAGACCAAAATTTTGGTCACTAAAACCTATGTTTCATCACTATAGATGATGGTTTAGTGAGGAACATGGTGATTACATGAAATAGTGACCAAAATTTTCATCACTAAAACCTACTATTTCATCACTATAGCTGAATCAACTGATGGTCATGTTCAAGTTTTAGTGAGGAAGATGGTTCCTCTCACTAAGATTATTCATTACTAAAATCTTGTAGATGGATATGTAGTGACCAATTTATTTGCTCACTAAATGCAAGCTTAATTTAGTGATGAGAATTTAATTAATTGGTCACAAATTGAATGTTTAAAATTAAATGCATCCTACTTTGTTTTCAATATACAAGTACCAATAGTAGATGTTAATATATACATTCCATTTCAAAATGACACAAGTGGCAAGTTTTTGGATATCAAAGTTTATCCACCAAAACATGTACATCTCTCTCACAAATCAAATTCTAAACATAAAACCCAAAAAGAAAATCTCTAGATACCAAAATTCATCCATAATAAACACTTCCCAAAAATACACTTAAGCCCAAATCATTTAACCTTGATTCAATTTCCAAGAGAGATGTACGCCTTTGATCAATCATTCATCTGAAAATAAGGGATAGATGCATAAATATTATTAGTCCATTGTGCTTGTAATATAATGCTACCACATAGCGAAATGCTTTTAGATAATTAGTAGTATGCATGCAATATCTATGCCAAACAAAGAAAGGCAAGCCAAACACAGAGATACACATATATATATCTCATAAAGAGTTAGAGCCTAGAAACATCCAAGAAACATATTTAAAAAGAGATACAAAGTTACAACTAAAAGATATGAAATAAAAAATTGGGAATTACAAAGTTAGAATACTAAAACATATTTAATAATAAACACACTTACCCTTGCCTAGCCTCTCAATATATATCAATTACATATAGAAACAAGAAATAAATGGTCATGGGGATGACACCCAGTCCATGACCAATACAAAGAAACAGAACCAGAGCAACATGAAGCTAGAAAAAAGAAAGTAGCAAGATCCACATCAAAGAGAAAAACATCAATAAGACACAAAAGAAGACACTGCCACTGCCACAAGAAGAAAGAGAATCACAAAAAGTGTTTCCTCTTCCCCTCCCCTGCTACCCTACCTCAGTCAATGTCCCCACCCTTCACCTCCTCCTTCCCATCGCCCCACCTCACCACTCCCCTCCCTTTCTTCCCCAACTTTCCTATCCCTCCACTGCAACTTATTTTCTCATGCACCAAATAAGAAAAATGAACCAAAAGAAAATAAAAAAATCTCATCTTTTCATTGCTCTATTTTCTCAGCACCCAAACAAATCTACAGTGGAAGGAACAATTACTTTTGGAATCCATTTGCAGCTCAAATAGAAAGAGAAAGAAAAAAAACAAGAATTAAAGAATTAAAGTCATGAGGACAAACTCATTTGTTGCACCCACCAAACTAAAACCCATTTACAGGGAGTGGCCAAGCTCGACGTACCTTACAAATCAAAACCCATTTATTATTGCTGATGGGTGAGTTAGATCTACATTATTGTATAGAAACCATAACCAACGATCAAAGCTCTAAAAATTGTATTTTAACCTAAAAATAAAGAAGTATAGAAAAGAAATATATATAGACAAACCTTTAAGTTGTGGATGGTGCCAAACTTTGCACTATCTACTTTAACATGTTGTCCATCTCACTAGTCTTTAACTTTAATGTCTGCAACTCATTTTCTTGCTGATTAGAGCGCCTCTCTGCATCCTCAGCAGTTGCCTTCATTGACCCTAAGTCTTCAGCTAGTTGCATAGCTCGTCTCTCTGCAGCTTCAGCCCTCTGAGTAGCCTCCTCGGCCCTCCAGCCTCCTCTGCTGTCCTTGCAGCCTCCTCAAGTTGTGCATGACTAGATTGTTCCAATCTGGACTTTGTTGGCTTAGGACCTGCTCCTAGCCCACGTATATAACCTGGCCGAGGTGCATGGATGGCCAATAATTGTATCAAGAACTTTATTATGACTTGATCATCAGTCATAACTTCAGTATTTTCATCTGTTTGTGGCTGATTTTGTAGCTTCTCCATATTAGCCTACACATAAGATAGTATAAATTAAGAGTAATTGATTCAATTATTACAACAGTAATACAATATATAAACTTAATTATATATATAACAAAGACTTACATGGGCAGTCCTAGCATTTTCACCAACCCAAGATGCTTTTTTTGTGCTAAACCGAGTGAGCTTGAACATTTCAATTCGACTAGGCTCCTCTCCACTCTCATGATTTTTCTATATAATTTGACAACCATATATAGACCACCATGCAAAGGTGATATACAACTTGCATATACCATAAACAGACAATAAGAGAAAAAATAAAATTTTCAAAAGAAAGCTTACATTTTCTTCTCAAAGACGACTGAATGCCTTTGTCCGAACACAATGAGTTATCGTTAAGTTTTCCCTGTTCTCTTTGTTTTTTGTGCTCTTTAACTTGATTAAAATGAAAATATTAAGTTAGCATTTTTTAATCAAGCATATAATAAAGGAATGAGTAGTTTAATAATTATAAATAAATCTAAACCATAAAAAGAGTACGTAGACACCAACTAATTAATTATTGATCGGCTTAAGCTCACCATAAACTCATCACTTTGCCAATAAACTCATCACTTTGCCAAATTTCTCCTACATATGACATTAATAAACATCTTTATCAACTCTTTTTCTTATGAAAACACTTTGAACGACACTAACTACTGCATGCAAAAAAAAATTATAATAATTGAAAAGGTTTTTTTTCCCTCTGTCTGATATATTTTTTTTTCTTACTTGCTTGTTTGATATCTTCTTTTATTTTTTATTTAATTGAGCTTGATATATTGTAACACACTTTTATTAAACTAAAATAAATGAAAAATAAAAGAGTTTGACCCAATATAAGTAAATGATTTTGCTAAAATTTGAAAAAGATTTAAAAACAATGCAAGAATTTAAAATATACGTACAAATATATATATGACAATAGTGTTGCTAAAATGTACTTTTTATTTTTGTAAACAGCTAAATGAAGGCATTTAGTAAAGGTTGAATTAGAAAACAAAGAACTTATGTTGTCAATGCATTAAATGCTTGTGTAAAATACTCCTGGAGAGAACAGGGAGAAGGGAGACGGTAGCATGCCTTTATCATATCCAAAATACTTATTAGCAACAAGGTTATGTCAAGAGGTTCTTTCGACTTTGATCAATTAATAACAACAAATCCAGCATAAAAGCAATAGATATGAAAGAGTGCAAATCAACAGAAACATACCAGTACAGAGAAATCAAGATGCAATATTTGAGTACAAAGAGAAGAACAACTCAATGCAACTACTTCCAAGAATCAGCCTGCAATAAAGAAAGAAAGCAGTACGTAGTCAAATATTTTTCATATAGGCAAAAAATCTATCCAAATATAATGCATCCAAAGGCCTTTTGAGTTTAGAAAAAATAACCGACCAAATTTAGAATGTAGAGATTCTTCTTTCTTGTTTTTTTTTACACATTTCAGTATCTAATTCTTGCTTTTACACCTTAAGATTTTATATCATATTTTTCAGTTAGATAAAGGCATTTAAAAGAGAATAATTGTCCTAACATATAGTTTAGTAGTGCATGAAATTGTCACTTAGAAGATGGTGACTACATATACAGTCCATACAATATTGTGGCAAAATAGCAAGAGAATAAAAAAAACTAGATGCATAGTACTTCAAGTTATATAGATTGGTCAAATGCACTTTTGCAGAGAGAAACACCAAAAAGAAAAAGGATATCATTCAATTCTACTTATAATTTGAATTACCTAAATTTCTGCCCAAAATTAAGAAACCATATAATATTCTATGGTCATAGTCGATACATGATACGTACAACCATTCATAGCAAGTCAATAACAGTCATTTGGATGTCATGTGTCCAGAACTAGAAAGTGGCAGGAATTATAATTTCTATTGTTTGGATAACTCCATTAACTGTCGGTAAAAATTGAAAGCAGTACTAATTAACTTCATATTATTTAAAATTAAGTGGTACACAATATATTATAAAATATAGGTTGCAACTAGCTTGAAAAGCTCAAGCAGCTGCATGGCCAATAACATGGCAGCTGAACCACCCAAGAGGAGGAAAGAACCACCATCCCGCTCTCATATAATCATCTAATTTGTAACAATTGAGAAGAAAGGCAAAGTTGCAACTTAAAAGTTCTAGAGACTCAAACTGGGCATTGAGGGTGACTTCCTTCTTCTGTTGTTGAGGTATATGTTGTTTTGGATGGGATAGGTAATGGTTTTAGATGGGCTACGTAGTGCAACTTGGCTTAGGCGCAACCAAGTCCAATCATCTATCTATATCTATATACGCTATATCACAACGACTTCTATCTAAGAATTATTCAAACTTATTAGCCTTTTGCATGTTTAACATAAAGGCCCTCAACAGAGTAATTTCATTTAATGAAAGGTTGGGGGTGGGGATGCGCTATGAATTAGTGGACTCAATTTGCGGATTCAACATGCCAAAAATTTTGCAGTAGCACAAGCACAACAAAACCATAAGGCCACGTACAAGTTAACAATCAAAACTCATCCATAGCAGCAAAAATACAAAGACCCATGTCAATTTTATACAAATTAATCATATTTATAAATAAAAAAGTAAAAAGGAAAACAAAAGACCTAATCCCAAAATAAACCCAGCCATGACAAACAAAGAGCCCTAATTTCATCAAATTTTCAAGCAAAAAATTTCTAATTTTCCAACTGTAAGATGCCAAACACGGTACTTAGAGTTTGTCATTCCTCAAATTCCAACTTTTCTCTAAATATCAAGTTCTTTTCCCCCATCCAAACACAGAGTTAGAGTAAAAGATGGGAGACTCCAAAACAAAATAGAAAAGGCATGGTAAAAAATCTACAAACTTACCTAATTGAAGAACCTCAACCTATACCCACACTATGAAGAAGCTTGTTTAGTTATCTTGATCAAAGACGAGACTCCATAAAATTCTTTGTATCAAAATTGAAACCCATTAACTATTTGAGTTTAACAAAGGGAAAAAATGAAAATAGAATAGAAAAAATAGAAAGCCTACCAGGAAGAATCCATGGCAAGATACAGAAAATCTAGCCTGTCCACCAAATTACCGCCACCAAATGCCAAAATTTTGTGAACCTACAGTGATGAGTGCCAGAGAAAAACACACTTGACTGAAGAACAGAGCTAATCGAATAAGAAATTAGGGATAATCATCATCTAGAGAGGGAAAAGATTTTGGCAAATTGTAGAGAGAAAATTAGTGAACGGGAAAACTAAGGGAGTCGAGATCGAGAAGTGAGATATTTTGGCCCTGTCAATTGTGTGGGTTTCTGTTGTGCGTGGAGTGTGTTAACGTTTGTGGTTCTCTGTTTGTTTTATTAATTTAATAGAATACAGTATAATTTTTTTTCATGGGCTTTAGTGACCGAGTTAATAAGAAGTAACTTAGCCATTTTTATTTTTATTTTTATTTTAGGCTTTAGTGACCAAGTCAAAAATAGATCACTAAAGCTCAAATATTTGGTCACTAATAATCAAAATTTAGGAGGCAAAATGAATTTTTTTGGTGCCAAACCATTTACGGATGAACCGATATATTTGGTCACTAAATCTACATGTTTAGTGACGAATTTCACATTCGTCACTAAAATTTTCATCACTATAGCGAATATTTCTTGTAGTGGCACCGGCCAGCGACCCATCATCTCTCTCTCTCTCTCTCTCTCTCTCTCTCTCTCTCTCTCTCTCTCTCTCTATCTTTCTCCCCTTTTCTCCTAACCCAAATATGAAAAAACAAACAAAAAAAATTTCGAAAACCCAGATCTGGTTGAATGCGCTATAGCCAAAGAGGAGAATGCACTATAGCCAAAAGAGGAGAAAAGATGGTCGAATTTGTGGTCGCCACATGTGTCGACCAAAAATCGACCGTGTGGCGACCATAAATTCCATCAAATGGCGACCAAAAAAGTTATAGAGAGATAAAAGACACCAAAAACCCAAATTTGTGGTCGCCATGTAGCCATGTGGCGACCACAAATTTGACTAGATTTGAAAATTTTCCATATTCTTCTTCTCTATTGTTGGGTTTTGATGGGTCTGATCTCTCAAAAAATCAATCATTTTATGATTTTTTTTGTGGGTTTTTCTAGGCGACGAGGGGGGAGGCGAGGGGTTTTTTTTTTTTTTTTTTTTTTGCTGGGCAACGTGGGTTTTTTTTCATTGAATTTTGTTGGGTTTGCTGCAGCGGCAAGGGATGGGGGCACCGGCAGCTGGGGTACGATAAGGGGGTAGTGGTTGGCTGGGAAAGAGAAAGAAAAAAAAAAAAAAAAAAAAGCTACAGTAAAAAAAAAAAAAAAGGGTTTTATATGGAGGGAATTATGAGTATTTCAAGTTAAAAAGGGTTATAAATATAAGTTTTGGGCCTAAGGGGTCAAAAAAGTTTAAGGGGTATTTAAAAGGGTATGTCTCTAATTAATAACATGTATAGCCAAATTCAAAAAGTATTTATGTGTTAGATAATATAAAAATAAATATTTTAATTAATATAAACATCATCGATTCGATTCGATTCGATTATAACCGTCAAAATGAAGTTTTCAAACTGATACTAAATCGATTAAACGATAGATGAAAGGAGCCTCAAGACGATTAAATAATTGGTTTAGTCTAGTTAAGCATTGATTGGTATTCGGTTATGTAGTTATTTTTATCCACCCCTAAATTTAGTCAAGGAGACGTGGTCACACAGATCTTGTGTCCAAGATATCAGACAGCCACAAAACAGAAATCCTCTTATTCGAAGTCTAATTGCCTGTTAGCTAAAGCAAAATAAAGATATGAGCAAAGCTCTAACTAGGAAATATGAATGTTACCTAAAAAGAAAAAGAAAAAAGAACTTTAGCTACAACTACAATTGTCTGTTTATTTAAGGAACATAGAAGTGATTGAAGAGTGGAGCCAAACAACTTATGCCAATCAAGAAAACAACTTTCATCACTTTGCTTTATCTTTAATACAAAAACTGTGTATAAATGTAAATTGTATTTACTGAAATAATCAATGAACAACGTTAATTTTCTTTATTTCAATTACATAGTAAAATTTAAACTTTCTAATAATATATTCAGAAACTAAGACTATTAGTGTCATTACTTATCACTTCTAAGTTGACATATATACACTAGTATTTATAAAAGTAAAGTAGCTAAGCATTGTTAGGGTTGTAGGTAGGGGTGGGCACGGTACGGTATAGGACGGTATGAGCCCCATACCGATACCATACCGAAATTTTTATTCGATACGGTATCGGTACAGTATTGACATTTTTAAAACTGGTACCATACCATACCAGTGTTTTATGAATTTGGTATGGTTCGATATGGTTTTGGTATGTGCCAACATTTTAAACTTCTTTTTGTTTTTTTTTTTTTCAAAAAACAACATTTAACAACCGAAAAGACATATTCTCAATCCCTTGCACTTTTATTCTTACATATTAATTGTCAATCATTTGCTAGTAATTGTCTAACTCTACATTGTAAATATTTGGCTGTATAGAATTAGAAATCACAAACAATAACAGTATAGAATAGAATGCAGTGTGCACTGAGTTATTCAGTTACAACTTACAAACAAAAAATATTTTTTCCCAACCAAAAGATAAAACAAAACCCAACCTGACAGTCCCCAAAGCCAAAATAGTTAAGCCTTATGGCTTATTACAAATAACCAAGACAAATATACAATAGTAGTTATTACAAACAATAAACACTACTTAGTTAGTACTTGCATGCTCATCACGAAACAGTCTACACTATTTTCTCATTCCCTTTGCCCAAATAGCTACTAATATGGCAACACCTAATTAAAAAAATATTAAATAATTAAATTAAATATAATTCGGTACGGTACGGTATATTACGGTATTGAAAGTTTCATACCTATACCATACCGATTTAGAATCGGTACGGAACGGTATGTAATCGGCATTGTTTTTCGGTATAAAATTGACACGGTACGGTATGGTACGGGTTCGGTTTCGGTATTTCGGTAGTAAATGCCCACCCCTAGTTGTGGGTGTCTTCTTCTATGTATCCTAATAGACAATCCACCCCTCATCTTAAGCAAAAGTGATAAGATGTAAGGAGGGTTCATCATCCTCTATGTAGAGGCACCACCATCAACAGCCACAACCTCATACATCACTGCTGCCACAACTGACTTCATCTGCACATAAGCCATCTCCTTCCCTAAACACATCCTGGGCCCACAATGAAACACCGAGAACCGAAACTGATCCAATGGCTGAAACACTCCATCAGCATCCAACCACCTCTGAGGCTTAAACTCCCTGCAATCTTCCCCCCACACCTTCTCCATTCTGCCCATTGCATAAGCAAAGTAGTCAGCAAACCACCCTAGCTTTCGCCACATGACTTCCATCCGGCAAAACATTAGCATCCACCATTAATCTTGAGTTGATAGGGATAGGTGGAAACAACCGCATAGACTCTGATAAAGCTGCATGCAGGTAATGAAGCTTCTTCAGCTCATCATAGCTGAAAATTCTTGGCTGGATTTCTGCCACCACCGCCGTCTCTGCCGCCACTGCCGCCGACAACTCGTCGAATATTGATTGGGCGCAATGAGGATGACCAGCAATCAACCAAAAGAACCAAGTAAGAGCTGTAGAGGTGCTGTCTCTACCAGCAAGAATGAAGCTAATTACAATGTCTCTTAAAAACCTCATTCTTTGCTCTTCATCTTGGAACTCCTCCATGTTCGCAGTTGAAGACATGAACCTCAATAACAAATCTTGATCCTTACTTTCTACTTTGGTTGATCTGCTAACTTGTTTCAATTTTATGATCTCCATGGCATAACCATTGATTTCTTCAATTGCTTGTTTGAATCGCTTTTCAGATCCAATATTGAACAATCTCTTGATCTTCCAAACAAGACTCAGTGGTGACAGAAATCTGGATGAACTGATGTCCACTGCATCATCAAAAGCTCTAACAAATCTCAACTCTGACGTGTTCTGATGATGCATTGATATCTTTTCTGAATCCAAGCATGCAGGGTCTACACCAAAGGCTACGCTGCATACATTATCGAAACTGAATCTCTGCAACACATGTTGAAGATCGAAAACTTGGTTTTCGTCACAGGCCTTGGAGACGTAAAGAATGAGGCGGTTTGAGATTTCAGAGCTGACGGTGTCCGAGATGAAGTGTTTGAGAGATTTGGTATTGAATTCATGGCTAGCGATCTTGTGTTGGACGGTCCAAAGGTGGCTGTCGATGTCGAAGATGCCATGGCCGAGGAGTTCGCAGAGAACGTCATGGAAGCGGTGTTGAATGATGTAAGGCTGTATTGATTTCAGCCATCACGCTCACACGAGCTTAGAATAGAAGTGAAGCAACTAATCTGTTACAGCAGTTAGTTAAGATTGGGATGCCATGTGGCATTCTATAATTTGTAATAAGTTTTCTTTTAATAGCTGTAATGAGCTCATAGCTCACGTGCCTTCAGCTACTGGTTTTGTAAATCCTTTATATATATGAAAAGTGAGCTCATACACGTTGTGTGCGTGAGTACCAAAATCCTTGAGCAGGTTCTCATTCCTTTTCTTTGTTTTACATTCCAATATTCCTCTGAGCTTAACATGGTATCAGAGCCAGGTTCCTTCATAGAAATCTGGGCGTTGTACTGTGAAATTGCATTTTGGTGAGTGTCTCATAGGATAATCCAAAATTCAATATGGCTAACTCTGGAAGTGGGGAGCTGAGAGCTCCAATCTTTGATGGAACAGAGTATGAGTTTTGGAAGGTGCGTATGATCACCATTTTCAAATCTCATGGGATTTGGAAGTTGGTAGATAAAGGAATTATAATTCCTGAATCAAAGAAGAAGAAGGGAGAAAAGATGAAAGAAGGAGAATCTGCAAGCACAGATGCAGAAGATGAGCTTGATCCTTATGTTGAGGATTTGTACATGAAAGATGCAAAGGCTCTGGGAATCATTCAGGGAGCAGTTTCAAAGGAAATTTTTGCAAGAATAGTGAACCAGGACACATCAAAGGGTGCTTGGGAGTTACTTTAACAGGAGTATTATGGGGATGAGCAAACCAGATCTGTGAAATTACAAGGATTAAGGAGAGAGTTCGAATATATGAGAATGAAGGAGGGTGAGTCCTTAACTGACTACTCTGCTCGGTTCTTTGACTTAACAAATCAAATGGAGAAATATGGTGAGCCTTTAACTCAGCAGCGTATGGTTCAAAAGGTACTTATCAGTCTCACAAAAACTTATGACCCTATGTGTGTTGTTTTGGAAAGAACATCAGATTTGAATTCAGTTTCTGTGAATGAAATTTTTGGTTCCCTCAAAAGCTATGAGCTCAGATTAACTAGGCATGATGAAGAGAGTGAGAAACCTGAAAAAGCTTTTGTGAGTATGAATGTCACACCTAAACATCAAAGTCATCAGCCTAGGAACAATGGGAATGATGGGAATAAACGAAATGGGAAGGATTGGAAGAACAAGTATAAAAAATGGGAAAATAAGGGTCAATATGGTGGGAAGCAAGGCACTGATGTGGGAAAGAATAAGTGCAAGATATGTGAGAAGCTGCATTATGGTGAGTGCTGGTTTAAGGGTAAAGTCAAATGTCACAATTGTGACAAGTTTGGCCACATGATGAGAGATTGTCATCAACCAAACAAAAGAATTCAAGCAGCAAACTATGTCAATGGAGTGGAGGAAACAACCACAATGTTTTATGCATGTCATAAGGCTGCAGTTGAAAGAAATCAAAGTGAGTGGTTTCTTGACAGTGGTTGCAGCAACCACATGACTGGCCATGAGTCCCTATTGATAAACATAGATCGAAGCCTCAGGTGTAAGGTGAAAATGGGTACTGGAGAGTTGGTGGAGTCAACAGGAAAAGGTGTCTTGCCTGTTGAAACCAAGGGAGGAACAATGTACATATCTGAGGTGATGATTGTACCTGGTTTAGATGAGAATTTGCTGAGTGTTGGTCAAATGGTTGAACATGGCTACTGGCTTGTTTTTGGGAATTTTATGGCTTCTATTTATGGTGATAAAGACTTAAAGAATCTGGTTGCAAATGTGAAGATGAAAGGAAACAGATGTTTTCCTTTGAATTTTAAAGATGTAAGACCTGTTTTGGCAAATAAAGTCACCTTTGCTGATTCATCTTGGAAGTGGCATAGAAGATATGGGCATTTAAACTTTGACAGCCTACAATTGCTGCAAGACAAGGGAATGGTGATTGGAATGCCTAGACTTACAAAGGGTGAGCATGTATGTGAGGGCTGTGCAATTGGTAAGTCACATCGAGCTGCATTTGACAAGGGCAAATCAGTTAGAGCTTCTGAAACTTTGGAATTGATTCACACAAACGTATGTGGACCAATGTCAGAAACCATGGGAGGAAATAAGTACTTTCTCACATTCATTGATGATAAAACAAGGATGTGTTGGGTATATTTTCTCAGGTACAAGTCAGATGTGCTGTCAGTATTCAGAAAGTTCAAGGCTATGGTAGAGCTTCAGTCAGGTTTCAAAGTGAAGAAGATGAGAAGTGACAGAGGTGGTGAGTATACTTCAACAGAATTTGAATCATTTTGTGCTAAGCTTGGAATTGAAAAGCAACTGACAGTGGCATACTCTCCTCAACAAAATGGTGTTGCTGAAAGGAAAAATAGAACCATAATGGAAATGGCAAGGACAATGCTATTAGAGAAGAAAATGCCAAACTGTTTTTGGGGAGAAGCAGTTAACACTGCTGTGTATCTTCTAAATCGATGTCCAACCAGCACCTTAGAGCACAAGACTCCATTTGAGGAATTTAGTGGAAGAAAACCAGGGGTCAAACACTTGAGGATCTTTGGTTCTCTCTGCTATACTCACATTCCATCTCAGAACAGACAAAAACTAGACCAAACTGGTCAGAAGGGAGTTTTTGTGGGCTATATATGGTACTAGGGAAAAAGGTTACAGAGTGTTTGACTTGGGAAGCAACAAGGTGATTGTAGCAAGGAGTGTGATATTTGAAGAAAATGGCACGTGGGACTGGGATTCTAAGCAAACTGTGTATGTTTCAGTCCCTTGGAACAATGTAGATGATGCAAAGGAGGTTGAACCTGACTATGTGCCTAATACTCCTGCACAATTAATATGCACCAATCTTGGATGATCAAAATTATTCAGCAAGCAGGCCATCTAGTTCAAAGAACCTGCATTCTCCAGCTCGAAATGAAGGTGAGATTGCACTTCAAGACACTTATGATTCGACTCCAAAGAAGTGGAGAGATTTAAATGACATATTTGCTCACTGCAAACTGAGTATTGTGGAACCAGAAAGTTATGCAGAGGCATCAAATGATCAAGCTTGGGTAACAGCCATGAAAGAAGAGATTATGATGATTGAAAAAAATCAAACATGGAGTCTAGTTGATAGACCAAGTGACAAGCCAATTGTTGGAGTGAAATGGGTGTACAAAACCAAGTTAAACTTGGATGGAACTGTACAAAAACACAAGGCTAGACTGGTAGCCAAAGGTTATTCACAAAAACCTGGTGTAGACTTCAATGAAACCTTTGCACCAGTGGCAAGGTTAGATACAATAAGGACCTTGATTGGCCTAGCAGCCAAGAAAGGGTGGAATCTATTTCAATTGGATGTAAAGTCAGCCTTCTTAAATGGGGTACTTGAAGAAGAGGTTTATGTGGATCAGCCCGATGGTTTTCTTGTTCAAGGAAAAGAGGACAAGGTATATAAATTGAGGAAGGCTCTCTATGGTTTGAAGCAGGCACCAAGAGCCTGGTACAGCAACATTGATACTTATCTATTAGAGTGTGGATTCAAGAAAAGCCCCAGTGAAGCCACTCTCTATGTCAAGACCAAGGAAGGAGAAGAAACACTAATTGTCTCCATCTATGTGGATGACATAGTGTATACTGGAAGCTGCAAAAGGATGTTAGAAGATTTCAAAAGGGACATGATGATGAAATATGAAATGACTGACTTAGGTTTGTTGCATCATTTCCTGGGAATTGGAGTTATTCAAATGAAGGACAGCATCTTCATTCATCAAAGGAAATATGCTTTGACTCTCCTAGAAAAATTTGGATTAAAGGATTGCAAGTCAGTTTCTACCCCTTTGGCAATCTCTGATAAGCTTAGAAGAGATGATGATTGTGCCCCTGCAGATGAGGAATGCTACAGAAAAATGGTTGGCAGCTTGTTGTATCTCACTGCAACAAGGCCAGACATTATGTTTGCATCTAGTCTTTTGGCTCGATTCATGCATAATCCCTCTGTTAAACACTATGGCACTGCTAAGAGAGTGCTCAGGTATATTCAGGGGACCTTAGACTATGGAATACATTACAAGAAAGGAGATTCAGCAATGTTGGTTGGTTATTGTGACAGTGACTGGAGTGGAGACGAATGTGACATGAAATCTACATCTGGCTATGCTTTTTCATTTGGAAGTGGTGTGTTTTCATGGGCATCTGTTAAGCAGCAAAGTGTGGCATTGTCCACTGCAGAAGCAGAATACCTCAGTGCATCTGAAGCAGCCACTCAAGCAATTTGGCTTCGTTTTGTTTTGCAAGATTTTGGAGAAGAAGTGATTGAACCAACTGTACTGCTATGTGACAACACCTCAGCCATAGCAATGGCCAAGAATCCTGTGTTCCATCAAATATCTAAGCATATCAAACGAAAGTTTCATTTCATTCGTGATGCAATTAAAGAAGGTGAGATTAATCTATTATACTGCAAGGGAGAAGAGCAAATTGCAGATATATTTACTAAAGCTTTGCCTAAGGATCGATTTGGCTACTTAAGAGACAAGCTTTCTGTGAAATCAATGAAAGCCTTAGAAGGGAGTGTTGAATGATGTAAGGCTGTATTGATTTCAGCCATCACGCTCACACGAGCTTAGAATAGAAGTGAAGCAACTAATCTGTTACAGCAGTTAGTTAAGATTGGGATGCCATGTGGCATTCTATAATTTGTAATAAGTTTTCTTTTAATAGCTGTAATGAGCTCATAGGTCACGTGCCTTCAGCTACTGGTTTTGTAAATCCTTTATATATATGAAAAGTGAGCTCATACACGTTGTGTGCGTGAGTACCAAAATCCTTGAGCAGGTTCTCATTCCTTTTCTTTGTTTTACATTCCAATATTCCTCTGAGCTTAACAAGCGGGAGCCTTTGACGTAGTTGGGGAAGTTGGATAGCAGAAGGTGCTCAACATTTAAGGGGTTGGCTGTCCAGATGCCATGGGAGAGGTTGAGGAAAAAATGGACCTCAAAAGTTGAAGATGGGGTTTGGGAGAGCATGTCGGAAACCTAGTCATGGAAGCGGTGGCGGTTGCGGAGGAAGCCGGGGAGGTTTCCGATTATGGCGTGTGACTGTGAACATGGCGTTTTTGGGTGTGGTTAACAAGTAAAGGAAAAAAGAAAGATGAAAAGTGAGATGGAAAGGAATAAGGAGATGAAGACAAGAAAGATGGTGTAAAGGTCCAACATTAGCTTCTCACGAGTGGCTGATGAGTGACAGACAATATATATATATATATATATATACAAAAATGCTCTAAAACTAACTAGTTAGTAAGATAATACAATACTAACCATCATTTTGGGCCCACTACACAATGTAATCTTATAATCCAAACCGTTCATATTTTAGGTCTCTATTCAAATATTAACCTTGCAAAAAATCAACCAAATCAGAAATCATTTAGCCATTCGATTATCATTACAATCATTTCATATTTTATTGAAAAAATTGTGTTCGTCCATTTACATGAGCACAATTAGCTTACTAATAGTTGGCTAAATGATTTCCGATTTTGTTACTTTTTTTTTTAAGGATGATCTTTAAATAAGAGCCTACAAAATAAACGGTTCAGATCATGAAATTACATTGTCTAGTGGGCTCAAAATGATAATTAGCGTTATATTATCTTACTAACTGGTTAGCTCTAGAGCACTCCTCTATATATATATATTATATCTGATCACTTGTTCACCATAGAACGAGAAATTTCTCGCTCACCTAATCACCCAACAATGAATTTCAATGATCAGAATTATCCATATTTTAGAGTATCATTCAAATATCACCCTTCAAAAAATCAGCCAAATCGGAAACTGTTTAGCCAATGTATTACCATCAACATCATTTCAACCTTATCTGACAAATAGTATCTGTCTGCAAAGTTTGGAAGACCAAACAATTATCGATTTGGTTGATTTTTTACAAGGACGACCTTTAAGTATGAACTTAAAAAATGAACGGTCCCGATCATTGAATTCTCCATTCCGTGATGAGCAGGTGATTATTACTTACATATATATATATATAGGGGCCATCACAAAAATCACACAACTTTTGACACAAATTTAACACCCTTAGATTAAATCACCTTGAACGGTTGAGATGGACGCTGACTTATCTCTTTGATTTTAAAAAACAAAATAAATTTTTACTCCTCTCTTCCCCTCATTTTTTGGGAAGATAAATTTCACTTTCCCAAAACACTATTTCTCTCTCCTCTTCATCTCTTCCAACCTCGTTTCTCCTCTCTTTCTCCAAATCAAAATATGGGTATGACCGTATGAGAAAGTGTTAGAGTTGTGTAAATCTTCACTGCCTTTCAATAATCAGAATAATGAACGGATTCATTTCCAGATCATGTTGCGGATCCATGGATGATGGTCATGTAAGGGCGTAAGGGCGCAGAGAACAGAGGTGAAATGAGTTTAAGCTCCTCTTGTGAAAAAAAAAAAAAAAAATCATAGAAAGCTGTAAACATTAACATGAAATTTAAAAAAATGAATTGGTTTGAAGTTGAAATATGGATTTTATTTCTGGCCCATTGTTTGTGAATTCTCACTTTGTTTTTTGCACATGGTTTAAGTTGAAGAAGAAGAAGGGGGATGGAAGAGTGCTTTAGAGAGAGAAACATTTTCATTCTGGTTGAATTAATCGAAGAAGAAGAGAGATAAGAAGAGATAGAGAGTGTTTTATGGAAGATTGTTCTGAGGAAAGAGAAATAGTGTTTTGGCGAAATTTATCTTCCCAAAAAATGAGGGGGAGAGGGGAAGAGAGAAGTAGAAATTTATTTTGATTTTTAAAATCAAAGAGGTACTTCCATCTCAGCCGTTCAAAGTGGGTTTAATCTAAGGGTGTTAAATTTGTGTCAAAAGTTGTGTCATTTTTATAATGCGATTGATCTACCTCCTATATATATATATTCACTAGGGTCGACATCCGCAATTTTTTCTTTTCACGGATTTTCAGAGCCGAGCGTTCAACATTGTCATTTTCTTCTTCTCCCGTGCTCTCGGCACTTGTTTGTCTGCTTTATGTTAGGTTTTAATTTTGGGAGGTACACAGCCTCCACAAGTCTCATTCTACACTCTAGGAGGGTATGTGATGAACCATCGGAGAAGTACCCTAAAAAATCGATGGAGGAAGCAGTGCCGAGAGCTTGTTGCAGCGCTCGGCTGTTATAAAAAAATGGGTTGTCGAGCGCTTGTTGTAGCGCTCGGCTATTATAAAAAATGGGCTGCCGAGCGCTTGTTGCAGCGCTCGGCTATTATAAAAAATGGGTTGCCGAGCGCTCAGCGCTAGAAATTAGCTAAAAAAAAAAATACGGATGCATCCACCCTAAAGAAAAACTATATATATATACATAACTGTTCACACTCCCTACGAAATAACTATTGTTAGATTAGCGAGAAAAATGAATGAAGGAAAGAGTTATGGGCCTTATGGCTATCTGTCCTTGCTTTTGAAAGGCTTGAAAATGTTTTCAATAGTTAAAAGCATTTTTATTTGCCTTTCACAAAAAAATTGTAAAATGTTTTTTAGGTTCTAAAAGAGCTTTGGAAACGCTTCTACATACATTAATAAGGCATTACTTCATAGAAGGCGCTTGTGCTCGATAGTGCTTTTATTGGAAGCAATTCTGCTTAAAAGCACATATAAACTTTTATAAACATTGCAAGTGTTTCATGAAAAAAAAAAAAAAACTTCATGACAAATGCTTCTCAAAAAACTACTTCAAAACAGTTTTATAACTCATAAATATCTTTATTTATTAATTTTACTAAAAGCACTTTTACTAATCTAAAAGTATTTTGTTTTAAAAGCAATGTCAAACGGCCCTTAAAAAAATCTATGTGCTTTTAACAAAAGTGCTTCCAAGTTACTCATCCAAAACGCTTCCTACAAAAACAATCCTTACGTTGTGAGATGAAAATTTTGCAAGAGAGGAAGAGAACACACATAATATTGATTTGGAGAGAAATTGTGAGACCAATATAAAAAAAGAAATGATAGCTACATTTTCCTTTCTACTTTCTTTCTTCTCTAATAAACTCATGATCAAAATCGTTTGTTTTTAAAATTATTTGTAAAAAAAAATCAGTTAATAATCTAATTGTTATCAAATAAATTAAATTGACAATTTTAGTAACTATTAGATTCAAGATTTAGTTAATTTTTTTTTTTGCAAAAGTAACCTTTAAAAGATGATCTAAAAATGAACAATTTCGATCATGAGACTACAGTATATAATAAATAAGAATGAGCAAGATAAAGAAGAAAATAAAATGAAAAAGTAGAAAAGAGAATAATATCAGTAACTTGTGATTATATATATTTATAATACATATTTATATTACTTAAGAAACGAATAATATCAGATGAAAAATGTATGTGTTCCTTAAACCTATGATTATATATACCTCAAAAGAAGGAGTCTGTATATATATATATATATATATATATATAATCCATTACCTTAACTAGCAGTTTTGTAACTGGGAACAAACCTAAGCAATCACTTCAATTCTGTTGATCAGTAGTGGCTTTATAAAGTTGCTTGGTGAAAAGCACACAAATTTCACAAAATATTACAAAAACATTAATGATAAGAACCATCATGGCGACGAGGTTTCATCCCTACATCCACGTAAGAGTTTAACACTCGCATATCCCCTCCAAAAAAAAAAAAAAAAAAAAAAAAAAAGACCATCGTCATCATAGAGAATGCATAATAGACATCATAGAGAATTTAGCCAAGACTTTTTTCTTTTTTTCTTTTTATTTTTTTACCAAGGGAATTTAGCTATGAAGTGAACTTTAGAAATGAGTCAGCATGAAATAATGAACAGCATGAGTAGGAATGGGTAGCTAAATAATGAACAAAGTGAGACAAGAAATAAAATGAAACAAAAACAACAAGCGGATGCGAGATATACAACTTCAAATAGAAATCCTGTTTGACTCCACCTCTATTTAAACTGCTACAGGTTACACCCAATAGAATTTAATAAAAGGAAGAGGTGAATGGAGAAGTCATGTCATCACACATCCTCCCAAACAAACAGAGCCAGGTATGTGCATAATAAAGGTCAAAATATATAATACCTACTGTAGGTGATGAATTCAATTCAGAAACCCACTTAGCTCTTGAAAGATAATCCCCATGTTCCAGTGGCTTCAATTGTAATGCCATGATTAACCTCAAAGGGAAATGTGCCATTTCTTATAATAATGTCTTCTCGAAGAATAACATGTCAAATATGTTGGCTGTATCATCAAACAGCCATACTTCTCACCTTCACTCAAACATGGACTATATTAATAATAGTTTTCTAATAAGAGAGAGTTTTTCATTAAGAAAAGTGAAAATTTACATAACAGAGGACAAGATGTCCACTGCTCCAAAAGTAGTTTTTAATTATTGAAAAGTGATTGAAGAGTTGTACTTCAATATAAGAATTCTCTAGGGGTTATTGGTGCATGAATCACTAAAATAACCCACATTAATGCACTTTAGAAATTCCAAAAGATATAAATTATGACAGCAAATACATAGAGTATATGACATTAAGAGACTAAAACATGAATATAAGACTCCAAAATAATGGACCTAAAATGCATGGGCAAATTTCATTTATAAGTAGAAAGACTCTTAATAATGTGGTGATTGGTATTTTGGATGGGCATATTTATTGTAGTTTCAACTTGGCTCCTGCATCACTCCACCTATGATTTGAACAGTAAAATGAGAGTGTTTTAGTTCTGGTCGTGGGAGTTTTCGTCTAATATTTATGACTGATAAAACAATTATTTCGTACACATGTATATCAACAATTTCCTAGTAAGACTGGTTGGACATTCTACCTGGAATCCAGTAGGCACTAAGGCTGAAAATCCAATACCAAAAATCAGAATTCAGAACAGTAATTTCAAAAACCTAGTCACCAGTTGAAGCAATTAGTGTTTGAGCAGCTAAAGCTTCTATTCCATAGGTCATGAAAATAAGCAGCAGCCTTGTGGCCTTTACCAAGCTGGCCATCAACTTGACCATACAAGAACACAAAAGATACGAGTAATCACAGAGAGAAATAGTATTAAAGCAGTAGGTTCATCAGCAAGTGATAGAATGAATAAAATGATTGGATGGAAGGGATGTAACGTAGATATCAAATTACAAAACGTAACAACTTACTTTTCATTAATTTGAAAAAGATTTGTAAAATTTTTTTTTTTTAGAAAAGAGTGTAACAAAGTTAAATATCACAAGATATTCGGCATTACAGGATAGAAATGTAATGTGGACACGGGTAATAATTCAAAATCATGAAAGTTAAAATAATTCAGTGTTACCAAAAACAATTAAATCAATATCTTCATTCGAATGGAACCAACAACAGTTAAATCAATATCTTCATTCGACAGAGACCCACCGAATAACATTTGATATTTGGGAGGATAACTACCGAAGGAATGTAAATAATTCAGAACTGAACTATCGAATGAATTTGTAAACACATTTCCACCAAATTCTATTCGGAAGTATACTGTCGAATATTTGGAAATAATTCGACAAGTAGATGCCGAACAAATTAAGAAATTTCGACACACCAGTACCGAATGAAATTCGAAATCATATTCTAATTTGCAGATACCCACTTTCAAAATCTCATTCTAATTTCTCTAAAATATCAAATATGTATGTAATTGGTAGGCCAAATATATATATTAATGCATTACACAACCCTAAACCCGAAAATTTCAGATCCATAAAAGCCTAAACATGGCTGACACCGAGAGTGAGTGAGGGAGAGTAAGAGGGAGAAAGCAGTCACCTGAAATTGCAGAGGAGGAATCGGCGGTGGAGGGAAGGACCGATGACGGAGGAAGCGGCGGCGTTAGTTTCAGATGGGGTCTACATAGGCCAGGGGTGGGGTATGCTGGTGGTGTGTTTGTTTGGGTGGGGTAGGTGGGTTTAGATAGTAAAAATGATGTTTTTTGTGAAATTAGAGGTATTTCTGTCATATTAGGGTGGTTAACTCAGCAGAATTTAAAAAAATTTTAAATGTAGGTGGTGAACTAAGTAAGGGTGGTCAACTCAGCACAAAAGGGTGGTCGGCATAGCCTCCCTCATTAAAAACTTAAAAAGGCATAAATTGTTAATCTAAAAAGAGAAGTGTTGAAGTAGCATATCCAAAAAAGCCCAAATAAAAATAATAGAGCTAACTTTATGGTACGATGTACAACATCAATTGGGTTCACTTGCGTTGTGTCTCAGAGGTTCAACAACTATTGGGTTTTGTTCGCCTGCATATGTATTTGTTTCATCTGAAGCAGCATAGACATACGTGGGTTCCTGATGTAACTCCCAACTGAGCAAAAAGGCATTTCCTTTCTTATTCGGTTATTCCTTTCATATTTTATTTTATTTTTAATTCAAATCAGATCCTTCTATAATTCCCAACTATTCCTATTCACACAGGTACGTGTTAGTTTTACTTCTCTCTCTTTTTTATTTTGGTTATGATAATTAATTAAACACTTCTTTTTAAACCAGTGTGACAGTGGATCATATATTTGCATGGTCATCAAATTTAATTAATTATTTGATAATTTTTGTTTTTGTTTTGTGGGTTTGCCAATTTGGTTGTTGATGTAATGTGAACTTTCAAAAGTTTTGGCTCTGGCATATGATGGGAAATGGTGATTTCATAGTGGAATTCTTGTTCCTTGTATTAGGTTTATTTTAGTTCCTGTTTTGGTTGTTGGGAAAGGATGTACATGCCCAATGCATGCCAGTTATTTGGCTTTGGTTTATGCCATGCATTTGTATTCCTTCTCTTGTTAATCTTAGAATATGAATGAACAAGTGGACATTCTTTTCTCTCCCTAAGATTTCTCACAAACCAAATGGAGTATTAGACTTATAAAAAGGCTTTAGGCAAAGCAAAAAAGCAATATGAAAATGATCTTCTATTTCTTTATGTTTTCTTCTTTCTCTTTTCCAGTTGTGTAATTGCAACTGAATACACTTCTTTTCACTTTGAGCATTGGTCGATTTTAGAGTTCATACTAGAAGGAAAGATAGACAAAGACAATTGTTTTATGCTAAGCAATACTGTACTGGTTTGTAGGTATTTCCATTTTGGAATAGTAGGTCTGTTGTGTGGGAAGTGAAAGCTTGGTGGATGGGGTTTTAGACTATGGCATCTCAAGGCAACGGCCAAGAGTCTCATTTCCAACCGTCCCCATTGACAAGGCAGCCCTCATGGTATAACTTCACTCTTGATAAAGTTAAAAACCAATTGGGAGACATGAAACATCATGAATCTTGATGAACTTCTATAAAACATATGGACTGCTGAAGCAAATCAATCCGTTGAGATGGATATTGAGAACACCTTCTCGGCATCTTCACTCCAACGGTAGGACATTTTAACATTGGCTAGAGCTTTGAGTGAGAAGTTGGTTGAGGAAGTGTGGAGTGAGATCCAACAAGGGCAGAAGAAAAGGTATGGCGAGGATATGAAAGGTCAGGATATTGAGCTGACCCTCGGTGAAAAAACCTTAGAAGACTTCTTGGTACAAGCAGGGCTTTTTGCAGAAACTTCTCTGAGTCCCACTATTCCATATGTTGTTCTTAGCTTCTATTGAAGTGGTGAATATCCCACAGATCAACATAACATGGGATTATCATCATCCCCTTCAATTGGTACACTTTCGGACTTTCGGACACAACAACTCCAAAGCAGAAAAGGGATGCATCAGATTCATATAAGAAAGCTATTGAGAGAAGATTAAGGAGAAAAATCAAGAACAGAGAATCTGTTGCTCGTTCACGAGCTAGAAAGCAAGTATATTTTAGCGTGTGTGGCGCTTTTGTTCTACATTTGGGAATTAATTATCTTCGTTTTTTCTTTCTTGTAATTGTCATGTGATCCATGTGGTTTGTACAGACATATCATAATGAGTTGGTGAGCAAAGGTTCACTTCTGGAAGAGGAGAACACAAAGCTTAAGAAAGAGAAGGTGATGGATCTTTCATTCATATCTGTGGTTACTAGTTCTTTTTTTGTCTTCACCAAGAACCTTAAAATTTTATATTTTATTAACAAAAGAACTAATATATATGAGCATATAAGAAGTGTGAAACATTATTGACAGTAAACCTAGCTACTTGGTTAGTAGGCCTGGTAAAGATGATGGATTTTCCTTAACCGAAAGTCAACTACTTTTTCAATCAATCTTTGATAACTCATGGATACGAGAGACATCTCTTTGTATAAAAGTAACAAGGGAAAGACATCCTTCAGAACTATATATTACTTGAAACTTTTTTTATTGGCATGTAAATCTATTATTTTGGTGTTGTACCCACCACTAGTATTTATCATGATAAAAGATTTTAGTGCTTTGAGTCTAAATTAACCAAAACACATTTGTGTTTGTGAATAATTCTTCAATGAAATTATTTTTTATGAGAAACAAAACTTTTATTAAACAAAGGAAAAAGTACAAAGAAGTGGACAAGGAGTCCACATCAGTACAACAAAAAAACAATAATATATAGCAAGGAATCACCACCAAGAAATACAATAGAAACAAAGCCACAAGCCCCTCCCAGAACCCTTGAACTAGACAACATTACAACCACTAACCTATCCACTCACAATGACCTGATCTACCAAAACTAGAGTACAACTGCACTCAGTCCAGAAGAAGATTGAAAAGAACCTTTTCCCATAATTGATCTACCTCCTCATCCCTATCTTCCTAAAAAATCTTCCTATAAAAAGAACTATAACTTGAATAATTTGAATTATAAAAGGAACAAGCCCTCCAATAACTTGAGGTTAATTGTATGCATATTCTTTTTGATGCCCCAGAAGTCGTGTATTGTTTCCAAGAGGTTGTATTTTGTGTTAGATCATGGGGTTTAACTCGGTTTACATTCAGTATACCAAGTTACCAAAGGACTTTTATGGTTATACATAGCATTGGTAGGAAGGCTATGAAAGTTCAATGTCATGCTCTGCCCCTATCTCAATAACCTATCTCAATAATGGTTGATAATGTACCCATGCACAACTTGACCCTTAAGGTGTATGCCTCTGGGGTATTATTATTAGTAGGGAGACTTAGAGTGCAGTCCATTTTATAAATCTTTCTTAGACTAAAACTGATAGTGATTTAGGGTTTTTAATTAAGTCAATTTATTTTTCTTCTTTGACGGCTTTATGTTAGATTTTAACTCCAAAATTTTGGGCTCCACCCAAAATCTCGAACTTAAAACCTAACATGCAGTCTCTATAAAGCCCACTCTACACCCTAGGAGGGGAAATACCCTTCAAATAAAGGGAAATACCTTTCAAATCAGGAAATGATTTTATTATGAATTAAAATGATTTTTTTATAAATTAAAAAGACTTTATTATAAATTAAAAGGATTTTCTTATAAATTATTATGAATTAAAAGAATTTTCTTATAAATTTTAAAACACCTCCGGTCTCCATCTAAAAACTATTTTTCTAAAGAACTTAAGTCTAATTATAGTCTAATTATCTCTTATTATTATTTTAATGAGACAACTGCTAATGGCATCGCTTTCTGTTGGGTGTACAAACAAGCATCATTTTTTAAATACCTAGCCCACTCAATTGCCAAAATCCCATTTACCTTAGACTCCCATATTTTTAATTAACCGTCCTCGCAAGATTCCTTTACATTGCTTCTGCACTAGAGTGAGCAATTGATTTCCCAACCTTCATTTCTTCTTACTTCTAGCTACTACATCCCACCTAATTAAATGGTCCTTCTTGCCCTCCTCCACTCCAGCCCACAGAAAATTCCTCATCAAGCTCTCCACTATCCTAGCCGCTGCAAGAGTGACAGTAACAGATAGGTATACTTTCCAAAACCAAAAGATCAAAAGATCACGCGAGGGCAAAATAGATAATTCACACCCAAAACATTACATAGCTCTTGTGGATCAGATGCGGTTTGACATTACCAAGACTTGTCCCCTTTCTCGAAATATAGGGCACGAAAGGGAACAAAATTTGGTGGATTTGGGATTGAATTGTTCATTTTTCCCTCACTTGAAGGGCACGTGACATCTAGTGGACTGAAATTTGGATGAAACTCTAGGCAATTGGCCTACATTGACCAATTTTTAAAGCTTTGATGGCTTCTTTAACCAAATTTTTAATTTGGGGGGCAATTGAATTGACACACGAGTCATCATTGAGGGGGCAAAATGGCTATTAAGCATTTTTGTTTACCTTGTCCATTGTACACGTGTTTGGCTCAAATCACACCACATGTGGGGGTGTGAGTTGAGAGCATTCCATATCGAGAATATAAGTCTTTCCTTACAATATATAATGTCCTAACCTCTCCACTTATTGTCAATTGGTGTTGGGTTGGAATGTTGGATGCTCTAATTTCTATAAAATTAAATAAGTCAAAAAGTTCTATTAACAAGAAAGCAATTGGAGGTTGCAAGTTGGGTAGTTGGCCTACAAAATAGTTGTTCCTTAGGTGGTAATCCATGTGGTGCTTGGAAGAGAGCATTCTTATCTAGAGGAGGTACATTTATATTATTTCAATCGGTTTTGAAAACTTTGTTGACGCATTATTCTCTCTTTAGAATTCTAAGCAAAGTGGCCAAAAGGTTGGAGAAACTAATGATAATTCTTTTGTGGAAACGTACGTATTAGAGAACAAAAAAGAAATTATTTGGTAAGGTGGGAAATTGTCTTGTTCTGTGAGATAAACGTGAAGTTTATAACCTGACATACTTATATACAGATCAAGTGAAAGTCTAATTCAAACATTTATGATTGTTAATTAATGACAAAAGCTAGACAATATAAAAGAATACAACTAAATAACCTACCACTCCAAAACTAGTTGCCCCAGTACACTTTGCATATGTATTTGTGATGTTGGATGTGAATTATCATGATTATTGCCACTGTCTTATGTGTGATAACCAGGGTGTTGGTTTCCAAAAACGGAATTCCCAGGGTGCTTAATTGTGGAAATTTTTTTATAGTGGCTTATGAAAATATTGAAGGTTATTGCTATGACTGAGTGTCATATTGATCAAATTGATTTTATTTGAGTATGAGCTGATATTACTCACACAAGCTTCATAGCTTACCGGGTTTTTCATGTGACCCGATATACCATTTGACTGTGTAGGGGTTTGTTTTGTAGAGTACTAGACTGGGGAGGTAGTGTGAGGAGGACATGACATTAGCAGTGGGAAATCCAAAGTTTTAATGTTATTTTTTTATTTTGTGATTCGATTTGTAAATCGTTTTGTTTTCTCATTGGCTCATTAATAATTCGGGTATCTTAAGAGGAAACATCTATTCATAAGTGTAACCTTACAGAGTTGGTTTTGTTGTAAACTTTTATTAAGAAAAATTTAATTTCCGCTGCTTAGTTTATCTCTGATCCAATCTAGTTTTCAAATAAAGGGCTTAACATATTTAGTTTTGTGGTGGGTAATTTGGACAAAATAAATTGGCTCTTGTTGGTAAGTGGTTATCGAGGTTTATTGGTTTTTCTTTTTGGTGTTTATTTAAAAAAAAAAAAAAAAACTATTTCAATTTGTTATAAACGTTGTTTGGACTTGGTCAGTAGTTGACCGAGTCTTTCTCAACAACTTGGTACTGGCTCCACGTTTTCAGCTCTTTACTGGTTTTAAATGATGATAAATAGCAGAAGCAGTAGCTTGAATAGAAACAGAGGATAATACAGAGTCTTTGGGTTGTTTTCCTTTTCAACTTCTCTCAAATATTTTCTGAACATAACAAGTATTCCAAGCAACAATATCAGAAGGGTGTTTGTATTCGGGTCTTTCTTTGTGCACGGAAGAATCTAGACAGAGGAGATTCTGGGGCTGTTTTATCCTGGAGGCGTCGTAGGCATCATTGAACTGCTTGCACATCTTGGGCAGAGCCGCGAAACGTCTTAAAGAGAGCGACCTTGTACGCGACTCATCCCAAGAATCATCTACATCTACTAAGGTTATCGGGTAACATTGTTCTTTCATTATTTGGTTCAACAAGGTTTCCATTGGAAAGGGGTTCGTTTTTGCATACTATCATCGGAAGCATATATGGGTTACATCATGCGTGGCAATTGGTTGGGATTCTAATATTGTGATTAGATGCTCGAGTTCTTGTCCTTGGAATGACGTTTTATACGGTGTGGTTTTCTTCTTTCTTATATGCGTGTAGTGGTGGGGAATGGAAAAAGAAATAGCACTACAACAAATTTGACTTTTCATGACATTTTATTAATGGCGTTTTAAAAATCAATGTCATGAAAAGACACTATTATGGCGTTTTAAAATAAAACGCCATGGAATACAGTATATAGATCGTTAACTATGACAATCAAATAAAAATGTCATTAAATAATGAAACAATGACATGAATATTGTGCCATAAAAATTTAAAAATGGGATGGCGTTTTTGCAACGTCATGGATACTTCGACTAAACCATGACAACATAGAAATGTCATAAACTTGAATTCTAGGACACTTTTTCAACGCTATGAAAAATCTGGCGAATTAAAAAAAATTTCAGCCCAAAATATTTGCCTCCAACGGGCGGGATAGAAAATTTTTGCGGAAAAACGAGCCTCACCTACCACCAGACTCAGCCACACACTAACCTCCACTCTCGGTGTCTGGGTTATTGTTTCTGTCTGAATCTCCACTTTCTCCACACACTAAATCTCCATCCTCTCTGCGAGCTTGCCTCTTATTCCTGTGTTCTATCTCTGGAATATATCTCTGCCCCACTCGTTGTCACATATGTTGAAGAAATGGTTGGAACCCTGTAGAGAATGAAGAGGAGCCAAGTTGTTTCTCAGACAATTTCATCTTCACTGTTTCTCTGAAACTCTCACGGTAAGCTTTGAAACCTGTGAATGGTGAATGGTGTTGGAATCCCTGAAATTTGGGATTTTTTTTTCCTGAACGCATTTGATTTCTAATTTCTAAATGTTTTCTGATTTCTGATTGTAAAACAATGTCGGCATCGAAGCATTTCCTGATATTGCGTCCAGAAGCAGTGCGGGACCATCTACGACGACGTCGTTTAAGTCAAGGTTGGTTTGTTTGGTTGAGTTTTTGGCTTTGTTTTGCTCTGGTCTTTGAGTTGTATTGGTTTTGGGAATCTGGGTTTTTGTTGTGATAAACCTTTTTGAAGGTTTTGATGATTTATGGGTTTTAATGGGGGTTGGTGGAATTTGTAAACCTCGGTGTTGAAGAAGTGTAATTTCAGTTCAAGAACTGTTAGGTATATAAGAGAGAGAGAGTGCGGGTGTAGTAGAGGATTATGGCATACCTTTGGATGTGGGAGTTGGAGATAATGGAGTTTGAA
Organism: Dryas octopetala; assembly: GCF_963921425.1. Lineage (NCBI taxonomy): Eukaryota > Viridiplantae > Streptophyta > Magnoliopsida > Rosales > Rosaceae > Dryas > Dryas octopetala. The sequence goes on from NC_141366.1 coordinate 23,924,633, forward strand.
GCAGTGGATGAAAGTACGCGCCTTTAGGATTTTATGTCTTCACAAGTTTATTGGTCGGTGAATATTTTTTACAAGTTTATAACGGTCCTACCCCTGTTCTTGTTGCGTTGGACTGTGTTTCATTTTTTCAACCCTTAAATTGACTGACCAAATTGAATGACCTAAATTTGAAAGCTTAGTTGATATCATTGAATGACCAGAATTAGAGTGTAACATGCATCAGCATCCAAAACCCATAATTAGTTTTTAGAACTCTAAAATGAGATCATTGTAGAATTAATAAATAATTTGTATTGATGCATAAATATCTGGATTCTCATTGGTAACTTATACCAAAACTCATATTCAAAAATCTTATTTTTATAATTTTAAAAAATAAATAAATATCTGCTGATGCTCTTACATGAAAGACCATGCATTACATTACAGACATTAAGAAAACTATGGTCCTAACAAATCCAAATGCTACTGAAGGCTTCTTCAAGTGCCCTCTTCCTGCTAATCTCTACACTCCACCCTCCTGCCCTTCCACCTCTCTCCGCTCGGAGCTTCAACATTTCTTCATCATCAATAGCATATCCATGCATATCATGCGCCCCTCCAAGTGGTAGTGGTTGTGGAGCCATGCCAGTTGGTCGTGGTTGTCCTCCTGCAATTGTAGGTGCATATTGTCCCTGTATTCCAGCACCAAATCCTGCTTGAGAGCCTTGGCTCAGAGCCTATCAATAAACACATAAAATCAGTTGGGAAAATACTGTTGTTCCCTTTGGGCTGGAAAAACTGGCACAGTTTACAAAAATAAATGATTGACAAAAAAAGTTTGAACATTTAAAAAAGTTTTGATCATCTAAAGAAAACATAAAGGAATGCATAGAAGTAATACAATATGGAGGCTCTTCAAAAATGTGCTTAAAGAATTATTATAAGAGGGATTGGGTGCCAAATCTCAATTTTAGTGCCCCATTTACGTTCAATTTCATCTTGAAGCTCTAGTTCTCATTATTGGTGAACCTCTGAGTGTAAACTAAGCTGTGCATTATTTGAGTTAATGTGTCTGCAATTATACATTTCTCTTACAACTCTAACTTATTTGACAACAACAATGTTCTTTGCTTTGTGTTTGTCTTTCAATGCCGAGCAAGTAGATTAGCAGTCTATTGTTTGTCAAATTGTATATTCTTTGGACTAAAGAATCTGAGACAATTTGTTCTGCTATTTTGCTACATATATATGCAAAGTTGTTGTACAAATTCATGTGTGAGTGGAGGTGGTCTTTTATCAATATGTTATAATGGTTGGGATTACAGTCTATATATATATTCTACGAGAAGACATCTAAAAGCAATAGCATTGATGATAATTGTTATTGAGAGAAATGGGACATAATGTACATTCTGGATATTCATTTGTTAGCATAGACAACTTTCATTTATATAGGTTCAGTTTTAATTGCAATTGTGAATGCTCCAAAGTGAGACATGAACATTCTGTATTTTGGAGTTCATTCATTTGTTAGCATAGGAGAGATAAATTATTTCAATAATATTGCAGTTTTAATTGTGATTGTCCAATAGGCAAGGCTTCCTTATTTTTCTGAAAAACATCATTTAGCAGCTAGTCTTACGTAAGTTTGGTATTTTATTTTTTCTCTTCCCCCACCTTATTTTTCTGTAGAATATGTGAAGATTAGATGCCAACATGAGGCATTAAGACTTGTAGCATTCTATTCTCTCAGGAAATACAATATTTACAAGAGAATCTGTTGGCCTTTTACTAAAGAATAAAGAATAAATAGAATACTTAAATTTGGAAGGCCCCTGTACCTCAGATTGCTAGAAACTGCCATATAAACTCCATAGGCTGCACTAGTTGATAATATGGGAACATCCTCTGCTTCACCAGCAAAAGATTTATCGAAAGCTTTTCGTGCATTAATCAATGCATTTGTTACACCTGTACCAACCTGAAAAAAAAAAAATGTAATCAGTCATATGGCATCAGTAGCCATTTGATGGCTACTGATGCCATGAACCATATAACAAAAATGGTAACTTATAACCAGAAATGTTCAGTACTTCAGTTCCATTTTGCTTGCTATATCTCTAGTCCTCAAACTAGAAATGTTTGAATTACTTAGTTTTCAATATGAAAAAGGGCAGGTTATCTAACATCTTCTGATCTCTCCAGGGGTATGGCGTAAAGAAAATGAGATTGACTTTGAATAGCAATAAATTAAGAACGCTAGAGTCTCAGAATGACAGAACCTATTTAGAAGACTGGTTTGAGGGACGCCTAGTCTCAGAATGGCCTTTTCATATTATTTGGAGAAAAGTATTTACATGCTTGTCATTGATGATACATGATTGCAATTATCCTATACTCATAGAGACATGGCCACCAAATCAATGCAGTTCTACAAATTACTTGGTTTATTTTTGAAAAAATCGAGTACAAGATTAGATTGTATTTTAGATAAACAAAGCTGAAACAACCAAATGTAAAAGACCATTAAATTAGAAACAGTCAAGGATTATAATTCAAGTAAAGAAAGAAAAAATTGATAAGCAAATACTACATATGAGTGCTACAATTGAGGAATTTTATGTTATGGATTTAAGATTGCTGAAGCTTTCCATTATGTTTCTAGGTACAAATCCAAGCCTGTTGCTGTTAAAATTATATAGCCAACCAGAACATCAGCTGTTTATCCTGAACGCAAGGAAAAATTTCAGGAGGTTACATTGCTGTCAAAGGTGAAACATGAAAACATCGTGAAGGTATGAAACTTATTCCCTGATACTTGCATTTGTCTAACTATATGCATATATATTTCTCATCATATCTCGGGAAACCTTTTCTCCTTTTGTAAAGGACTTGAACTGTTTATACTTGTCTGTTATGATATACTATTTTGGTTCCTCCGTCCCTTAGTTTCGGTGATTAGAAGAATACCCTTACGAAAATTAACCTTTTGTTTTAAGAAATATATTTATTCTATTTATCAAGGTGACATGAAATTTTGACACAAGGAAATGAACACCTCCCAGTCACTATACACGTACATCTGTTCCTAAATTGGTATTCAATGCCCTGTGTTAGCTTCTGCAAATTGGCCAGCAAGTATTTAATATTATGCTGTTTTGGGATAATCTTGCCTTGGAGTAATAATTCTTCTCTTTTAACTTCCTAAGGTACTGATAATGTAACCATTTATGGAGCTTTTGGCATTATAATGATAGCAAGTAAAGTATATTTGGAGAAACTGGACAAACAGCTCAAGCTATACATCATTATATGAGAACTGTCTACCACTCTAAACTTGATAGAGCATTATCTGCAGAACGCCTTTAAGAAGTTGGTATTATTGACATACATAATGATGTCCGTAATTTTGGAAAGCTACATAATAAGAAATAAAATCTCAATTCGTTTTTGGTTTCCAATTCTTTCAGTTTTGTTGTTCTTCGCCTTCTAATGTATCTGGTACAAATCTGAGTGTGGATCATAATTTTATTTCTTATTAGTGTGTGTATATATAATATTCATAAATCCAAGTGTTGTAATTGAGGAATTTTATGTTATGGATTTAAGACTGCTGAAGCTTTCCATTATGTTTGTAGGTACAAATCCAAGCTTGTTGCTGTAAAAATTATACTGCCAACCAGAACATCAGCTGTTTAGTCTTAACGCAAGGAAAAATTTCGAAGGGAGGTTACATTGCTGTCAAAGGTGAAACATGAAAACAATCAGGAAGGTATGAAACTTATTTTATTAGATCATAGTTGTGGTAAATAGATGTGAGATGGATTGCTTTTGAATATGTTCTGCACTGGATGTAGTTAAGGTCTGAAACTTTAATTTGTGTAAATCATATGTTCTTAGATTAAAAAAGCTTATTAAGGATGGATAAGAGCTGGACAACTTTTCCCAGGTTTCTTAAAATATCTAACTTTTCCCATAGATAGTTAGGGACTTATTTAGAGTGGATAGTAAGATATGTATTTTTTTCTTTCTTTGTAGCATTAGTCGGGAGTACCAAGAAGGGTTAAAAATCTTCATTAAAAATGCTAAAGAGTATGCAAGGAATCCTGATATGCTCGTATGTCCTTGTAGTCTCTGTAAAAATCTTAACTCACAAAATGATGAAGATTTGTACATGCATATGCTCAAATATGGTTTTGACCCTCTATACAAGGTTTGGATCCTCCATGGGGAACAACCAAGTAGATTTAGAAGTAGTTGCTAAGGACACTAATTAACAAGTGGAAAAGGTTTGAGGGTGTGGTCATCAACTTTCTATAAAATTCAGCTTCCAATCCCACTTGGATTGACTTTTCCGAGCATCCCATCTGTTGGTTCAACAAATCATCATATTAAAGTTGTAAATAGCCCAGATTAACATAACCAAGCAACAAAAAAAGAAAAGAGATTAACCCAGAAACCAATTAATTAATAAGGTAATATAAAACAACACACTTACTTACCAGGTAGAATTCTAGCCCATGAAATGGAGAACCTGTATGCATTTATCCCTAGGGAATGCATCAGCTCAATGTCTTCCTATATATACACAAGTCCCAAAAAACTAAATGTAATTAGCATATCTAGTATACATTTAGTCTTCTGATTTTAATTGTAATTAAAGATCATAAGTATCAAATGAATACCAAGTAGCGATGGTAATGGTCGTCTGCAAAGTCTCCAGTCTCATTATCCACTATTTTTCCTGAAGTATTTTATAAATGTAGACATTAATTTAGTTAATTAAGACCTGTACTTTGCAATTAGCAGTCCAACTGAGCAGAATGGTAGTAATTAAGATTAATTAGAATTTGGTTATTGAATTACCTGGAATGTGACTATAAACATCCCAGTTGCTTAGGCTCTTCCCATCTTCAAGATAAGCCCCTTCAACCTTACAAAATTGAATTTGTATGAAAGTTAAGTTGATATAGTTTCAGCAAAGAAAGAATTTAAGAAGAAGAAGAAGAGGAAGAAGAAGAAGAAGTGCCTGATAAGATGAAGTGCTTGCTCCAAAGAAGAAGCCATCTGGGAACTGAGACCTTTGAATTTCTTCTTCATCTTGCTTGAGACTTTGAGCTAAATAAGCAGTGGAAATTAGGAAGATAACAGAGCAGGACAAGAAACAGGGCTGGAATTTCATATTGTAATTGGTTTCAAGTTTTGCGGTTTATGATATTAAGTTGGTGTATATATAATATTGACTAGTTTTGGGTATAGCTGGAATTATGCATGTCAAGTGGTCTACTGCATTTTGGGACAACAGGTAGGTAGTAGCTTAGTCTTGGACTCGTGGGTGAAACCTAAAAAACAGATAAAAATTAATCAATTATCTACATTACATAGTTTAGTAAAAAGGAAAATTCCTTTGTCAAATTAAATAGTAAAAAGGAAGAAAACAAAAAACAAAAGGAGAGGACAAAAATTTGTGCTTTTTGTGACTGTGAGGCAACTGCAGGCTGCTTTCTTTATATTATTAAATAAAACCCTTATTTTTTAGGTGAGGTTATTTAATTTTCAGTCCTTTAGAATGTCTCATATGCTCTATGAAAATAAACCCAACTAGAAAATATATATCCCTAGCTTGTTATGACAAAACATTAATTAAATGATATCTTGTCTGGATAGAAGAAATATAATGGCCATAAGAGTTTAATATCATCCTGGGACTTTATGATCAGGGAAAACATGCATCTTGATCATGACCAAATATTTCATTTTGTACAAGGTGCTAGGGAAGCATATATATTCATGTGGACATATATTGGAGAAAAAAAAAAATCTGTCTATTAATGTAGGTTATTGCATTTCCTAAATTTCTTGACAATTCTTCTTGCTTGGAAAAAATAACAAATTAATAGACATTTATTACATGAATACCTTCAGTTTGGTGATTCCCTATGCATCAAAATATAGAGGGTACCTGTTAAAAAACTCAATTAAGCTTAGGATTTCCTTTACAAGTCAGATAAAGCCTAGGAGTAACTGGAAATATTTGTTAGAAATACATTCTGATTGTCCTTTTTTGAACATCTGAGTTATGAAAGCGAAACAGAACTCAAATTAGAAATCAAAATTGTGGTATTTGAATCAATTTATGGCTTTTTTTGGTGTGTATGTTTTCTAATGAGTTAAGGATTGAAATAAACTATTAATTTCTGACCAATACAAGTTTTATTATTTGAGATGGGTCTGGTACTCTGGTCTGATTTTGCTCAAATCATAATTATGCACATTCCCCACAAACGGGTATACACACACACACACATACACACACACCCTAGTCATTACTGTTTTCAAGGAAAAAAATTGTAATGTTTAGTAGGACTTGGACTACTTTGGTGTTCATCTCCAAGTTTGCCCATCACTAGTGTATTAGCTGCAAAAGGGCTGAGCCTTAAGTCCCAAATTTATATGTGATTGAGAATTGAGAAAAGAAAGTAGGGGATTAATTTGTGAGCCTTAAGTCCCAAGTTTGTGAGCCTTAAGGGCAAAAGGACTAATTTGTCACTGTACAACGCCTCATGTGCACTTGGTGCCATTTTTTTGGTCAATTTGAGTGTCTTTTTTTTAAGGTGAATTTATTTATCATTAAGTGGACCTTTTTAATATTTGAAAATATTAAGTGAGTTTATTTAATATTTGGTGTGTAAACTAACTTTTGAATCGTTTACTTTATAATTTTTCTGCACTTAGAGAGCGTGGAATGCAAGTGATCTTGCCCTAGTTTATAATTAGTATATAAATCAAATTGCTCAGTAAACTTAAGAGTCATCATCATGTTCTCTCATGGATAATTAGTTTACATCATATTCTCTCATTCATATTTCATGCTTCTCTCATATGTTATGGACAAAGCCTAGGGGAAGTTCTAATATGTCATCCAACACATATAATTAATATTCTATCCCACGAATTCAGGGTGTCTAATTGATTGATATTTGATAGTGCACCTTTCTTCTTGATTGCAAAGTCGATATAAAGGTTAATGTACCAAAAAATAAGTGGATATATAGGTTCATGCACCTGTACTATAATTCAATAATTGCTCAACTACCTTCTCGATTCTGCTGTGAAAGTACTCTTGTTCTTTAATAAGAGGTAAAAAGTTTATTCAAAAAAATAAGAGCTAAACAAGTAGTTAGTCCTTCAGCATGAAAAATTAAAATAAGAAGAAACTAGCTATTCTATGTTGTTTATCTTCTCCCTTCCCAATATTGTTTCATAAAAAGGAAAAAAAATACAGTATTTTTCATTAAAAAATTATTATGTTTTTATTTCAAATTGTCGGTTATCCACATGTGCATCGTGATTGCATGTACATATTTCAGCTATTAGTTATGATTCTATTTTATACATTCTTTTGCACCCAGCATATAAATTTTGTTCCTTTACTTTTCCTAACTCTAGCTTTGAACTGGGAATTTTGGTATTGGGGAATAATTCAATTCCTTGATTTATTCATATTCCATGCAATGTATGTTTGGACAAGGTGGATGTGTTTCTCATCACAAGGCATATATGTACAAAGAAGCAAAGTCCCAAATTTATATGTGATTGAGAATTGAGAAAAGAAAGTAGGCTTGGGAAGTCCCAAATTTATCTATTTTGCTGGCAGATTTCAACCTCATCATTTCTGTCCTCTGCAACATCCTTGTATAATTTGCTAGCTTTGATTAATTAAAGCATTGCCTCGAGTTTGATCAGAGTTTATATCAACTGGGGATATATTTAGCTTTTCATACATACATATGGCCAGTGACTTGTTTGCATGATTTTTTTTCATCCAAAAGCCTATTTGCTCACACTTGTTGTTATCATTGTCACTGCAGATCAAGAAGCAAATAGTGGAATTAGGAATGACCATCACAAGCAATGCTACTTTTTGGACATAATCATCCTCACTCAAATTACCACTAATAGGTTGGCTTTTGAGGATTTATATATATGTGCATTTTGAGACAGTATTTTAAGTTTCTAGTGGTGTATGTACTAGCTAGAAACAATGTCAATATTATTAAATGACATTTCATTATATGTATTAGAATTTCATTACTATATAATTATCCTTAATTTTGTTGTAATGGTAGAAAACCTTGAACAATTTGGTTGCCTTTAATGTAAATTCTAATTTGGTATTAGATTGCTTTAGATTGGTTTAGCTTTAGATTGGTTGCCTTTACTGTAAATTCTTATTTTGTTGACATTTCATTATTGGTTTAGCTTTAGATTGCTATAATACATGCATTTGATAAAAATTGATTAGTATTATTATTAATTATTTTTTTCAAATACACCCAATATTCCATGGCATCCCTTTTTTTTTTTTTTTTGGCCACTTCATGGCATCCCTTTAAAGTCACCAAAAGCAATGGCATTTCAAATATGGCAGAATTAGATGATATAGGTCATCTAATGTTAAACTTTTTCAATGGCAATGTAAACAATGCCATAGAAAGGCTTTCATGACATTTAACAAACGTCATTGAAACGCTTTAACATGGCATATTTCAGATGTCGTTGTAGGCCCAACCCTTTCAATGGCGTTTGAATCATGCTATGTAAACACAATTAGATGACAGCTACTGAAAGTCATCTAAAGTTAGCCATTTTCAATGACATTGAGATAACGCCATGGAAAGGTTTTGCATGACATTGCTCAAACGCCATATAAATTGTACCCTTTCAATGGCGTTGAAGCCATGCCATGTAAATTCTTTAGATGACATGTACTGAAAGTCATCTAAAGTTAGCCATTTTCAATGACATTGAGATAACGCCATGGAAAGGTTTTGCATGACACTGTTGAAACGCCATATAAATTGTACCCTTTCAATGGCGTTGAAGCCATGCCATGTAAATTTTTTAGATGACATGTACTGAAAATCATCAAAAGTTAATCATTTTCAATGACAATTAATTAACGCCATGGAAAGCATTTACATGACACGAATCAAACGCCATAAAAGGTGTGGAAGGATGACAATTGTTCAACGTCATGGAAACTATTTTAGATAGCGTTTTTCCGGTGCCGTAGTAGGGCCACCCTTTCCATGGCACCGGTATCTACGACGTGGTTCGTGGCGTTTGGAAACCGCCATGAAAAGCCTTCCATGGCGTTTTTCAAACGTCATGGAAAGGGTTTTTTGTTGTAGTGTAGGTTTTGGACGAATAGTTGGATAGAAGAGTCTCTTTAATTGGATAGTTGGATAAGTTTTGGATAAAATACAATCCTAGATTTTGATACTAGGTCTGATTTACTTGTTCTCATTCAAGGCCACTTTTGTCATCAACTGATAATTGATTCTTAAATTTTGGTTGCTTTATGTTATTAAGTCATTACTTTTGTTTTTCATTGGTAAATTTTAGTCAATAAGGCTGTTTTAGTAATATCCAAGGTTTTTTGCAATGGGCTGTAGATGTGGCCTGTAGGTGTTCGTTGGTTTTGTTATGTTATTAAGCTCTATTTTATGGCTCACTAAAAAAAGGTTCTATTTTATGGTCTTTTTCGGTTTTTGTTAATAGTTTCCTACTTAGGAGTAGAAGATTAAGTGAGGTGTATTGTATATGAATTTTAAAAGACTTTTGTGGAGTTTAAAAGTCATGTGGTATTCAATTAACAAAATTCGTAAAAGTCTATATGTATTCAATTAAGAATTTTGAGGAGTCTATAAAAGTCATGTGGTATTCAATTAAGACTTTTAAAAAGTCTGTGAAAATCTATAAATTCTACAAAAGTTTGTCACTTAAAAAAAGTCTACAAAAATCTTTATAAATCTATATACACTACACCTCCTAAGGTTAGAATGGCTAAAGGCATAGGGCAACATTTGGGTTCATATTGCAGCCATGATGATGCTCTCTTTCAGTTTACTTGATGCAATCCTAATCCAAGGAGTAATGCTGAGGCATCCTAGGTCTAATGCTTAAGCAAACACTAGTTGGAATGTGGAGGTTTTGTTCTTCTCCTCCTTTTCTCTTTATTTTCCAATTAAATTTTTTGCAATTCTACCCAGCCACCATCAAGCCTCATGAAAATCCTAAATTCCTATCCTTGAAAATCATAATTCAACGGGATTAATACCATTTTGCTCCCCCGACTATTACACTTGTATCAGTTTGCTCCCCAGATTTCTAATTTGGAAAATTAAGGACTCTGACTTTTTCAATTTTGCCAATTGAGGTTCTTTTGTCAATTTACACATTTTTTATCCAAATCTTTGAGGGCAAAATGGTCCCTTCCAATTAGATCTTATCATTTTTTCCTCATGCATCATTTTTCCTCTTTTATTTCTTGCTAAATTTTGCTTGATCATCTCGACATTTTAGATGAAAAATGTATAAATTGACGGAATAACCTTAATTGGCAAAATTGAAAAAGTCAGGGTCCTTAATTTTCCAAATTAGAAGTCTGGGGAGCAAACTGATACATGTGTAATAGTCTGGGGAGCAAAATGACATTAATCCTTAATTCAACCTTCTTTTAGAAACCCAGAATTCATTGAAGTAGCCAACTTTCCCTTAATTCTCAGGTACGTCCATTGCAACCTTTTTCCTTTTTGAAAACCTCAACTATTCCAAGCCTTTGGCTAGCAGTCTTTGCAAAAGCCTCAGATCAGATCTCTTTCCTCGCTGTCCTATGCGAGTTTTTATTATGAATTTGGTTGATCTTTACAACTGATGAGGTTTGTTTCAAAAGAAGAAGATCATATTCTATGGGACTTATGGTTATTGAGAGTATAGTACGCACAAAATAAAAAGAAACAAACTTGAAAACTTCAACATCACTAATTGAATCTTGTCTGATGGATAACATTATTCCTAGAAATGATGGGGTTATTATGCTTAAGTTCCTTTTGACTTTTGCTAGATGGTTTTATTTTTCAAATCTTTGTCATTCTACCATTACAAAAATCTTTCTATCATTTCAGTGTATTTTTTTCCCCTGTAGGAATTTGAGAAGATGTTGCCATCTGAATCTTCAGACTAACCAAAATATCAGCTTTGAAGAACAAGTTCAGCCTCTTTCTGATTAGTGTCTCTGCACAAAGTGTGGTAGTTCTCAAGTGTCAGGACTAGTATCTTGGCTTCATGTAGCGCTCTGGGTTTCCATTTACCAGGGTGCTTGTCGCTACTGCCATAGGTGTGCTTATGAGCTTTTTGTCCTACCCACCTCACCATTAGGATATGGTTTTGTACATTTACAATTAACTAATCTCAAAATACATATATCAGCAAAAATGTCATGTCTATAAGTTTTGGTTCTGTTTTGCTGGGAGTCAAAAAAAGATTGAGTTCATTAAGTTCGAGGGTGCCCATTGGTATGATATGTGGGTAAGCCAAGGTATTATTAGTTTTAGCCGACTCTTTTTCCTAGGAGAAATTTGGCACAATAACCTCATATTAAGCACTTAAAAGACATTTAACCACCTTTTCTAAATTCTTAGAAATCTAACAAAAAGTTGATATGAAAAGACTTGATTACCCCTGAATTAAAATCTCAAAACCTGCTATCCCTTTTCTTCTGCAAATGCTCACTCTCTCAGCTCTCTCTCTCTCTCTCTCTCTCTCTCTTTCTTCGTCATTGCAAATCTGATTCATTGCAAAGAAGATGGCGTCGCACTGGGAACAACTGAAAAAGGCGGAGGCGGAGGGGCGGGGCTGGGTGGTATATATACTACTCCATGAGAAAGATAGGAAGAAAGAGAGAAAAAGAGAAGGAGAAAGAGGGGAAAAGAGAAGGGGGGAGAATGGGTGCTTGAGGGAGGTGACGCTAGCGCCGACTTTTCACAGACTAAAATGGAAGCAATTCCTCATTTTTAGAAAGAGGGGAAGGGGAAAGGGAAGGGGAATGAGGCTGGGCGTGGAAAGGAAAGGGTCAGGGGAAGAGGAAGGTTGGGTTCAAATTCAAATGTTCAATTGATTATTTTTAATTTTTAGAAATTTTAGTTTTAAATAATATTTTTCTTCTTCTTCTTCTTCTTCTTCTTCTTCTTCTTCTTCATTGCAAATTTGATTCATTGCGAAGAAGACGTCATCGCACTGGGAGCAACTGAAAAAGGCGAAGGTGGAGGGGCGGGGCTGGGTGGTATAGTACGCCGTGAGAAAGAGAGGAAGAAAAGAGAGAGAGAGAGAGAGAGAGAGAGAGAGAGAGAGAGAGAGAGAGAGAGAGAGAGAGAGAGAGAGAGAGAGAGAGAGAGAGAGAGAGAAGGGGGGAGAGTAGGTGCTTTTGGGAAGTGACGATAACGCTAACTTTTTACAAACCAAAATGGAAGCAATTCCTCATTTGCTCTCCTGGGTTGGGCATGGAAGGGGAAGGGGAAGGTTGGGTTTAATTGATTATTTTTAATTTTTAGAAATTTTAGTTTTTAATAAATATTTTTTGAGAATTTTTTTTTTTTAAAATCTTTGTATATGATTTTACGAAAATACCCATATGATTTAACAGATTAATGAACGGAATGTGACGGAGATGCCACATTGCTACACGGTGCAAAGTCTAGATGGTAAATAGTATTTTTTTTTTTGTTTGGGTGGTAAATGCACACACTCCTATAGTCTTGGTGGTAAATATGCAAATTTCTCAAACTTCTATTAGAGTCCATTAATTATAAGGTACTGACAAAGCAAAATATCAACCAAAACTACTCAATCTATTTTTATTAACTTGCGGACACTATCTATTTTTCTGAAACTGCAGTTTCAATTCATTTGCAATTTCTGAAACTGCAGTTGCAACTCAAATAAACTGCAGTTTTAGTTCATTTTTCAGTTTCAGAAACTGCAGTTACTAAAACTGTAAGTGAAACTGCAGATCCATTAGAAGGCTTCGATCAAGCACAGAGAGAGAGATAGAAAGAGGAAGTCGGTGGCATTACTCCCCTTTCTTGCATCGATTTGCTGCAGGTGGCGGCCAGCCGGCAGCGGGGAGGGTGGGTTGAGTCGGCGCCGGTGTAGGGAGCACACCGGTGGTCGCCATTCGTTGGGGGAAGGCCGGAGCAAGAAGCTTCGGTGTGGAGCAGTGTGGATCGAGAGAGAGAGAGAGAGAGAGAGAGAGAGAGAGAGAGAGAGAGAGGGAGGAGTTTTAGTAAGGAGAAGAAACACTCACTAGAATGACTGAGTACTCTTTGCTGTCTCCCTGTTTTTGACGTTGTGACACTTCCATGGCAAAGCGATTCAATAGATCTCGCTCTCTTAAGCAGAACGCATCCATCTGATGTAAGTAAGTGGTAAGGATATCTAAGGTTTTAAACATATTTTTAATAACATATTTTTTTAATATCATAACTTACAAATGTGACCTTATTGTTAAATTTGAACAATAAGTATAGTAGAAGTTAAATAAAATGTTTGTCATGTATCTTAGAGTAATTAATTCCTTCTATTAAGTAGAAGTTATAAAAAAAATAAAAAAAAAACTAACTGGACCCTAATCCAATTTAGAAAAGGGCTGCCAAAGAAGACCCAACACAAACCAGCGAACCGAAGAGGTCCATATTATATTCTATCGGCGTTGTATTAGGTTTTCTTCACTTGACACCCTTTTAAGATTTCACTTGAGCGCCGCACCCCCAGCCTCTCTCTCTGTCTCTTTGTGTTCTTTTTCTTGGGTCCTTTGAGAAAGTAGCTGTTGAGTCTCAGTTGCGAAGATGCAGAACGAAGAGGGAGTCATCACCGAGCTTTACATTCCCAGGAAATGGTATTCACTCTAAAAACTTATTATATTGAGTTGTTTGTGCGATTTGGACATGTGGGTTTTGGCTGAAACTGTGTTGTGTGGTATATATGTATGTGGGTGATACAGCTCGGCCACCAACAGGCTCATCACTTCAAAGGACCATGCATCTGTTCAGATCAACATTGGCCATCTCGATGAGAATGGCATTTACACTGGCCAGTTCTCCACTTTCGCTCTCTGCGGTTTCGTCCGCGCTCAGGTTCTCATTCTTTCTTTTAAATTCAGATTTTTGTGTGTTTTTTTTTTTTTTTTTGCTATTATATAAAGCTTTGTGTTGTAGTTAGTTTATACTACATGTGAATGGTTCTGGTAATTGGAACTAAGATGTTTGTGTAGCCATTGATGATTGTGGGAATTGATTTGTTGAAGCTTGAAAGTAATGTCTTGCTTATATTTTCAATTGTTTCGATCAGGTATCTGTAGTTTAGTTTCGTTTACAATTGAGGACAAATTGAAAAACACTTTGTGTTGTAGTTAGTTTATACTACATGTGAATGGTTCTGGTAATTGGAACTAAGATGTTTGTGTAGCCATTGATGATTGTGGGAATTGATTTGTTGAAACTTGAAAGTAATGTCTTGCTTATATTTTCAATTGTTTCGATCAGGTATCTGTAGTTTAGTTTCGTTTACAATTGAGGACAAATTGAAAAACACTAATGTCAGTTAGCTTTGCATTAATCAATTCTTTATGCATTACAAAGTTATTCATACATTAAATTAGTTTTAAAGAATTGATTTAAACTAAAGAGAGCTGACATTTCGTCTAAAAATTGATCATTTTTTCAATGTCCTTAATTGTAAACGAAACTAAACTACATGTACTTATTGAATAATTACTAGGGTCTAATTGAAAAATTACTCAAATTACAGCGGCTGAATTGTTTATTTACCCTATTTATTTGTAATGCCCAGTTGGGTCGTTTTAAATTTTGATGAAGTGCTGAACGTTATTGGAGGTTACATGTTGTGCACTTGTGCTATTCCCTTTTGAGACAGTTAAAAATTCTAATTTTGTTCTTTTGGCGTAGAATTGTGATGATACATCTTGCAGTAGATGATGACTTTGATATGTATGTGTATTTTATTTTAGAGCAAATGACAACAATGGTCCTCGAACTTTACCCTTTGTATCACTTTGGTCCACGAACTTGTTTTTTGAATTCTATAGTCCTCGAAATTTCACCCGTGTATCACTTAAATCCTTTCCGTCAATTCCATCCACTTTTTCCATCAATTTTAGTCACGTGTCAAGCACGTGAGCAACTTTTAAAAGGTAAAAATAGTAACTCATCCCCTCTTTCTTTTCCCAACGTGATATACGTGACTAAAATTGACGAAAAAAATATAGATGAAATTGATGGAATGGACTAAAGTGATTCATAAGTGAAAGTTCGTGGACTATATAATTCAAAAAACAAGTTCGTGGACCAAAGTGATACTCGAGATAAAGTTCGAGTACTATTGCTATCATTCTCTCTTTTATTTTATGTTTTCTGTTCTTTGTAATTTTGCAATCTGTCCCTTTTTGATGTAATGATATTCATGAGTGAGGAGGAAGTGTGATTAGTATATTAGTTAGACGACAAAGGATCAGCATATTATTCACTTCTTTTTCTGTGTATGAATATTCAATTTTGTCTTTGTTTTCTTCTGTGTAGAAGTTGGTCTGGTATTTTGTTACACTATATATAACGCTTTGATAGTGCGAGACTGCTAGTGAATCTATTTTCTTGGTTCTTCATGTCTTTCAATCTTCTCTTCCTCTATGTAACAATTATCTTCTAGGACTCCTGTCCTTGGGGTGTCTTTTTTTTCCGGATATTTATTGTTCGGTAGTTGTGGTGCTTTTTTGCATAGTTTATCTTATCCACAGGTACTCTTCTCAGGTGTTCAGTGTTATGCTAGTTTTATTGAGACATTTGCAGTTTGTTAATCAAATTTGGCAGTCCATTACTTCTGCTTCTCATGTTTTGCTCTCTTTTTTTCAGGGAGATGCTGACAGTGGTCTGGACCGACTTTGGCAGAAGAAGAGAGCTGAAGTCCGACAACAGTAGAAAGAGATGATCTAGTGTTTCTTCTAAAATTTTGATGTTACAGTCGCTTTTTCATTAGGTACTCGTGGATTTTTGCAACTAGTTGCCAACTTGTAGTGTTCTTGAGTTGACTTCGCTTTGTTTTACTAGTGAAGATTGTAGTCATTGAAATACTTTTATCTACATTGCTTGGTTTTACCAAACTATTCCCACAGATGTGTGCCACCCTTTGTTTTACCAAATATGAATGATGATTTGAAAATCTATGATTTAAATAATCCATGGATTTACCTGTTTCAAGTTTCTGACCAAAATGTTTCTGCACTCATGTTTTGTTCCTAGTTCGACTGTGTTAAATCATTTTATCACAATTGTGTAAGAATGGTTGTGTCAAGCTTGAACATGCTATAGTTGTGTGAACTTATGACCAATGCATTCCCATTGCTTATATCATATTGTTTTTTGTTCATACCGATGTCAACATATTGAGAAATAATTCCCTTCCTCTCAGCCTCACAGTTTCTTTTCATCTTGAGAACCAGTTCCCTTCCTCTTGGCCTCAGAGTCGCTAGATGTAAGAGTTGGAAATGCATTAAACTTTTTGACAAGATTCTACAATTAGTCTCTCGCCGGGGTGTGATTTAGTTTCAGGGCGAACAGTGGTTCGATGATCTTGTTAAATATTTAGGTCTTATTCAATGATATCTTTGTAAATTTAGCTAATGAGATCTTGTAAATAATTAGCTAAATTAGAAAGGGGGCTGTTATTTGCATAATTTTTTTTTCTTTTTGCACACCCTCCTTAAAAAGAAAAAAAAAAAAAACCAATAGAAAATGACACACGCACCCCCCTCCCCCCTCCCCCTCCCCTTCCCAGACCCACATAATGCAATTTAAATAAGGGTGGAACTAATGATGCAATTTAAATAAGCGTTGAAATCTTGGTCCTGTTTGGGTCTTTCTTATATAAAAAAGAGGGAGGAGGGCCAGCCACCTTTTTGGTAAAATGTTGAGGGGTGGTCGCCGGGGTGGGTTAGTCGTGGGGGAAAGGGAAGAAGCTGGGGTTGGGTTTCAGGGAGAGAGAAAGAGGAGGAGATGGGTTGGGTTTGGCAGGGGTGGTGGGTCGTGAAGGGAGAGGAAGAAGGAAGGGGTGGCGGGGGGAGGAAGGAGGAGGAAGGGTTGGCTGTGTTTGCAGAGAAAGTAAGAGAGGAGAGAGGGAAGGAGAAAAGGGTGTGTGTCATTCATTTCCTGTGGGTTTTTCTTTTTTCTTTTTAAGGAGGGTGTGCAAAAAGAAAAACTTTTTTTTTTTTCTTTTTGCACACCCCTATTAAAAAAAAAAAAAAAAAGACTATACAGCCCTTCCTCTTGGCACACCCCTTCCTCTGTTTTTTTTTTCTCTCCTTTCCACTCGCCCGATCACCACCTTCCTCGCACCACCACCGTGCGCACCACCACCTTCCTCGCAGCACCACCACCGCGCGCAGCACCACCCAAAACAGCCACCACAACCAGCCCGGCAGCCCCTCCTCGGCTCCTCTCTCTCTCTCTCTGTGTCTCTCTCTCTCCTTCCCTCTCTCCTCTCTCCCTTCTCTCTTCCCTCCCTTTCTCTATCGCTGCGATTGGTTTGGTAGACAGCCACCGAACGAAACTAACGGCTTCGGCAGATGACTGTTGAACGAACCCACCGGTTTCGAAGGATAGCTGTCGAACGAACCCGCTGATTTCGGCGGATGACTGCCGAACGGTGGTGGTGCGAGGAAGGTGGTGCTGCGCGCCTCTCTCTGGCGTTTCTCTCGGCGACGACAACCTCGGCCCTCCCAGCCCAGCCCTGCCGCTCGCCTAACCCAGCCCCGCGCCGACCCTCCCAGCCCAGCCCTGGCTTTTCTCTCTGGCGACGACAACTTCAACCTAACCCACAACATCGGCGTTGTGGTTGGGTGTCGGAGCTCGTTTGTGTTTGCGGCTGGTCTTGGCGGGGTGGCTGGGTTGATAAGCTAGAGAGAGGTCGGTGTTGCGGGGAGGAGAGAGAAGGAAAGAGAGAGATGTGGTGGTGGTGGTGGTGCTGCGCGCGGTGGTGCGGGGTGGCTGGGGTGGGAGGTGGGGTGTGTTTGCTGGGATGTTGGATGGCTAGGATGTGTTTGATGGATTAGGGGGGTGTGCAATGAGGAATTTGGTGAGATGATTAATTTTGGGTATTTTGGTAATGAGAGGGGTGTGTTAAAGAGAAATTTTAAATTTTAAAAAAATGAAAGAGGTGTGTAGAAGAAAAGTGTGTGCAAAAAGAAAAAAAAAAAAAAAAAGGTGTGCAAATAGCAGCACTAAAAAAAAAAGGGTGTGTACATAGCAGTCCTCATTAGAAATCATGGTCAACCAAGTTTTTTTTTTTCCTTTTTTTTTTTTTTATTGTACTTGTATTTTGAATTTGAATCTCATTTTCCTTAATTCTTTTTTCAAAAGAAATCTTTCTCTTTTGTTTGGAGTGGACAATGGATACATCCCCTGGATTGATTATATAGTGTTTTAAAATACACAACATCTAAAAATTTCCCTTTACCTTTTTTTTATTGAATACAAAATTTGGATTTTTCCATTACAAAAGAAAAAATTCAAAACAATTTGGAACTATTAATCAATAATTCATGAATGGTTTTTGAATTTGAATTTTGAATTTTGTTTCCATAATGATAAATCAAAATTGAGCTAATGATATCCTTGTAAATAATTAGCCAAATCAGAAATTATAGTCAACTAATTTTTTTTTCATAAATAATTCTTGAAGAGAGACTTGAAAGGAACAGTTTAATTATTTCGACGAACAGTACTTGGGTCATCCTTGGGGGTACCCCAAGGTCACCTCACCCCCTCAAATTCTGATTTCGAGAAAGTGGGTGTATGATCGGAACCGTTCACTTTTTAGATAACATATTAAAGATCATCTCTACAAAAAAAATCAAATTAATCGAAAATCGTTTAGTTATGTAACTGTTATCAATTAAATAGAAAAAAATCGATGGTTACCGATTCATAGTGATTTTTTGTCAAAACCGTTGATTTTTTATATTTAATCGACAACAATTATATAACCGAACGATTTCCGATTGAGTTAATTTTTTACAAAAAATGATTTATAATAAGTGATTTAAAAAGTGAATGGTTCCGATTATACTTTGGCATTACCAAAATTTCGATTTTGAGAGATGAGGTGACCTTGGGATACCCCCAAGGTTGACCCAAGTATTATCCTATTTCGACCACTTTAGGTCCCATGTGGTCATAAAAAAAGTTTCCCATGTTAAACGCTTACAAATGAGAACTAATTAGATTATTGCAATAAAAACAAAAAGAAATAATTAAATTATTTGTTTGACGGTACTTTTGTAAGGCCAAAAATCGCTTTTAGATAGGCAAAAACGTAACTCATTAATTGGTCAATTGATTTGAACCTGTAAGAATTGTTGTAAATGACACTGTTGACTGAAAATGTCCAACATTAACTAAGAAAAGAAATTGTTTTGGATTCCATATCCATATGTTCTTTATTTTACAAAATTATGGAAGTGATGGATATAGCAATAAAATTATACAACACAATTTACATAGAAATATAAAAAACACTTGAACAGTAGGTAATTGTGAAACTATATAATGTAACATAAAATCTACTGATCAGAGAAGTAATCGTGGGAAATGGATTTAATAAATCCATGTGGAGTGATGTTTTTCCCCTTTAAAAACTGGGAGTACCAGTGAGCAGAGAGTTTAGGTGTTCGATTTAAATCAGGGTCGTCCAAATCCACGTAGTATAAGCCATAGCTGGATTCATAGCCGTCCAATAGCTCAAGAGAATCCAAGAAAGACCATGTAAAATATCCCCTGATATTCGATCCATTCCTTCCAAATACACATTTCATAGGATCAAATTAGTATGTAACAAGTACTAGTTATCAAATTATGGCTTATGAAACAAAGCAAAATCTTTATAAGTAAAAGAAAGTAAAGATATTGATACCAGATAGTCAAAAACTTGATAAGTAAGCAAAAGCATATTAAATTTTTCTTATGTTTGGTTTCCACTAGACTATTTTTCTCATAGTAAAATGACGAGTGAGTCTTCAGTGGGGCGTGCCCCATTGGGGCATGTCCCATACAAGATTTATTGTAAAATGACTTGTATCGAACAACAAATTGGAAAGCTCGAGCTGTAACATTTGTTTATTTATTTTAGTTCAAAAGAAGGTAAACTACAAGAGTCAAACTCTAGTCATAATTGTGGGGTAAGTGCTCTTACAATTGGAGTTAGCTATAAACCCCCACAAGGTTTACTTTGTTTGCAATCAAAATATTGGGTTTCTTATCGAGATTGCAACCATATTTCTTATAAAGAAAGATGAATACTAGAAATACTTTACAAATTAAATTTTTAAAAAATATTAAAAAAATGCATTTGATTTTATAAATACTTTACTTGAATTTGATGCTCAAAGATATTGCGTATGTGAGTTTATTGATAGAGTGCCTTTGATTTTGCAGGTGCATGAAATCAAATCTGAAATTTATATTTAAAATTCAAAAATTTGTCCACAATTTGATTCCAAGATGTAAGGAGCAAAAAAACTAGTTTCCAATTTTGTAACGTCAATTTGGGCAAAACATTAATTATCGGGGGCTTTAGGGCAGTGTAGGCAATCTTAAATTCTGATTATTAATTGAGTTTGACTAGTCAAGCTTTAAGATAGCAAATTGCTGAGTTGTCATTAAGTCAAAGGGTGAATCTTGTAAATAAAAATGCTTTGGGGTTTTATAAAAGAAAAATTGAATCAAACACTCCTAATTTTCTATAAAGTATATGATAGATTAAGTGTTTAATTCCTTTCCATATACAAAATAAAAATATGTAAATATATATTTTTTTTGGTAAAAAATATATAGATATACCTTATAACATCAAGCAAAGCCCCGATGTGTCCCTGCAAATATTCCACCCTCGGCCAGTCCTCCAATGATGAATTGCGTCGAGTTCGTTGACCTTAAATACATATGTGATGATTAAGCAAGATTTTCTCATTTAGATGATGAGATAGATGAAAAGATCAACAAACAATCATATTTGAATGGCCAAATTGAACCACTATATATATATTTAAAAGATATGTATCCATCCTTTAGTTAAAGAATGGACATCCTGGAGAGAGAATTTATGATATACAAAAATTGTCTCTGCAGGACATCCGTTCTTTAGTAACATGGGTATTTTTATGACATTTTGTCAATTTTTAGGCCATTTTTTACAGGGTTCAACATGTGAGAGTATATGGTTCTATATTTTAGAGTATAGATTTATTGTTCGAGGTTATATTTTAGTTTTTAACTCTCAAGTTTTGGGCTATTCTAACTGATGAACGGAAACTCAAAATCATAAGAGTTAAAACCAAAGAATAAGTCTTGAGTGATGATTTATACCCTAAATAATTAAATTGTACCATGTTTAAGATCAAATGGTGAAAAAAAAAAAGTCATAAAACATACGTGTCCATCCTTTAGTTAAAAAACAGACATCCTACGGAAAGAATTTCTGATATATATGCACTATGAGTACTGCACGCATATATGACTCTTAGACTTTAGTTTACTGATGACTTCATCATCATATACATTTTTTTTTTATCAGTGCTGAATGATACGAAAACTTTACCAACAAGACTGATCAAATGAAATGGAATATATTTGACTACATAGATACTTCCAGACATGAACAAAAGTATGTCGGTTTCCATCCAATTAATAATTTCCACATCCATCACCTAAATGTTTCCTTGCATCATTTTAAAATATCTAACCAAATAAAATCTAACTAAAATGGAAGAACCCTAAACAAATTATAATATTTAACCCTAAATTCTTTATGATATAGTGGTTTATTAGAAATCCAAGAATTATAATGTATTTTTATGTTTTATCATTAAACCCTAAGCAAAATGGGAGAACCTTAATGGTAGGTCAAGAATAGTCAAGCATGGAGAGGATCCAAATCTTATAACCATTACATATGCAATTAAGTTTTTGAATTCACAAATAAATGCTTGCTCACCAACTGTTGCATGAACTGTCATCTACTGCAGAACCAATAATGGATGCATAATCATACAACTTATATTATATATTCTAAGGATACAAGTATACAACTGAAAAATATGTATTTTGTGATTAAATGATGATTATATTCTTATTTATCAGAAATATTGTGTACATCTATTTGTTTGATATTATTTAGATATTCTAATGATATTTAATAGAAGTGTTTGAGAAATTAATATAGAATTTAGTCAATTCATGTAAAATGGATGAGCGTGGTAAAGTGAAATGAACCAAATTAATTATACATCACTGAGAAAAAAAAACAAAGTGGACTTTTTAGCCATTGATCTTTAGTGACAAGAAAAGCTTTTTTGTGAATATAGCAGTCTTTAGTTAATGGTTGTAACTAAATACAGATTTGGTAACAAATTAACGTATTTTCCTAAATTTTTTAGTCACAGAGTTCTTAGAAAGATACAGTCACGGCACTTTTCATAATACTTTTACAATTAGTGACAAATTTTGTTGAGACTAATAACCTCATTTTATTCTTTGTAGTGCAGTTTCTGTTGGTCTACATAAAGATATATGTTCATGATATCATTATAGACTGATATAGTCAACTCAAGAGAAGAACGTACGGAGTTACATTTATTCAGGTGTAATACTTCTTTGTTGGGATAATTACACACATCCCATTTATATTTTAAAAATGTTTTATTTACGGTGCCTTGTGTTTTCTAACATTTAATCTCTTATATAGCAATTTACAAAAAAATCAATAAAACATTTCAAAATTACATAATAGTCAATACAAAATTTCATATCCCTTAATAGTCGATTAGATATTATGACAAATTATATTTTAATCAATGGCTCAGCCCACTACTGAATTTACTTGAAACAATGATTGCGTTCATTTACTTTTTTGTCCTTGTGTTCATTTTAGTCACTTTTTAGTTGTTGACTTTTTTGTAATTTTCAAAATTAGGATATATTGCTGACATCATCGATGAGTAAGCACAGTGGCAGCGGCAGCGGCAGCATGGATTAACCTTTTTGTAATTTTTTGAAATTTTCAGACGTTAGTGATGTTAATGGCAGTAGTAATGGCTGTAATTTCTAGTATTTGTTATATCTTTTTTTGTAGAGTGTATAATTTTATTTAATTCATTTTAGTCAATGGTGACTGTTTTGGGATTTAAGAATTGTTCATTGACCTATTTGTAATATTGAAACTTTTTATTGATTTTTTTTTGTAAATGACCCTTAATTATATCACAATAAATCCACTATATATATCTAGCACAACTTAGAATAAATATAATTTCACCATTAGAGGAGTAGAGAGAGAGAGAGAACCATTTTCATGGATGTATATAGGAGGATTGCCATAATTTTGCTTGAGATATTCCAACAGTCCTTGCAGGGCCCAGGGAGTTATTAGATACTGAACCAAACAAGTTGATCAGTAATGCATTGAAATTAATCCCATAAGTAAGTGGAAAACCACCATTAGCTTTTATGTTCAAACTTTCACCTCAAATATTGATGTATCATTTTTCAAAGCTGCACGTTTAAAGAAACTTTGTAAGCAAATTCATTTATATATATGCTGTCTAATATAAATCAATATGAAAAATAATGAACCATGTTCCAACTAAAAATAGAGCCAGCAACTATTTGATAAACCTTATATTCTCCTGATCAAAATCCACATTTTAAGTATTTAGCAGCTAAAAACAATTTTCAGTATTTTCCATATCAATTATCAAACATAATTAGTTACTAGTAAGTAGGTTCCTAAAAATAAGGGTGTAATTTTGTATTTATTTTTATTTTTTAATTATAATTATTCTATTTTATCTTTTTGTTCTTCATTAATAAATTGTTATCAGTACCTATTTTTTTAAGTGGGGGTATTTGAAAATTTAACTTTACTCCCCCTTCTTCCTTTATATATATAGATAACTAAAAAAAAATACTTTTCACTTAAAATGTGTCTAAATCCTCTAGTTTCACTAAAGTTTGAACTGAATTGATGGGGCTCAAATCTTCAAAAGGGAAAAAGAGTGCACGTTTAGTCTAGCTAGGGTTTGTCCTCTTATTGGTTTTCGAGACCCACGCTATCTCGTAAAGAGAACGTTATTTCTTTTAATTTTTATTTTTTTAGATTTGAGAAATCTCCGGTTGACATTGCGAAGAAAAATACTACTAAATTAATAACTACCTGCTAGTTGATGAGAAGGTTATTTCAGAGTCTCACAGTTTTTGAATATTTTTTGTTTATAGTATTGTTATAAATTTTAATAGCTTTGCAATAAAGAAACTTAATCGTACGAATAGTACATTCTTAACTTGATTGTTAGTTGGATCAGTCTATGTATGTTCAATACATACGTTTGTAGGATATCCTTAACTTTTAATTGACTGAATATAGTGTATTTATCATATATAGGCATGTGTTAATCCCATCTAGTCCAAATATATGTGATAACAAAAAAAAAAAAAACATACGTTTTAGCATTATGCTCGAGTCTGCCATAAAGTCCCTGTTTTCCATCTTTAGGCTGCTGGAGTGGTCCTTGACGTATAAGGTGGTATAATAATTAATTCCTAGAAAGTCAAATGAACCCTTTACACTTTTGGACTCTAGACTGGTGAAGGTAGGAATTCTTGAGCCTGCATTCTTTCTCATTACATCTGGATAATCCCCAAACACTAGGGGATTCAAATACCTACAGCACAAAGTAGACACATGGGAATTAGAGTGACCTAAAATGACATTATTGCATTTTATACATGTAGATAGATAACTGAGAGAGAGAGAGAGAGAGAGAGAGAGAGAGAGAGAGAGAGAGAGAGAGAGAGAGAGAGAGAGAGAGAGAGAGAGAGAGATGGACCAAAACTATGAATGCTAGAGAGAGAAGATGCCACTTTATGTCACCAATTTGAGACTTACCAACCAACATAGAAGTCAAGGGCTCTTTGAGTAGCAATTTCATCTTCAGTGGTTTTTGTTAGAGGAACAAACCAATAGGAAAAGACATTGATTCCTATAAACCCATGTTGCTTGTCCTGCATCCCCAAAATTTCATTAACCTTGTTAATTTATTTGAGAAATCTTATTTTATTCTGAGTTCTGAAAAATTTCATTTTATTAAGAAAATTGCTAATAGTATTAGTATTAGTCATTGCCTTATTAGATTAGATCTCTTTCTTTTTCGTTGGCCCTTATTGTATGTTTTGTGAGCGAGCTCTGGTTTAAATAAGGTTATTAACAAAAAATATTTGTGGCTAAAATGTATAAACTTTTGTAGCTAAATGTCTTATTAGGTTATTAGTGATGAAAAGTGTCCGTAGAGAAGAAAGTGAGTTTTAGCTATAAATTTATTCTCTCTTCATCTCTTTAGTTCCATGCCTTAGTGTTGACTATTTCTTTAGAGCATTTATGCTTTCAACCCTTGTTCTTGCCCCCATTATTAATGGTTAATGAAGGAGGAGCTTGGAATTTCTCACTTGGTCCTCAACCAAGAGCACTTCAAGTTGTATATTCATACAAGGGCCGGCCCCCATTTTAGGGGTTCGGTGCGAAAAATAAAAGTGAGACCCTCTTTACATACTTTAATACAAAGTATTAAAGGATTTTAATGGATTTTAAAATCCATAAAATCTATCAAAATCCAAAGGAATTGGCTAGAATTCTCATGGAATTTGTTATGTGTAAAAGATGCATTCAAATCCATCCAAATCCATTAAAATCCTTCACTTAATGAAATCCATGACTTGTTGAGGACACCTACATTTCATTGGAATCCATTAAAATCTTAGTTGGGGACATCTTGATTTCTTTGGATTCCATTAAAATTTGAGTTGGGAACACCTAGATTTTATTGGACATTTAAAATCCAATGAAATCTAAGTTGGGGACACCCCCCCTAAAATTCAATTTGATTATTTCATTTTGAGTAGCCTCAACCGACTTAGAAATTAGAGTATGCACGTTTTAATTAGTTGTGATGAAGTTATGAACACTAAAAAAAAGGAGCCATGATGAGAGAAGCATTGCTTAAGAGAGCTGGAGAGAGATTAAAGAAATTAAAAGATGCACCACTGACATTAGACAGAGGAAGGAACATGAGCCTACATATAATTCGCTTAAAATAAACAAGGGTACATCCTTTTAATTAGAAGCCTAGAATGAGAAAAAAAGTTAAGCCAAACTCCAACCTATTCAAAACTCATGTAAGAACTCAAACTGTACGTCCACCGAGCGCTTGGCCAAAAACATGCATATGCAAGCATAAAAGATGCATGTGCAAACAAAAAAAAATGCATCTGCAAGCAAAAAAATGCATCTGCAAGCAAAAAAATGCATCTGCTTGCTCGGTAATGTAGTTTTTATACTCTGCATCTGCATACACGGACAGCTTGGGTTAGAATTTAATTTTTTATTTGGCTGGGTTTCTAATTAAAAATCTTTTAAAAACTGGGTTTATGAGTAATTTATTAAATAAACAATGTGTGTCAAGGGGACTCAAATCCCTAAATAAGAGTAGTTAAGAGTGCAACTCCACCACCTAGGCTATAGCACTTTTCTTGTAAGGCATTGTTTTTAATGGTAATTATTGGTTTAATATTACAATCAAAATTGGGGGCCCTAAAATCAGGGCCCTGTGCGGTTGCACCATCCGCACCGCCCCAAGGTCGGCCTTGAATTTCATATTCTATGCCTTTCATGTCACCCAACTTAGATACTTGGGGCATTTAAAAATCAAAATGTTAATTTCATACTTCGGCTCCCTCTTTTTTGCTTAATGATTCCCTTCCAGTGTCACCCATTAAAGATGTATTTGTTGAGAGAATATGAATGATTTGCTTAATGTGAGGCCTTACATAGTGACTTATAAGGGTTTGGGCTACTCCTTCTATTGCCAATTGGTTTGGGGATGAATGCTTAGATTTCTTCATAGTATCAGAGCAGACTATCCATGCTCCCGGTCACGTCACCTAATATAAATTGTCCATGTGTTAGACTTGAGTGACCCCACACATGCGGAGGCGTGTTGAGAGAAGTATCTCACATCGAAAATGCGAGGCCTTACATAGTGGCTTATAAGGGTTTGAGCTACTCTTCCTATTGCCAATTGGTTTTTGGATAAATGCCTAGATTTCTTCAGTATTGTGATAATTAACTGCCATTTTCATGATCATTATCATTGCTTGTATTGTGAGAAGCCTTATTTTATCAGGAGTTTGTGAGAAGTCTTATTTTGTTATGAGTCATGTTAATATTAGTTGGTGTTATTAGATTGGTCCATAACTTCTCTCAATTTCTTATTTTTCCTGTTTCTAGCTATTTCACTTCTTAGTTGTAAAGGTTTTATGTTCTCAAATTACAACATGAAGGCTTAATTGACATGTAAAAGAAATAGCTAGAGGTGGAGCTTTGACTATCACAACAATAATAGAGTATCGATGAGTTGGAAAAAGGTGATAATAAATACCTGGTACCTTTGCTTGTACAATCTAGCAGCTGATGCATGAGCTAACAAGATATGATGAGCTGCTATGTATGGCTCAACTGAGGAGTTACCCCTAGAGCAGTTAACACCGAATGGAGGTGAACAATGGCTTGGTGGCAGAAATCCAACATCATAACCCCCAAGTACAAAAACATTAGCCTCATTCATAGTAGTCCAATATGATACCCTGTCACCGAACTTTTCGAAGCACACATCTGCATATGCTGTGAAGTCTTTTCTGCACCCACATAAGTATTCTGTCAAATTTTTTTGCAATACATATGCAGGAGAAGGTTAAAAAGGGATCTCTTTTTATAATCGCATGTGAGTTTGACCCTCAATGTAATTCAATGGTTCGAACAGTTTATTTGTTAGATCGTTATTCAAGGATCATCTTTACATAAAATCAACCAGATAGAAACCATTTAAACATCAACAATCAAATGATCATGATGATAATCGAATGGTCAAACAAATTCCCAAATTTGTTGATTTTTTGCAAAGATGAATTGTAAAGGAGATCTAAAAATTAAACTGTTTGAATCTTTGGCCACATTGTGGGATGACCCAACAATGTAATCCCTTTTGCTTCTTATAATAAAGGATCCCAACAAAATTTAAGAGTCATACACAATCTTTCGACTAACCCATCCTCCATACTCATCTTCAAGTGCCTGTGGAAGATCACTGTGGTGTAAAGTAACATGTGGTTGAATTCCTGCTTGAAATGAAGAATTTATCAACATAAACTAAAACCACTCCTAGAATGCCAAGGAAACAGTAGTATGATAATGATGATAGTAACCATGGCTAATCAGTTCATCAATAAGATTGTTGTAGTATTGTAGACCCTTTGGATTAACAGGTCCCCTTCCATCTGAAGAAAAAAATGAAATTGAATAATGTAAGTGAGAAAAAAAAAAAAAAACTAGGAACTATGTCTTGTATGTTTAATATGAGTAACAATTGGTGGTCATACTTGGGATAAGTCTTGACCATGAGATGGAAAATCTATATGCCTCTAAACTAGTATCCACCATGAGTTGGACATCTTCCTGCAAGAGTTTGTATGTTTTCTAATTAGTTGGACATCTCATGATTACAAAATTGTAACAGAGTATGGTGGGAAACTCCATAACAAATGGACAAGAGGAGAAAAAAGAGAAAACAATGAATTTAATTGTGAAAAGGATGCACCTTGTATTTGTGATACTCATCACATGCTACATCTCCATTGGCTCCATGAAAATTCCCTGCAAATTTGAGTTAAGCAAGAACTAAGTGACCACCTTCTATTTTGGCATATTTGCTCATATATATACATATAATATATGTGTGTATATAGATGTCCAGTCCAGCACTTAGCTAGCTAGTTGATACATGCAGTTTCTATAAACTAACCACACATTTAACTTAATATATATAATACATATAATTAAGAAATAAAAAAAAAATATTAACAGTGAAATTTTAGACAAAAATAGTAGAAGCTGACCAGCATACGCATAGGTGTCCAATATGCTTGGGGTCTTCCCATCTTCCTCTGCAGCACCTTCCACCTTTTTATGTAGAGTTTTGAACCAATCCAATTAACCCCATGAATTCAAAATATATTAATTTCTTTTTTATTTCAATTGATTTGGAATAATACAGAAGTATATAAATGATTTTTTTTTTCTTTTCTTTTTCAAGAATGAAAAAAACAAAAATGGCCGAAATAACCAAAAAAAAAAAAAAACTTCATGTAAAAGATAAAAGAAACAGAGAAGGGTTTTAGTTAACTAGAATATACAAGAAAAAAAAAAATTCTATAAAAGGCTTTTTGAGTCCTCTGGAAAACAGAAGAAACAGAGAAGGATTTGAGTGTGTTCAACAGAGTTGACAGGGTGTGTTAAATTTGATAAACCTGAAATGCAGAGGAGGCAGCTCCAAACACAAAGCCGGGTGGGAAGTCATCTCTGCGAAACTCATCAGCCCCTAAACAAAGATTTATACTAAGCAAAGCCAAACACACCAAAACTGAAACTCCCAACATTGATTGCTTAATAGTTACGGCAATTAAGTTGTTCTGGCAAATTAAACTTAGTAAAGTGCCTTAATTGTCTTTTAAAAGCCAAAGAATTGAAACAGATGTGAGTGGTCGCCGTTTACTTATCTTCACCATCTTTTTGAAAACCCACTCTCACTCCTCAATGTACAAGTGTACAACGTTGGTCCACAAATTTCTAGCTAGTAGCCTTGCATGTTCGGTTGGAAAAATTATAAAGTATAATCGATATACCGTCACGTGATATAACCAATTCAATGTGTAAGGGTATTATTAGACAATGTGTTTATATTAGTAGGAAATAGTATTAATAACATTCACTTATATTATAACACATAAACTGGTTATAACACGTGTCAATATATTGGTTAACATTAAGTAAATATTTCATACTATAACATATAGATTGATTATATCACGTGTCAATATACCATTTTTTTTTTTTTACTAACCATACCTGAATTCATCCACTCGGCTAACAT
Organism: Dryas octopetala; assembly: GCF_963921425.1. Taxonomy (NCBI): domain Eukaryota; kingdom Viridiplantae; phylum Streptophyta; class Magnoliopsida; order Rosales; family Rosaceae; genus Dryas; species Dryas octopetala. The sequence continues at coordinate 23,954,556 of NC_141366.1, forward strand.
TAAGTAAATCTTTCATAGTGTTAATGTTTTTTTCTATCTAATTGGAAATGTACCCAAAAGGAAATCAAAGTATATATGGTCCTTAATAACTGGTTTGACAAAGCCATAAAGTAAATATGGAGATTGGAGACAATGGACAGAAAAGAAGTTTTGAAGTGGAAAAATAGAGAGAAAATGAGGAAGTAGCAAGAAATTTAAAGAAACAAATGAAGAATAGCAACTGCAGCTTCCTTGAACCATCACTTCCATTCCATTTTTCTCTGTTAGCCTCTCCCTTTGGTCCTTTTGGTTTTGGGACACATTCACCCAACTACCTACCACCATTTTCAATTTTTTTTCTGCGATTGGGAAGTTTAATATTTGACTCCTGCATCTGAAAGACTAAAAAATTTAAATTCAACTATGATGGTCCATCGCTTTAACTTTGTAATGGTAGATTTGCACCAGTTTGATTGTGTGACAGTTGTCTTGAATTCTATGAAGCACCGATACGGATACGGATACGGCGATACGATACGACACGACACGGCGATACGGAAAATTTCTAAAAATTAGGATACGATACGTCATGGATACGGCTTTAAAAATATATATTAATATATAATAATAAAAATATGAATAATTTAAAACATACTTTAAATAACATATATAAAAATTCAAATTCAAATTTAAATTCATTTAACTCAAACTCTAAAGACTTAAAAAAATCATCCAAATTTTACACATATATTGCATAGCTCTTCTAAAAATATATTACAAGTGAAACATATATATTATTAATTAATATTACACATGGTATTGGGTAACATATATATTAACTAATATTACACATGCTAGTAGGTAACATATATATTATTAACATATATCATTATATTATATTATTAACTAATATTATATATGGTATTGGGTTTTCCACCGAATTGGAGAGTCAAGCAATAATATCATATAATATTAAGGATTAATGCCATTTTGCTCCCCCGACTATAACACTTGTATCAGTTTGCTCCCCAGACTTCTAATTTGGAAAATTAAGGACTCCGACTTTTTCAATTTTGCCAATTGAGGTTTTTTTGTCACTTTACACATTTTTTATCCAAATCTTTGAGGGCAAAATGGTCCCTTCCAATTAGATCTTAACATTTTTTTCTCATGCATAATTTTTCCTCTTTTATTTGTTGCTAAATTTTGCTTGATAAATTGACGGAATATCCTAAATTGGCTAAATTGACAAAGTCAATGTCCTTATTTTTCTAAATTAATAGTCTGGGGAGCAAACTGATACAAGTGTCATAGTCTGGGGAGCAAAATGGCATTAATCCCATAATATTATGCCACCGAATTGGAGAAAGTTAAGAAACAAATATACAAGCTGTTAATAATATAATATTATATTATATTACAAGTTTTCAAGTTTCCATATTAATCTAAACCAGTATAGACTACAGACTAAAACTGGGGACGCAGACACCCAAAGAGAAAACAGTAAAGGAAATGATCTGTACAGAAATATCAAGAAAAGCAGCAAGCCCACAAGAAATGGATGATTACGAACTGATCTGGAACAGAACTCGTCGGCGGTGCAGCGCAAGTCGATCTTTTGGAGTGGGTTTATGCGCATCTGATTTGGGTTTTCAATTTGGGTGAAGTGGGTACTGAATTTCTGCGCATCCAATTTGAGTTTCCAAGATGAAGAAGATGAAGTGGCTGAAGAACACTGAAGGATACCCGTGTCGAGAGCAAATGATACGCGTATCCAATGAGTCAAATACGTATCCGTTGACCTGGATACGTATCCAATGCGTATCTGTCCGTATCTGAAGCGTATCCGTATCCGATACGTATCCGATACGGGATACGGCACCAAAATGGCGTATCCATGCTTCAGAGCTTGAATTGTTTGGGTCTAGAGTTGGGTATAAACTGGAACTTTGGCACTTTATTGAAGTGGGTAAGTGTCGATTTCGACCATATTGTCAGATGGAAGCATGGGTTGTGGCCTTCACTGGGATGTTGTTTCAATGTGCATCCATGACCATTGAAGCATTTGTGAAGTATAACCGTGGGACAATGAAAAGGGCAATCTTGAAAAATCAACCTATTAAAGAAAGAGGGGCCTATGCACACCACCCTTTTGTGCTGAGTTGACCACCCTTGCTGAGTTCACCACCCCCATGTATAATTTTTTTTAATTTCTACTGAGTTAACCACCCTAAAATGACAAAAATATCCCTAATTTCACAAAATACATCATTTTTACTATCTAAACCCACCTACCCCACCCAAACAAACACCCCACCAGTATACCCCACCTTTGCCTACCCACAGACTCCACCCCCTGGCCTACCCGCAGACCCCACCCCCGCCTACACACCACCAGTCGCCGGTCCTCCCCGCCGTTGCCGTTCCTCCCTGCCGTCGCCGGTCCTCCCCTCCACCGCCGATTCCTCCTCTACAATTTCAGGTGGTTCCTCCTCTGTCAACACTGAAATTTTCGGGTTTAGGGTTGTGTAATGCATTAATATATATATTTGGCGTTCCAATTACACAGATATGTGATATTTTAGAGAAATTAGAATGAGATTTTGAAAGTGGGTGTCTGCAAAATAGGATCTGATTTCGAATTTCATTCGGTACTGGTGTACCGAAATTTCTTAACTTGTTCGGAAGTATACTGTCGAATTATTTCAAAATATTCGACAGTATACTTCCGAACAGAATTTGGTGGAAATGTGTTTACAAATTCATTCGGTAGTTCAGTTCCGAATTATTTACATTCATTCGGTAGATATCCTCCGAAATTTCAAATGTCATTCGGTGGGTCTCTGTCGAATGAATATATTGATTTAACTGTTGTTGGTTCCATTCGACGGGCATCTGTCGAAACATTGATATATGTTCGGTGGGTGTCTGTCGAATGGATCTTAATATTTCGGTGGACATCTACCGAATATATCTGAAATTTTCGGTAGACATCTGCCGAATGACATGAATATAAAATATTTTTACATACACTTTTCTCTTATTCTATATTTCATGATAACTTATATTCTCTGTATTCCAAACATGATTTCAATTTTTGAATATAGGTATGGATAAGAGAGGGGCATCTAGAGGTAAATCTGCTCGAGGCGAAACTTGTAGAGGTAGATCTTATAGAGGTGGTGCTGCAAATGAAGATCGAACACGTCCTACAGCTTCAGAGAGGGATAGGAAAACGGGCAAAACTATTTACCAAGAGAAGGGGGATGATGTCCAGCCAGAAGAGAATATAATAGAAGATGACAACAATGATCCAGATGGGGCTTTCCCTGGAGGTCCCACTGATATGTCATTGCTTAGGAGCTTCAACAGTCACATTGCTGCCTCCATTTGGAAAAAATGAAGTATTAGAGATTATACATAATGACTTATATAATTTAAAATTTTATAACTATATAGTTTGCAATATTGTAATTGACTTGTGGCTTGTTTTTGAAAATAAGAACGTGAGCCCCTAAGATGCATGTCCAAAACAACAAAGCTGCGCACATGGGACTTGTGGAGTAGAAATGATAATAACAATGTGAAGGGGTATGTGATTAGATCTGGGCTCGGACCACTGGTGTCATGCTCGTACCGTACTGTTGATAAGGTAGTGGTCTCAGCCTTTGTTGAGAGGTGGCAGCCTGAGACTAATACTTTCCATATGCCATTCGGTGAGATGACCATCACACTAGATGATGTGTCAAACATTTTGGGAATTCCGGTTGTGGGTTTATCACTTTCTACACCCCCTCATGATCATATTGCATCAAATTTGTTATTGAGAACATACTTAGGGGTGAGTGAGGCAGATGCCACATCGGAGTTGGATGACTATTCTGGTGAGTATGTGCGTCTCGAGTGGTTACGGTCGAGGTTTGGCCATGTGTGTGATACAGATGATGATGAGCTAGTGAGGTGTGCTTCTAGAGCCTATTTATTGTTCTTATTGGGATGTACCCTTTGTGCCGATAAGACTGGCACAAGGGTACAAGTCCAGTATCTAAGATTACTTACTAATCTCGACACCATTAGCCATTATGCATGGGGTGCAGAGGCCTTATCTTTCCTATATCGGCAGTTAGGTGTTGCTTCTAGGTCTAAGGTTAAGCAAATGTGTGGATATGTGACCTTGTTGGAGGCATGGGTGTATGAGCATATGCATCATATTGTTAGTCTGGGCTATGACATTAATTACTTAGAGAGTAGTCCCCGTGCGCTCCGATGGACTCCGAGGAGGGATACCGGGACAACTTGTGAAGATGTGCAGAAACTGAGACAACGACTTAACGATTTGAAGGCGGATGAGGTATATATTTATAGTGATAATGAAAAATTAGACTTAATTTTGCATTTGTTGCTCTTGGATGAATTGTTTGATACTAACTTATTTTTGTTTTTTTTCTTTCTTCAGGTTATATGGGAACCCTACAAATCTAGTAGACAACAACATCCATTACTAGATGTGGCATTCTACATAGGATTGATCAAGTGTTTCGACATTGTGGAGCCGTATTATCCCGAGAGAGTCTTGAGGCAATTTGGATGGGTACAAACGATCCCCCCTGCACCATGTGCTCCTCAGCGTGGTGGACGAGGTGCTTATGCGCAATCGTACAATCCCTTTTACGAGTACTTTGATAGTACGTGGGAGAGGTGGCCGTACCACTTATTGTCTGAAGATAGTCGCACTGTAGCAGTGAAGGCTCCATCTGACACCGTTGACGGCCACCTCCAGTGGTTCCATTATGTATCTCATCCGTACATCCAAAATCCGGCACTTAGGACTGCATTTGACCCCCACAGGACCGTGGCACCAGGATTTGGCAGGGTATGGATCCAAAGGCTTAAATTTTGAAATTGGTGGTGAAAATTGTTTATTTAGGCTCAAATTGGCTTATATTTTGAAATGGTATATAAATTGTTGCTTATATATGATTTTGTTACTTATAGGACTGTGTTGACCATATGTTGCATATCACTCGCCCTATTGTGGCATTGGGCGAGGATGAGGCCACAAGGCGTCCCTCTCACCTTTACAGGGCGATTGACAGTCTACAACATATCTTGGAAGGCACACACTTGAGCAACACCATGACATACCAGCGCCGCACTCAGCAGTGATCACCCGCTTTCATGTTCAGAAGTTTTTTTGATATGGCTGTCATTTTATGGACATGAATTATAATTGGTTGGCAGACATGGATTATGGACAAGTTGATTTTAGGTAAATGTAAGAAAATGGTTGCATGATAACTCGTAGGTAGCATGTACTATAATGAACACAAGGGCCAAAAGTTAATGACTAATTTTGAGGGTTATTTGTAATTAGGACCTTCTGTTTTTTATTTTGGCTAAAATTGGAGCATCTTAATTTAGTGACTTTGAAATTGCATAAAAACAATCCGAACAAATATTGGAGCACCACATATTATGATTGAAAGGGACAAAAACGTCATAACCACATATTATGATAATATTATGCATGAGTCAAGATCTAATAAAGGTTAATATCATCCCACATACATGGTACGTACGCCATAAAGGTTAAAAACAAATCACTAGATTTAATTAAGTTGAAATTCAATCATTATCAAGAGACACAATTTCCGGCGTAGGCATGTCACCATTAATTCCCTTGAACTCCTCAAGGCGATTTTGATATCCAATGTACCAACCACGTGCGGCATACGCGTCGGCATGTTTATGCCAGTCATCTGAAATAGGTGGCATAGGATGGCCCGGGGACAAGTGTACCTACGCATATTAATTAAGTGAATAATTTAGCAATGACAATTTTTCTACTATAAATTTACAATTACACAATCTATAGCCGTACCTGTACAAAATGATCACCGTTGACAAAACCAATCACTACTACAATAATATAAATAGACAACGGTGAAAAACCGTTGTCTATTTACCCAAAATTCTGTCGTCTAGGCGAGTGACGACTATAGTATATTTAGACAACGGTTTTTAACTGTTGTCTGAGTTAGTACATACAACAGTTATAATTTAAAACTGTTGTATAAAGTCCATCAAAAACCTTGATTTTCGTCCAAACAGTTGTCTCGCAATAGAATACACAACGTTTATAGATATAAAACTATTGTAGTAGCTGATGTCTAACAATAGTTATATGCTATAAACGTTGTCCGATGTATCTTTAAACATCATTTTTTATAAAAACCGTTACATAATTCAGGTTAAATTTGGTAGGAATGTTGTTAGTAGAGGCACTCAATAACAGTCTTGGCTAAAAAATGTTGTTAGTAAAGCATATACACATCTGTTGATAATCTAAAACCGTTGTGTAATTCATATGCCAACAACAGATTTAACTAAAAAATGTTGTTTTAATCACATATACACATCCGTTTATAACCTAAAACCGTTGTGTTATTTCACTATCCACAACTTGTTTTCCTCTAAAACCGTTGTCTAGGTTTGACCAACACAATGGTTATTCAACTAAAATCGTTGTCTAGGTTTGACTAACACAATATTTTTAAATTGACAACTGTTGTTTGTTTGATTCAAAATTTAACAGCTCTGCTTGCATCCAATTGGAATTAAATCTCACTAAATCCCTGCTTGCATCCAATTAAATCCACAACTATGGACAGCTCAAAAAGATCCATGAATTCAGTAAATTGGAATTGGAGTTTACAAAGTCATAGCAAACTCATTCACACATCCCTTGCTAATATTAACACCCTAAAAATTAATTGAAAGTAGCTTGATAGCTATACATATAAAAAAAGTACTTGTACAATTACACAAACTATAATGTCACTCAAACACTACAAGGAAACTAAAGATAGAAAAAGACAAAGTAAGAAATGATAGATTATTGCACTACGCCAAATACCCCCCTTATATATCAGTGAATAACTGATGTCTTTTCATGTTTTCGGGCGATGTCTAGGCAGGCGATGTCTAATGTACGTACTTAAGATATCGGTATTACACTGATATCTAAAATGAGTTTAGACATCTTTTTTGTTTACATTCTGATGTCCAATGGTCCCTTTAGATATCCGTTTTCCAATTTTCTGGAGCGTTAAGATTCTGAAACTGATATTAAAGACACTAAAGACATCGTTAATTACTATGTAAATGATCTAAAATCTGATTTAGACATCCGTTATCATATATTTATCGATATGAAAAACCCATTAAATGTATTTTTTTATGATTTCCATATCATATTTTATGTGATTTTTGATATTGTTAACTAGTTTAGATATCGTTTAAGTCTACAAGAACAGATCTCTATATTATGTTATATATCGGTTTTGGTGATGTAAATGGTTGTTTGAAAGTACCTAAAACATCTGTATTTTATATGTAACTGATATAAAAAACTATGTTGGACATCGAGTTTGTTAATAATTATTGATATTGTAATGTTACTTAGATATTGGTTGTTTTTGGTAAACTGATATTTATGCTATTTTATATTTCTGTGTTTTAACATAAACTGATATGAAATGTTACCTTAGATGTCGTTTTATACTCCTATAACTGATGTATATAGATTTTTGAATGTATCGAAAACATCTGTATTTGATATATAACTGATATAAAAGACCATTTTGGACATCAGGTTTTTTATATTTACTGTTATTGTAATGTTACTTAGATATTGGTTTTTTTTAACATAAACTGATATGAAATTTGTGCTATAATGTCACTGTTATTATCGAATTTGTACTACAATCCTGATATGAAAGATATAAATTTACATATATATATAAGCCTGAAATTGGTGCAATCTCAATCCATTCCATTACCATTAATTCCAACATATATCCAATACAAGTATTCCAAGACTTTCCGAAAAAGGATTACACATTGCACCAAAATATGGAGCATATATCCATAATGAATTACATCATCCCATCCTAGCTAGTATCTAAATTAAGCTAGCATCCCTTTACAAAAACCAATAATCAGCCCATGCATAGCATCCCTTTACAAAAACCAATAATCAGCCCATGCACTTGCACAAAAATAGGTGCATGATTCACCACTTCTAAAGGCTGCCTTCATTTACAAAATATTAATTGGCAGCACTTGTTACCTTTCTTCACACAAAAAATGCCAACACCTGGTTATATATAATTCAGCTTCAATATTCACACAAAAATGCCAATGTCTAACACATGTTCTAAGCTTCCTTGACAAAAAATTGGCAAATATGGCAGCACTACTAGCTAGCTTCAAAAACTTATCCAAAAAATGTCCAAACCCCACATACCAACTCCATCTGTCATCTACTGAATATAATTGGCAGAAACAAAGTTGCCCCATTCAATCCGGATCTGATCAAGTTGCTCCTGTGTGTAACTGGTTCGCTTTTTAGTCGGATTAGTCCACTGCAAACATTTAAAAACATGCAGAAGGCACCAAGTCAATTACAAACAGTAAATAAACCTAACATATATAAATATGAGGCATAAGGCTGGGCCATGCTATAATTAAGCCCAATCAAGTTGAAAGACAACTAGTAATTAAAGTGTTCAAACTAAGCTTGGCCATGTTATAAGGCTGCATACAGTATCACCAAGACATATATGCAATATAGCTATTAAAATAGTGAAGGCAGAGGCGCATAAAGTTATAAGCCTACATGCTATCAAAGTCACCTAGACATGCAATATTTGAAATAAAGCTGGCAAGACTATCAGACATCCAATAGGTATGTAGATCCAATTGAACTTCAAATGAAAAATGCAAAGTAGTAGTCCCAAATCCATAAATACCATAGTTCCTATCTGTGCAATCTATTAGTTATGTATATACATCTTCCATTCAATGGACTAGCAATCATTTATCCTACATTTTGCATAAATTAAATAATGATGAAGGCAGACTTCCAAACATATCCAATAATATCAAATAAAGGGTTTAGCCAATCAAACATCCAAAAGCCAACAATCCATTAACTATATACATTGACCAGTCCTAGCTAGGTACCAATCATTAGCTTGCATTTTTTATGCAAAATGAAAGATTGACAAAGCACTACACACAAAAACTCACAAGTGATCCAATAAACAAAGAGTCAATTGGATTCCTACCTTGGTCTCAAATCCCAGGTTCGTGTCCTCGATGATCTCCTTCATATACATCATCACATAGTAACCACATTCAACTCCACCAGGTTGTTTAGGACACTACACAAAATCAGAATCCAATTAATGACATGCAGATGGTTATTATGCATGATGCTTCCAATGATAGAAATATTTGTAAAAACAAACCACTAGATTAAATAATATATACTTACATAAAGATGCTTCCACTGTATTGTTTTCCGACTGTTCCTACCCGTAAGTACATTAAATTGTCGAATGGCACTAATATATCAACAAAATATCAGTATGTTTAAATTACAATATATGTAACCAAATTTGCAATGCATTTTAATGATTTAAAATGGCAAAAAAGCAACTCACGTGTTGACAACTTCCTTCCAGTCTGCGTCCTGGTTCAGTTTTGGAAGAGGGTCCAACACAAATATCGTGTCTTTGTCTTCATTGATAATTGTCAAAATCCAGTGCGAGCTAAGAGAAAAAATGATAATAATCATGCATAGATTAAGGCAGCAGAACATAGACTCAAAGTCAGTTTAACCAAATTAAAACCCTTACCCAGCATTGTACGGCACTAAGAAGACACGATCACATTTTCCTTGCTGAAAGCGTTCTGCTAAGTAGGTTGATCTACGCTCTGCATTTCCTACTCCTTTAGATATGCGTGCCGGATCCACAAAAGCAACCATTTCAACCATGTTTGTATCCACAAGCTTATCAAATAGGTGCCTATTCATATAAGTGAATTATTTTAAATCACAGTGTTTTAAAAGGGCAACAAAATATTTAAACATTTTGAACGATTCCCTAAATTACCTCATGTACACAACTATGCACGAGGCTGATAATTCTGACATCTCCATAACGGAAGTAATATCCTCTTTCAGGATATAAAGTCGTCGGACAGCTCCAAACACTTGTTCATCTATGTCAGTTGTGAGAGCCTTTCCAGATGTAGCCATCGCCTCCCTCGCGAAACGATACAGCAGCTTGCATTCGCTAGGAACTTTCTTCCCAAGGTCATCTTTCTTGAATAACTCCTTCACCATCATAGGAACCTGCCTTGTTTGTTTCTATGGTGTCAAATACAAACACTCAGTTTTGAGTCTTTAGATCAATATTCATGAAGTGTATACTTGGCACTTAAAAAAATTACAGTAGGGAGAGTTTAATTACCTTCACCTGCTGAACGATAATAAGTTCCCTCGGCCAAGCCACATGGCTTCCAACTGCTTGACCAACATTTACCAACTCGTCACCCACAGGAATTGGAAGCAAAGCAGCCACATTAGTGGCCATGTCAATTGAAACCCGCAAGCAGTCCTTTGCCAAAGGAACACCATGTATGGTCTCAGATTTCATCTCAACGACAGTACCATATGCGACAATGTTGTTGATGGATCCCACTGCCAGCATGCATGATTTCCCCTAAAAATAGATGACAAATGTCTCATAACCATAAAAGTCCAATACTGTGAGCTAAATGTCGCATAACCATGAAATTGAAGTCTGCTAGATAGATGTATGTCATATGAAAATATTAGCAATTACTGGTTCATTACCTTCAATGTGTCTGCATTATTTGTATCTTCCATATCCAGCCCCACTTCCACTTGCACTTTCAGATTTTGTTTATCCTCAGTATCTGGTTGCAGATCCACATACTTAGCTTTGTCCTCATAAAAGCAGCTTGCTTTATCGGACACCATACCTTGACCTTGAACAATATTGGGTGTCACCGGTTCCTTCCTAGCACCCTTTTCCTCTAACTTTTGAATCCTCTCCAATAGATCTTGATTTTCTTTTTTCAGAATGGCCAACAACTCATTCTTCGAAATTGTATCCCTCGCTTTTCTCGGAATGTTGAAGTAAGTTGAAGGGTTGACATTCCCCCCAACAGCTCTTACTCGACCAGAATGCTCGGGAGTCTCCAAAGCCATTGTTAGAATATCCTTAGAACCCTCTATCTTCAGCTCCCCTTTATTCTTTTTTTCCAACAACTCATCCTGCAAAAATTAATTTATCAGTTTAATTACAATAATAGCAATCACTTAGGCAATGTTAATTTACACTTGGTCATATATATGCTGCTTACAATGACTTTGGCAACCACTGCCACTTCATCATCCACCTTCCCATTCTTGTCTTCACGAGCTTTCTTCCATAGGAGGGAACGGTCCATCTCATCTTCCTCAACATTTTGCTTCCTCTATCCATATATACAACCAGCAAGTTAGACCAATTATTAGTGAGCAATTAATCAAAAGCAAAGAGAAGACAGTTTATTTATGGAGGAGCTTGTACCAAGTCTTCCTGCAACCCAATGTAGCCCTTGCGCGATAGTTTATGATGATATTTTCGCTTGCCTGTTATTTGTTTGTGAGCTTCATGTTTGGCCTGCAGTTAGAACAAGAAGTTGGGCAAACCTTTAAGGACAAAGTCATAGGTAAATCACACAATTATACATATCCATCATTAATGCAATATCTAACCACCAGAGTTGTTTAACATAAATACCAGAAAGTCATCTGTAAGCCTGGTAGCCACAAAAGTTGTCCATTGATCTTTTTGAATGAACTCATACACCTTGGGTGGGGTTTCTAGTGCTTTCGGATCGTCCTTGTACGGCAAAATGAATTTTTTTGTTAATGCAGTCTTGAACGATCTCCACTTGCTGCCAGCAGAAGCCAACACCATTTTTCTGCTTGTAGGGTCAAGATCAAATGCACCCTACAACCAACACCACATTGGTGAGACATCAAGGTCACATAAAACATATATATGTATCTATAAATATGGTTAAATATACAGAATTGAAGCCTATTTAATAATTAAGTAAGGTTAAGATCTACATTACCTGCACCTCTTCCCATATTTTTTGCTTTAGATTTTTATCCACTTTCGGCCACATTTCATCAGTGATGGGCACTGTGGTTCGGGTCACAACCCCTATGTAGGAAGCTAGTACTGGACGCGTTGCTCCTACTGGAACCCCATGCGGACTGTACTCCACCTTCAGCTTTTTTCCTAAAGCTTTTCTCACGAGCATGTCATGCATCTTTGTTGAACCACGAGAGGACATGCTACCCTCCGCAGCAGTAATGGTCTCCCCTGAGGTCAAGCAATCCTTGCTTGTATCTGCTTCATTACTCTTCCCTGCTGATACCTTGTAGGATTGTGACTTGACAGCTTTCTTCTCTGTGACAGCTTTCTTTGGTGTGGCAGCTTTCTTCGACTTGGCTGTTGACTTGGCATTGGATTTGACAGCAGCTCTTTTCTTTCTTCTTGGTGTAGCCATGTTCGCTGTCTAACTGTTGAAACTAACAAGTGTTAGGACAAAAAATATACAAAGATAGATTAAGAAATATATGGATAATTTTGTTGGCATTTAGAACCTTTTAACATAATCAAATTACATAACATTTTGGGGACAATAAAGTCTGAATATCATACCATTAACACTTAACACAAGTTACATAAATACATTTATAGTTACATGAATTAATCCTTTGCTTTCTTGGAGTAATCAATCCAAATACCCTCACAATTATCTCTCTTGTATGTGCCAACTTCCTCACCCAAGAGATCATCAAAATCATCAACAGATGGTAGTCCATTGCTAAATGATTGGTGGTCAAACACTGTGTCCTCTAACTCAGCCTCATAAGCACTATCATTAAAGTCACGATTAGGGGCTGCAAGAATCACTGACCAATTAGAGTTTAGAGGGTCTTCTACATAAAACACTTGCTTCACTTGGGAAGCCAAAGCGAAAACATCTCTCTTATGACCTATCCTATTTAGGTTAACCAAAGTGAACCCTAGCTCATCATTTTGTATTCCCTTATTATTCTCTACCCATTCACACTTAAACAAAGGCACCCGAAATACATTGTAATCAAGCTCCCAGATTTCTTTGATAACCCCATAGAAACACATGTTCGTGTATACAGGATTTTTATCCTTCGCGCTCGCCACCTGCATGGTCGTGGCTGTCAAGCTCACCCCACTATTTTGAACAGCACGAACATCGTCACGTGCCTTGGTGTGATAATGGCACCCTCCTATCTCATAACCCTCATATTTTAGCACACTCATAGGTGGACCTTCAGCTAGCCGCCTCAATGAGTCTGTTATGTTCTTTTCTTCATGATTGATATCATATGCCACCTAATCAAATAAATTTTAAAGAAGACTTATTAAAATTGTTGGACATGCACCAAATGAGTGTACTAGCTAGTGAATTACTGTGCTTTCAAAATGTTACACATTTACCTTGGCACGTAACCAGTAGATAAATGTCCGGTTGTGCTCTTCTAGCAGCCACTTCTCACTCTTTTTCTTACTTGAATGAATATCATTCAAGTAGGACTTATGTAATCTACAAATAGATTACAATAACTCATAACTATGTAAATGATACTTAATTTACAATAAATCAAATTACAATAAGCTAAGTCTAGAAATTGACATACTCGGCATAAGGTTCCACTTCTGAGGCATTCTCCAAAACCAAACGATGAGCTTGCTCCCATTCTTCACGCTGTACTGAATATACCTTAGCACCGGACAGCGGTCTGCTCATGTTTGGGATACCCATGCGCGAAGAAGATGGAAGTCCAATAGGTTTCAGATTCGACAAGTACTCCGAACAAAATTCCACAGCTTCCTCAACAATATAACCCTCAGCAATGCTGCCCTCTGGTCGCAAACGGTTCCGTACATAACCCTTTAACACTTTCATGCCTCTTTCAAATGGATACATCCATCTAAAATAAACAGGTCCGCACAATTTCACCTCTCGAATAAGGTGAACAGTTAGATGCACCATAATATCGAAGAAGGAAGGTGGGAAAACCTTCTCCAGCAAACACAAGGTGATAACGAGATCATCTTGGATTTTATCCAACTTCGAAACATCGACCACTTTATTGCATAGAGAATTGAAGAAGAAACAAAACCTAGTGATTGCATATCTCACATGCTTTGGTAACACTGAACGTATGGCAACCGGTAGCAGTTGTTGCATCAAAATGTGGCAATCGTGAGACTTAAGACCAAAAAGTTTCAGCTCTTCCATGGACACTAGGTTTTGTATATTTGAAGAGTAACCTTGTGGGACCTTTGTTCCTAACAAACACTTGCATATAGCTCTTTTTTCATCCCGAGTCAGCGTATATGGAGCTGCCGGTAAAAACGTTCTCTTATTCCCTATTTCTGGTGCCAAATCAAGTCGAACCCCCATTTCCATAAGGTCTAAACGGGCAGCCACCCCATCTTTTGTCTTCCCTGGAATGTTAAGTAAAGTTCCAATTATACTCTCACACACGTTCTTTTCAATGTGCATTACATCTAGGGCATGCCGAATATAGAGTGACTTCCAATATTCAAGGTCAAAGAAGATAGATCTTTTCTTCCAACATGGAGTATGAGTTTCGCCACACACGCTGCTCTTTGCTTGTTTCTTGCCAAACTTACAATTGATTCCCGACACCTTTTCTAAGACTTCCTCTCCAGTTAGAGGTGTAGGAGCCTCACCCAATTCCTGCTTGTTATTAAAAGCAGCCATTTGTTTCCGATATGGGTGGTGGCGGGGTAAGAATTTTCTGTGTCCTTGGAAACAGATTTTCTTACCGTGTTTCAACCGATCAGAATCGGTGTTTTCTCCACATATGGGACATGCTTTATAGCCTTTAACTGTGCAACCAGACAAGTTACCGTACGCCGGAAAATCATTGATTGTCCATAAAAGTACAGCCTTCAAAGTAAATGTATTCTTTCAGAATCCATCATAAACTCCGTCTATTCCCTTCCAAAGTGCTTTCAAATCTTCAACTAACGGTTGTAAATACACATCTATATTGTTTCCGGGCTGCCTAGGACCAGAAATCAACAATGTTAATATCATAAACTTCCTCTTCATGCATAACCAAGGAGGAAGATTATAAGTCACCAAGATGACGGGCCAACAACTATATCGGCTGCTGAGGGAACTATGTGGATTTATCCCATCAGGCGAAAGGGCGAGCCTTAGATTTCTAGGGTCACAAGAAAAATCAGGCCACTTATGGTCCACCAACTTCCAAGCTGGAGAATCAGCTGGATGACGCATCATTCCATCACTCGCTCTGTTATCGGCATGCCAAGTTAAGTTCTTTGATGACTCACAAGATTTAAACATTCGTTTAAACCTTGGAATGGGTGGAAAGTACCACAAGACTTTGGCTGGCACCCCTTCCTTCTCAATTAATCCCTTATTTACCTTCCACCGAGGAAGGTCACAGTTGGGGCACCTTGTTGCATCTTCATACTCATTTCGATATAAGATACAATCATTCGGGCAAACATGTATCTTTTGGTAATCCATTCCTAGAGCAGACAATGTTTTCTTCGCCTCATACATAGACAATGGTAGAACATTTCCCTTTGGAAGCATGTCTCCAAAAGCAACCAACATATCAGAAAAGAAATTGTCTGTCACCCCATGCTTTGCCTTCAAGTTTAACAATTTGACCAACGCAGATAACTTGCTATAAGTTTCACAACCAGCGTATAAGGGTCTCTCTCCTTCATCAACAAATTTCCTAAACTCATCTGGATCCTCGGAGAAATTATCATAGGCACCTTCACACATGTCAACTGTTTCAGACCCGAAGACACCATGTTCAGATCCCTCTCTTCCAAAAACAGATTCTTCACCATGCCATATCCACTTCTCATACCATTGATCAATACCGTTAAAGTACAGATGCTCCCTTACAACTCTAACAGACCATTTACGCAAGTTCCCACATTTCACACAAGGACAATGCAAGTAGTCACAATTGGCAGCATTCCCTAATGCAAACCTCAAAAAATTCTCAACTCCCACCTCATACTCCATAGACCTTCTATCAGCATGTATCCATGATTTATCCATGATATCTCATATCTCAACTTCACATAGAAAGATAAACCAATTAAATATTCTATTAGGTAAATTAAGATGCAAATTTTGTAGCTTTTCAAAGCTACCTACCTATATATATCACAATTTATTTGTCAAACATGTTATTAACTCACAGTAGGTTGCACTAAAAGACAATTTAGTCCTATCATGAATGTGATCAAAGAAAATAGTTGGGAAGAATACCTTTGTTAGCAACTCCTGTAGGGATTGTAAGTACTCTATTATATTCTCTCTAAAACTGCCATGAAAACAAATGATACATAGTTAATTAGAAAAATGTCCAAACTCTAACATAGGCATAGTTACAAATATGAAAGACCATTTCTGCATTAAAGCCTAAGGATTAGGAACCACACGTTTATGTAAGCATGAAAATAGGGACATTTCGAGAAAACACTAGACCAGACCAAAAAAACAAGCCCAGGCAACCATTCTTCAGAACCAAGTATTTGAATAGCATAATTTCTTAAAAGCTAAGTGATTAAATCTAATGGCAAACACAAGGTGATTGCAGAAGTAGTAGACTCATTAACAAACTTTTAACAACTAATGAAATTCAATTAAAAGTATTATATATGTCTTGATCTCTGCTATCTCGGAATCCATGTATCAGCCCATTTAATTTGTCATCTGCAGTTTCTACATAAAGCTTATAATAGTTGAGAGCAATCCAATCCCACTCCCATCTTTTATCTCATAATTAGTGTATAATATCTATGTTTTCTCCATCAACAAAAGAGAGATTTTCCATTAGATTCATAGAAAACCCCTAATTTCAAGAAACCAAAGAACCTAAAAAATCCCTAATTTGAAGAAAAACCTCAAGAACATCAAACCCTAACTTCAGCTAATGAACCCATGAGGATGAGGTGGTGAGAAGAGGACAAAGAGAAATTAATTACCGACGAGAGATCGAGAAGGAGAACCCAGAATGAGAACGAGAAAGAGAGCCCACAGATGCACTCGACCACCGACGCACACCACCACAGACGCACGCGACGATCGATGCAATGCACACCACCACAGATGCACGCGACGCCGGCCAGGTCAGCGGCAAGGCAACGTCGACTGAGTGAGGATGAGAACGAGAGAGGAGTACGTACGGGCTGGGCGTGAGTGAATGTGTACTGTGAGTCAATTAATGTGTCTAAGTGTGAGAGGGAGTGTGTCTGAGTCTTGGGTAAAATTTAAGTTGGGGGGAAAATTATGCGCCTCTTTTTTTTAGATAAAACAAAGTTATCAGTTAACGGTTTATATATCCGTTTTTAATCAAAATGCAAAAATTAAGATATCGCAAAAATTATTTAAAATTATTAGGTGATATCTTAATAAATTACGATATCGTCGGAAAAAACATCTGATATCTAAAATTATTTAATATCAGTTTTTACCAAAACTGATATTAAACAAGTGATGTCTATCAAGGTTTTTGGCGTAGTGTTGGTTGTCTGACTTGTTCT
Source organism: Dryas octopetala (assembly GCF_963921425.1). NCBI lineage: Eukaryota > Viridiplantae > Streptophyta > Magnoliopsida > Rosales > Rosaceae > Dryas > Dryas octopetala. Next base: position 23,972,090 of record NC_141366.1, read on the forward strand.
TCTTTCCTGCTCATCTTGCATCATAAAATGACTCCATTTTGAAGTGTCCTTGGCAATTCTAAACTAGCACTTCCTCTCCTCCTCATCTGCAATTCAAAATACATACAAGCGTGTCTATCATTAATCAAGTTTCTTCCAGATCTTCTATAGCTGTATTCAGCATGAAAACCAGATTTTAAACTCAATAAAAGCCATGGCATGGTCTAAGCTAAGTAATCATGCAAAGTCAGCCATATACATACCAAAATAACTGAATTTGCAAGATTAGTCGATAAACTGCCCCTAGCATATATGTACCAAAAATAATGCATGTCTACACAACCTAGTTAGCTTATCACTAGTAGCAAGGCAAATAACAGCCACACATCGAGCTATTGAATACAAAGCTTATTTTGCAACCCTTGTACTTCCTCTCCTCCTCATCTACAATTCAATATACATACAACTTAATTACAATCTAATGGAAGTCAATGTACTTAATCGAAGCTGCAACTTAATTTGCGTACCAAATGAGTAACTCAAGGATAAAAAGATCCTAATAAACTTTAGATGGACCTTAGGGAATGTTTACAAAGATGCAAATTGCTCAACTGATCGAATAGGAGAGTTTTAAAAAAATGAAAAGATTAATGAATTGTTGACTGCCAGCAAATAGATTCATCAAAACATTTCAGATGCAAAGGCAATTAAAACCGTAGAGCGATAAGATAATATTCTATACTATTTATGTTTTGAAGTGTCTGACCTGGAAGAAAGATCACAGATTCTTCTTTGGCCAGCTTGAAGTGTCTGACCTACAAAAACAAATGAGCTTCTTTTTCAGGGAGGCATTATCAAGGAATACTCATTAAGCTCAGGATATTAGTCAAATGGGTCTGAATATTTAGACTTGAAATATATTAGTCAAGTGATATTAATGAATAGAAAGTGATAGTGATAGCCACAACTTCAGGAAAAAAAAAAAAAAAAGGCCATCTATAAGCATTTGGTACTTTTATGTTCAGATTACCTCCAACTTCTTTTTTCTTGTCTTATTATAAAAGCAAGAATATTTGAAAGAGGTTAAGAAATAGTATTATGTTCCAGCAAAGAAGGCTAAAGGAATCATGAGCTCCCACCCATTAATAACCATGCTGCAAAATTTAATTCATTCAAACAGTGAAGATATTTCTACATTGGAACCACGTACAAAGTACTTTGTTTCTTCCCACATTGGAAGACAGATGAAGAAAACAAACAAGTTCCTCAAGGATGACAGAGTTTTGACACTCTACTCATGAAGCAAAAGCCACTTCAACACAAAAGACATACAACCAAAGCACATTTAAGAAATTAATAATAAAAATAAATAATAAGTTTTTACAACTAAAGCATCCAATAAGGAAGTTATATGCTAATGTCTACTCCCAAGACACTACATACCACAAAATTGCAACGAAGAGTCCTACTTTCCCATTTTTAACCAAACATGAGAAAGTTCATCAACATTAGCATTAATGACATGCAATACATGTGCCCATGCAGCTTTTGAGAATAAGAAGCTTACAGAATGACACTTTTTATATAGAGCTAATTAATGAGGAAAGCATATAATTGGCAGGAGAAGAAGAAATAACTCATGAAAAATGTTTGCAAGGGTACTTAAGGACTTAATTTTTTTTTTTTTTTTATTCTTCATGAGACTTAACTGCAAGACGTATTGCAACTCCAACTTACCCCACTTTGACCTCAGCTAAGCTTAAGGGCAAACACGTACTGGCAAAAACATTCAAAGACCAAGGAGGGATGCAGTTATTTAGATTCAAGCCATGTCATAGCACACATCTGAATATGTACAATAACAGTTTGGATTAGATGAGTTTTGTTTATGCCCTTATTATATATGTAATTATAAAATGTCTAGAAAATCATTTTCATCTAACAGGTTAGACAAGTGACTGTGGCATAACATTTATAGTAGCTTCACTTTAAATTATTGTTCTGTTATAGTTTAGCATTAGGAGACTCAATCAAGTGAGTCACCAAACTAGACATCCCTTAAACAAAATTTTGCCCAGTCATCACATTATTTCTTTTTTGTCTTTTTCCTTTTATGGCTTGGCAAGATACAAACATGGACCTAACCACACAACATTTACTCACACAACCAGCAAATAAACATACCAAAAGCGAAGTCCACAAATAGACCCTCTCAGATTATACTTCAATTGAATATAACACAATAACTTATTGTTATCAATAGAATAGTTAAGACCACCCACACTATTAAAATAGACCCTCCAGATTAAGATTTAAGGAGACTAATCTACTAACACTATCATATAACTAAGTACTGCCAATTTGAATGGAAGCTTCACTTTAAGTAATGGAATTTCATGTACCTACCATCTAGTTTCGAAGATATTATTTCTGAACCATTGAAACCGATGAACAGCAATACTTACTCTTCCCTGTAAAAGATTGAGAAATGCATTAATCAAACTTAAACTCAAACTCATATATTTTTGAGCATGCACAGTCCATGTCATTTTTGAGCCCACACTAACTCAAACTCATATATTTGCAACTCAAATTCAAGATACTTTGACCAAACCACATACTTTCATCAAGGTATAAACTTAAAAGTACAAGTTTAGCTAGCATATTAAAGGGTGAATTGTGATATAACTCACATGATGATCATCATTGCTTCACTGGATTGCTCTTGTCATTCACTTATTGACATACCAAAACTAAAGTCCACAAATGATGAGCAATTTAAAGATGATATTGGTAGCGAATCAATATTGCAAAAATGATTTGCACAAATTATTTATATTAATAGTCAATACTTAAAGCTTAATGAGAACAAAGAAAATAGATAAATTCACTATCAGCTGCCATGCTAGAAAAAGCAGAAAAGACATACCACACTTTTCAGTACAATATCTTAATGATCAGATACCGAGCTTAGGACATAAAATGAAAATCAATGACAGCCATCAAGCATCAAGTTGTAGTTACACTGTTTTACATTACAAAGTGTAGTAGTGTTTGTATTGTCTCACTAGAATGAATTTCTTGTCCACTGCTTTTTAATTTTACTGTTTGTAGCAATAAAGTTTCTGTTTCTTTTAAAAAAGATTAAATAAAAGTATCAGAAAATGAAGCATCCTGTGTACAAATAGGTAATGCATCTTAATGAGTCCACCCCGTACAAAAAGTCAAATAAAAACAGAAATAAAATATATTGCTACTTGAATATAGCTTCCAATTGGAATTATATGATAGAATGTAAACAAAAGTCCATCAACTCATTGATATTAATGAGCCCATCAAAATAAGACTTGCATATAATCTACGATACCACACAGTTTTGTTCGTGTATGAGTTGTGCTAGCAAGTGCTAGCCTAAGAACATCAATGTGAGATGGCTTGGCTATATAATTGATTATAGGTATCTCCATTAGTGACTAATCTTCTTTTAAGCATTGCGTCATATTGACTTCTTTTTTTGTCAAGTTGGTGCGCCTCTGTTTTGATTGTATCTTTGGTGTTTTCTGTTTCTGGGTTTCTATTGGTAGTGGGTTCTCTTTCCTTGTAACACTTTGTGTCTTGATTTGTAGACTGAGGGTAGTTTCTTTTGTGGACTGCTGGTCCACTTTTGATTGCAATTTTTTCCCAAATAAAATTGTGTACTCTATTTTATTAAATGAAATAAAATACATATCCTGAGAGCACAGGTTGTGCAATCTGAAAGGTTTTCTTTTTCAAAAAGGAACAGAGATTTTATTAAATGAAAAGTCTGAGTTACAAAACTAAAATCGAGCCGTGAACAAGAGGTGCACCATCTAGACAAAGCTACAAAGAAAAAATCTTCAGAACAGCAAAATACAAACTTCTCCTAACTGCCAACATCAAGAATGCAGAAATCAGCTAACAGCAGCAGCCCAATCCGAATTTAGTACGAAGAAAGGACAGTCTAAATTCAGCTGCTACCACTGCTCACAAACAAGCCCAAAACCTCACCCTATCTCGTAAGGACCACTCCACCTCCCCTAACTTTTAATAAAATACTCCAGTGTTTCTAACCAATTCACCGAAAAAACGGCCATAACTCCTCACTTCCTCAAAACTTTAGCCTTCCTTACTTCCTCAAAACTTTAGCCTTCCTTCCTCCCTCAAAAACACAAAGTTTCTCAACTAATAATGATACACAAGGCCGGAATGCCCAACTAATCAAAGCCTCTCCAAAGAGCTTATGCCAAAATCCAAGAGCTATTGGGCAAGAGAGAAATAATTATCAATATTTTCTGCTCCAATTGTACATTGAACACCTACAGAGGGTGATAGGCAGATATTTCTCCTCTTGCGTTGGATAATATTGTAAGTACTGACCCTCCCATGAGCAACTATCCAAGCAAAGATTTTTACTTTTGAAAACCAACAATAGAAAGTCATCCACATTGAGGAAAACATTTACTCCAAATGCATTCAAGATCAATGGTGCTTTCCTTGACAAGCTATCATTTACCTTTTTTAGGTTGAATGGGATAGAATTAGATTCTTAGCTTCTCTTTAGGCATCTTTATCAAAGCATTTTAGAGATCTTCCTTTTAGTATAATTCACAAGAGATTGTGGACCAGTTTTGAGTAAAGTAATATGTTTTCTGTTTGATGATTATAAGTCTTATTCTGATGGAGTTCTTGTCCATCCTTCTTGTTATTTTCCTTTTTTTGCAGTCCTTGCAGCTACTTGTGATAGCCACAGTCCACCTTATCACTAACATAAAGGATATGAGCATGGTATGAATGTAAATGGGTTTTTTGCAAATAAAATGTCTTCATCTAACAGAGAAACAAAAATTAAAATAAATAAATAAAAACCTAGAAGACTATAAACGAAATTTCAATACCATGCATTATACAGCAGTATTTCAAAACCACATAACAAAATAAGGGGAAAAAGGAGAAAGGAACCACACCTCTGCAATACTGACAGCTTACAGCTTCCCTGCCATATGTAAAAAGGGAAAAAGGGTCAAGATGAAAAGTTTTAAGTAATACAAGTTGTAACATGGCAAGATAATCTCAAAGAATTGGACTTTTAACAAGACTTGCAAGACACAACAGATTGACCATCTATTCACATCACAGAAATTACTCCTCAAACTTCACAAATCTATATTAATGTTCCAAATTCCTCCAATTTTTTATCAACAGGAACCTCAATGTTTTGACAGAGTAACCTATCATTCCGGAGTTCCTTATTTCTTTTCCCCTAAACACCTAGGGCCCGTTTTGTTCGTAGATTGGAAGCTTGGGAATGGGAAAATAATTCCATTCTAATGTCTGGTAAGTGCAAGCATGGGAAAACAATTTCTGGTTCATGGGAAAGTGATGCCCCAAAAGAGGGAAAATGAAACCCTCTTGCTAGCTTGGGTTTGGTTTGTCCTTCCCATGGGAAAGCATTAATGAAATTTTTTCAAGACCATATTACCCCTTTTAATAATTGAAAATATCAATTCTATCCATAACAAACAATTGGCATTCGTTTGTATTTATTATATATAATAAACAGGGGTATAATTGGAAAACTAAACCATTTTTGTTTCCTAATCTTGTACAAACCAAACATGGGAAAGGAAATAAAAATACAATTCCTGGTTACTTTACAAGAATTACCAAACATTATCTTGCATTCCCTTCCTCCTGGAAAATACACAAAGGCTAAGATACAGAACCAATCACTAAAATGATTAACCGTCCAAATGCATACCATGAAAAGTAAATCAGTGTAATTTATAAAATACATACATACATATATATATGAGTATATAAAGAGAATGGAGGGAGAGAGAGGGGACAGACCAGCAGTCGCCAAGCATTCCAAGAACAGCTCCTAGCTGAGAGCACAACTCCGGCGTGTTACCCATCGTTTCTAACTGATCTCTGATGTCTTCTGCACATAGACTGAGTCTTGATTTCGCACTTTCTATGTTCTGGGCTCGGAATGCCTACACAGCATACAATAAATGACAGCACCAAAAAGTTAACCCAGCAAAGCAAGAAAAAGGAATGCAATACCAAGAACTCAAATCAAAGGCCATACATACAATACTGACCCTCATGGCTTGTTGCACCAAAAAAGCACCTCTCTCCAAAGACACGTCTTCATATATAACTGTCTTGTTATTATCATTGTTGCTGTCATTCGCTGAATCTTGTTTATCCTCTGCATTATGAGCCCTCTTGATTCTGGCATGACCTTCGATGAAGCGATCCACCAAACCCTGAAGATTGGAATCCGCCTCGATCTTTTGAATGTCAGCTCCACACAATGGACAGTCCTTGAATTTTGAAATACAAACTCTAAAACAACAAACCCAATTCAACACAAATGAGCAATTTAGAAAAGAAAAGAAACCCAATTCGAAAAAAAGAACAAAAAAAACAAGTAATCAAGAAAAGAAAAGAAACCCAATACAAACACAATGAAACTTAAGAAAAATAAAAGAAACCTAATAAAAGAACAATGAAAATTCAGAGTATGGTATGGTTTGCCTGCAAAAGGAATGAGAACAAGGGACTCATTTGGCGGAGTCGAACAAAAGGGCGTGGCATATCATGCAGCTGAGAGGACCAAGCTTGAATGTCTGAGAATCGTAACCCAAGGGGCATTTTGGGGAAACTGTGGTGGTGTTAAAACCATATCAGATTCCACAGATCCAGTCGCTTTGGTCTGGTCCTATCCGACCCAACCCAGGAACAAGTGTTTTAGAGTTCTTCAAGTCGAAGTGGATAACATAGATTCTCTACCCCATTTTGAGTTTAAGGTGAAAGGGCGAGGGCGAGGTCAGAGAGCGAGGGCGAGGGCGAGGGCGAGGTCGATCGATGGAGGGAAAGGGCGAGGGAGTTTGAGCGGGAGGCTGTGAGAGAGATAGAGAGAGTGAGGAGAATAGAAGAGGAAGTTTGATAGTGAGAGAGAGAGAGGGCAGATCGAGAGGGCAGATCGAGAGGGTTTGAGAGGGAGAGGGAGAGGGAGAAAGAGAGAGAGCGGATCGAGGGAAAGAGAAAGAAGGTTTGTATGTGTGATAAAGGAGGATTAATGAAGATACTGTAGCACCGGTTTTTTTCATTTCCTTTCACATACAAAACGGTCGCAGCTAGTAAGTGTTGTTTAGGCAATTTCATAAACTCTACTCTGCCAAAAACTATTGGATTTCATGCATTCATACAACGGCTTTTTAAAAATTGTTGTGTGTTAAAATTACACAACAGTTTTTAACAAACTGTTGTGTAGGTAGTGTCGTCTATTAACATTATTGTAGTAGTGAATGCTAATCTCACGGAGCTCAACGTTCTGATGTGCTTCTGAGTGTGCATATAGTGGGAAACACGTAAGGCATAACGATCTACATAAATGGATCACAGGTACACCATAACATGTGGCGATAATATATCCCATCTCGGGCATGGTCATCCAATGATCTCTGGGTGCAGGGGTGTCATCAAAATAATCAAGTACCCTCTGAAACTCTATAACTCGCTCGCGCACATGGAAAACCGACTCAAACAAAGTCGGTGTATGTAGCAGTGTCCTGGATAAGTCTGTGCGTACCTTTCGCCAAGCATCCACTCCAAATCTCATAGCTGCAGCTACAACTCTATATCCACAATTACCATCTGGTAAGACGTCGGTTACACTAGAAATGTACGGTCTCATGATGGGTTGAAACTGGTCTATATACCGATGTGGCTGAGCAAATGGAATGGGCGAACTCGTCTTCACTTTGTTGGCCCGTTTTTTTAGTTTCTTTTTTGGCGAGCTACAGCCAACATTGCCAATGGACGGTGAGGGTGAATGACTGTCACAACCGGAAAGTACGTACTCAAATGCGGATGGCAAATGCCTAGTAGAGGTTTCAGCTTTATTTGGGCGGCCCCTAGTCTTGGTCTTCACTTGTGGTTCTCTCAGAGTAGTGGAACTTGGATTCATAAGCTCTTCTAACTTCAAACTTATGTGCTTCTGGGTGTCTGCATCTTGCTCTTCCATCCATTTTATTAGTCTATCTACTGTGGCATTAACTGGAGGATCTGAGAGTTTTGTGACCTCCGGTTCCCTATTGTAATCCAACTTTCTCCAATAAGGATGAAGGGAGTCAAGTGGAATAGGCCGGTTACGTCATCTATACGACAAAATCTCATGTGCACATGGCAACTCGTGTGTCCGACGAATGGTGCAATCACATGGTAAGGCACCTCCAATCCATTCAGCCCTGTACAATATGAAAGAAGTGAATAAATTATTGGTACAAACTAAATAAGTGTTTAATGCGTAGAATGAAGGTTAGTTAGTGAAGGTACCTTCTTATCTCACAACCAATTATATTCAATGCTGTATCTGATACATAGCCTAACAATTCCTTCATCTCCTTATGTTTCCTGACACTATGCTAGATAAAACAACGGCTTTTCTCAAATGATGCCATAATGTGTGTATGCTACAACTCTATCAATATATGAATATGCTGCCATGATAACTCAAAACTAAGCTGACTAGTGCCAAGTTCCTTCTTTAACCTTGAATGTGCACTTTCAGCCCTGTTCATAACAAGAAGTTAGTATGTGTGTCTAAGCATATAACAAGTCAATGATAACAAAAATAGACTACCTGTTCGAAGTGGTGTTACCAAGGTGCATACAAGCATCTGTCCATGCAGCCACAAACCTCTCCTTATAAGGTATCAACCAACTATCCTTAATGTACTCAATAGCTCCGGCGTATGAACAAAAGTTGGTTTCCATGTCACGCAAACGACTCACATACTCATCCTCGCTCTCCGATCCAACCAAACAATTCCAGGCACCATTAAACTTCTCCCAATGGTCAACCGTACCAAACAACTTCCTGCAATTTTTCAACACATTTTTGCTAATGTGCCATCTACACAATAAATGTCTGGCACTAGGAAACACTTTAGGGATTGCAGACATGAGTGCTAGTTCCCGATCTGTGACAATCACGTTAGGAAGACAGTCATCATTCAATAAAGACCGTACTCTACCCAAAGCCCATGTATAATTATCCTCCTTCTCAGAACATATATAAGCGAATGCAACAGAGAATGTCATGCTAGTGGAAGTCACACCCACAATCTCAAAAAGTGGCCAACGGTACCTATTAGTCTTATAAGTGCAATCCATTATCAGTACATGCGGAAATGTACGTAATATATCAACACTCTCAGGATGAGTCCAAAACAGGTCAGTCACAACATCACCAGAACTTCTATGCCACTCAACATAATTATGTTCTCTCAGCTTAGTTAGCAATACTTGCATCTCTGATCTACCGGCCCTCTCGATGACCCTATTTTTTGCCTAGCATTGTATACTGTCTTGATTATTGATGTATTCTGTGGATTCTTACTTTTTATGGTCTTCAATATATCTTTCGGTTTTACCAAAGTCTTGGACAAAGCCACTAACAATGAATTCTCTTCTTCAGTTAATCTGCCTGCGAATGAATGTCCTTAAATATACTCTGAAAGTACATGGTTATGCACTCCACATGCAACCTCCAACTCCCATTGATCACCACATCCAGTGTTCACCGCCTTCAACGAGAATGGACATCCACATTTCTTCGAACGGGTGTCCTTAGAGTCATCAGAAACCGGTTGCTTACGGCTAGCAGCATCGGATGTTTGGTCGCCTGAATCTGACTTTGATGACTTTCTTGATCTATTTGGCTCATATTGACCATTTCTCTCACAAGCAAATTTGATCCAAGCTCTCTTACCACGAACCCCGCCTGCATCAGACCTTCTAATGACAATTACCATGTTGTTCCTTTTTCCTTGTGCACGAATCCAACTAACCATTGAATCCTTACTTTGAAACACCTACACATGACAATTATATATATTATTTACAATTCATATTTAGGTATGCATAAATCATAATTCCCGGCCATACAAACAATGTTTACCTCCGCTGTTGTGAATTCATTGGTGTAGTCAAAATTGCACCTTCCTTCAACTATACTGAGTTCGGTGGAAGCACCCACTTGCTGCTCCTATTCAGCAAAAAAAAAAAATTATTTTTGTCCCAATATTCGACGGGAAGCCACCGAAAATATCACATATATTCGGTGGCTAAGTACCGAATATGCAAACAAAGTTCGACAATTGACTACCGAATGAAACAATTATACGTTGGTCATTCGGAAAAAAAAAAAAAAGTAGTTGTGTCCCAGTATTCGACGGGAACCCACCGAATAAATCATATATATTCGGTGGATAAGTACCGAATATACCAATATAGTTCGACAATTGCCTACCGAATGAAACTATTTAAAAAACTATACGTTTTTCATTCGGTGGCTATCTGCCGAACGGTGGTATAAACTTCGGTGACAAACCACCGAATATATTGTCATTTTTCGACCGGCATCGACCGAACAAATGTGTAAAAAATTGACATTACATTTATAAACGGTGGATACCTACCGAAATATGTACATTTATTCGGTGACCATCCACCGAAATATAATGTATATTTCGGTACTGGTTTACCGAATAAAAACACGAACTCACAGTTTTTCAGCCGCGAAAAATTTCATAAAAACTCAAAAAAAACTCAAACTTACTTCATTTGATGACTCCAAATTGTTGTTCTGATTGTCCATTTGTCAAAAGTAGGTGATTTGGATACAATGAATTTGTTTACAAAAACAATCTATGTCTAGGGTTTGGTTGAAGATGGTGGTGGTGGTAGAAGAGAGTGGAGTGTTGTTTGATGATGGTGGTATACGTGGGTGGAGCCAGCGGGTGGGATTGTTTAAAACAACAATCTATATCTAGGGTAGAAGGTTGATGATGGTGGTGGTGAAAGGTGGAAGATGAAGGTTGAAGATGGTGGTGGTGGAAGGTTGAAGATGGTGGTGAAGATGATGGTGCTCCTCAGCTGGTGGTTGAAGATGGTAGGGGGTGTTGGGAGAAAAATTTTATCCCAAATATTAGATGTCCTTTATGGTCAATTTGCTATAGGGTATATATGTCTTTTACTAAATTAAATCTAGGGTGGTCAACTAAGCACAATAGGGTGGTCGGAATAGCCGCCCCCTTAAAGAAATATTAAAATTAGAAAAAACAATGAAGGAGTGCAGATGGAGTTTTTTGTAGTGCGAAATTTGCCTCCCAAAAAAAAAAAGAAAGTTAATTTGACTCAATTAAACAGCTAGCAATTTGTTTGTTCATTACTCGATCATGGTACTATCTTGACAATTTATAGGCCAAACCAAATTCCAAGTGTCCCTGCCCCTAATTGGACGGTGTGCACTGGTTTGACTCTCCTCCTTGAAAGGTCAATTCCTTGCTCTTAGTTGATGCTCTTAGTATATCTTGTGCTAGAGTTGTAGTTACTTTGCTTTTATGGGCTTCGGCACCCAAATGTACCTAAAAAAAATATGTACGCAACTATATTTAATAGGGAGTGAAAAAGGTTAAATTGAACTTGAACCCAACCCAGATGTACTCGATCATAGGCAACCCAGATCCATTCGATATTTCATGAGTTAAGATTGGGTTCAAAAATTCTTCACCTGGCCAAATTGGAGCCTAAACTCGAAAGACCCACTCAATTTGTCCAAATTGCACACCTAGTTATATGTATGCAATAGAAGATTTTATCATATTTAGCGCAAAAGAGGTAGATAGGATGACATTTATGATATGTCACTAAGAAAATAATATTACCAAAAGTTGCACACGTGCCACCGGTAATCTAAACTATATATTAATTTGAGACTCATCAAGAGATCCACAACTGTGCCTATATGATTTGTACCACTCTTCTATGTCATGACATGTACAACTCTTACTTACATGCAAAATATGACAAATATTTTCATATTACTCCAAAATTTAGGAGGCACCCACAATATTAACAATTATATATATATATATATTCTAGGTGGACACTGTGAATATTTGTGCGCAATAGATAAGGAATGGTAGGTGAGAAAACTAAGGTGTTTTGCCCCTATAAAATGTCATATTTTCTACCACCTTGATCAGACTCGCTGAGCTAGTAATGTAGATACTCATGTCAAGGAGTTGAATATCCAACCAATGTAGAAGGGTGAGTACTCTTCTCCTTTGTACCAAGTCCACCACCAAACCTATGTAGGGCTTATACATTTAGTAGAAAGCATCTACTCACACACTCATGAACAAAGTTAGATCTTCTTCTCATCATTCCCTTCAGATCAAGCCTTAGGTCTCCTTTGCACACAAAAAATAAAAATAAAAATCTTTCATCACACCTCGAAAGAAAATATATATGAGTGGAGACACTCATTGTATCCACAAGGTGGATACATGTGGGTCTGAAATAGCCTTGGCCCCCAAAACTCGAACCCGAGCCCAAATTTTGAAGTGTGGGTTGTGAGTTGGTTGGCTTTGCAACACGCCAAACATACTTAAATTGATTTATTATTAGCTATATTTATAAAATACAATATTATACCATATTTAGTGCAAAATAAGTTAGTAGGACTACATATGTGAAAGAAATTATTTCGAAAACTAATTTAATTAATTGTGCAGCAGAAAAAAAAAATATTAATTTTCGATTATGGATCTTGACCATGAATATTCATAATAACATTATATGTAAACTAAGAAAACAAAATGAACTGAGATATGCATACTAACATTTGTCGTGTAATCTTAGGCCTACCCACGTGTTGAACTGCAACAAATCTGTGTTCACCACCTTGATTAAAGTTATGAATGCAATCCAGATCTTGGTTCACAAAAGTCTTTCAATGTGTAAGACCTCTATGAGTATCCACACAGAGAAACAAGTGAAGAAGATGAGTGTGAATGTTCTTAAGAACTTCACAATGTGTGCATCTTTGGGTTTATCCCAAAAAAGGTATTCAAGGGTAATCTTATAACCTATTAGCAATTTCTCATGTAAATGAGACATTTTTCATGATGCATCCAACCTAGATCCATGGGTTTTCATAAACCCCAATGTGTGCATCTTTGGGTTTATCCCAAAAAAGGTATTCAAGGGTAATCTTATATATATATAACCTATTAGAAATTTCTCATATAAATGAGACATTTTTCTTGATGCATCCAACCTACATCCATGGGTTTTCATAAGAAAGTTATGTATTTTATCTTTCCATCACTCTTCCGCATTATCTATTGATCGAGCAAAGCTTTCCTTTTAGTTGGCCCACAGATTGAGCACAATCTAATTAGTTTGGGCAACTGTGTTGTATGTACTTGATATTTCATGGGTTAGACTTGGGTTCAATAATTCTTCATGTCAGCCAAACTTGAACCCGAGGTGAAGTGTGGGTTGTGGGTTGGTTGCCTTTCCAACCCATTTAACCTACCCGAATTGCACATCAAACTATATGTATTCAATATAAAGTTTTACCATATTTAGCGCAAAATGGGTAGGTAGGATGACATTTATGGTATATCATTAAGAAAAGAATATTACTGCAAGCACACGCAATGCATGGGTAATATAAAGTTTATATCACTCGCGCATGACATTATTGGTACAACTCTTAATTTTATGGAAACTATGAAAAAAAGTTCCGACTAATCCAAAATTTAAGATGCACCCACAGTATTGATAATGACATATTCTTGTAGACTATGAATATTAATTCACAACATATAAGGAATGGTAGGTAAGAAAACTAGGGTATTTTTCCCCTATCAAAAATCATTTTCTCTTATTTTGAGACTCGTCGTTAATGTAGATTTTCATGTCAAAGATTCACATATCCAACCCATGTAGAGGGGGAGTACTCTTCTCCTTAGTACCAAGTCATCCACCAAACCTATAAAGGGGCTTATACTTTTAGTTTGAGATGTCAAACAAGTTAGGTTGGGACGAGCACGAATATATTAATATAGGAACGACACGAGCACAAAACAGACAAGTAACATACAAGTAAATGGGTTGGGCTGAAGTGTTTAGCTGGCACAGTATAGTATGAGCATGACACGAGACAAGCACGAAATGAGGACAAGCACAAAAGCACGAAATGATCCCAAACTAGACACGACTCATTTAACATGATTTTGTCCATTTTTTAAAAACTTTACAACAAGAAAATTCAATTTTCCGATAAGAAAAATGTTAATATTGAATTATAAAAAAGAAAAAATATCTTAGAATTAGTTTTTTCACCCTAAAAATAAAAAGAAAAAGGGTTCATTGGCCAGCTCATTTAAGACACGACATGAGCATGAAAGTCTTGTGGGCGGTGGGCGGTGGGCTGTGGGTTGTGCTAGACCTAGTTCTTAGTTATCTGGGCCGACACGAAACCATGGATGAGCCCAACCTGTTTAACACCTCTACTTTTAGTAGTAGAGAGTATCTATCCCCACACTTTATGCTCAAAGTTTGATTCTCGTCCTCCCATTTCGATCAAGCCTTAGATTTCCTTTGTACACAAAAATATAATAACAATAATCCTCTACAAAACCTTGGAAGAAAATATATGTGGGTTGAGACTCATTGTGGGATCAACAACTATGCTTGATATATATCACTCATGCACATGTTAATACCAAGACAACTTGGGGTAAACCTACATGTAGGCCTGTGATGGCCTTGGCCCCGAACCCACATGTAGCTTTATGCATATTTTAAGAAAATTAAACAAAACATTTATACTATTTTTGAAAATTTTGGGGAAAAAATTGCATATATAATGGCTCCCTAATTAAGATATTTGATCTTTTGTCACCACTAGAAAAACATTTATAGCTCTGCCTCTAAACACAAATCTTGATTATATGAAAAATATAACAACGATCTTTAAACAACCCCAAATTCAAAATGCTTCGACTATATTGACAGTGGCATATTTTAGGTACACTTCCTAAACTCAACCCAAGCACAAACTTGAATTCAACTTGATCAAAATCAATATATATCTTATTTAATATATATTATATTAGAATATCTCATATATAATATGTTACATATCTTATATCTCTCATCCACTACAATAATAATGTTGCCAATTACATTCAGCTATTATTTGTCTCATTCACTACATTAGAACTAATTATATATGGTGATTATTTTATCTGATATTTTCAAGATAAATTGTGGTAATATTAGTGAAAAAAAGGTAAAACAAGATTTTGTTGAAAATTTGGTTAGACTTATAGATAAGGATCGAGTTGCAGAAGGATTGAGCACAACGTAGTCATTTTAGGCAACCTAAGTCCCACTCGCAATTTTCACGAGTTATGACTGGATTCAATATTTCTTCACCCTACCAAACTCAAATCTGAGCCCGAATTCAAGTATACAATATGAATTCTAGCAATGCAATGTACGTAGTTGGGTGGGAAGTGCAAGTTGTGGTTTGGTTGGCCTTCCAACCCCCCAACCTGCTTGAATTGAACCCTTAGCTACATGTATGCAATACGATTTTACCATATGTTGTGCAAGACACAAACTTTTGGCTAAGGTGCCAATAGAAAGACAAAAATTGAGTTTATTACTTCTTATAGTGACAGACAATTAATAAATACTCATAAATACAATCAATAATCATATTAAGTTAAATGACAAATTTATTACAGATTAAATTTATATATCTAGAGGGAATAATCATGGTTGAGACTAATGAAGCTCTTGCAATGATTGGTTCCAATATGAGGAATCTATTATTGGATAGCCTGACAAGCAGAATACCTAGTATAGTTTGTGTATATTTATCATCATAGAGGATAAAGCATATGGATGAAAATTCTTGCTTCCTTGGTTTAAGTCAGTACTTTTAGTTTTTATTTCAAAACTTATGGTTCTCTTAGGTCTCTTACCTGGATAGATTGTATAAGGAAACTCTCCGCATAGTTTGACTTGTAATGAATGGTAGGCTTTCAGATGATTAATTATATGACATGATGTTGGTAGCAAATAGTAACAGAGGAAAATAAAGCTAAAGATGGAATAAAAATACTAATTTGGTTTTTCATTTATGATAAATGCCCTAAGGCTTACAACAGTTCATTTATAGGGCATCTAGGATAGTGAAGAGATCACCACCTTACACGTGTTCCATAATCCAAAGGTGCAGTAATTGTGCTATAGCTGTAGTTACTTTGTCTTTATGGGCTTCGGCCCCTAGTGTACTTAAAAAAAATGTAAGTATAACTACATTTAGTAGGGAGTGAAAAAGGTTGAATTGAACTTGAACAACCCAAACTCGAGCATAGACAACCCAAGATCGCTTCAATATTTCATGAGTTGGGGTTGGGTTAAAAAATTGTTCACCTGGCTAAACTAGAACCTGAACCCGAACGCGAACCCGGATCCACCCACCCAATCTTTTCAAATTGCAGGCCTAGTTATATGTATGCAATAGAATATTTTATCATATTTAGCGCAAAAGAGGTAAGTAAGATGACATTTATGGTATATCACTAAAAAAATGATATTACCAAAAGTTGCACACACACCACGTGTAATCTAAACTATATATTGATTTCAAACTCATCGAGAAATCCACAAATGTGCATGATTTGTATCACTCTTCTGTGTCATTAAGTACATGTACAACTCTTACTTACATGCAAATTATGACAAATATTTCCTACTACTCTAAAATTTAAGAGGCACCCACAATATTAACATGCAATTATATATCTTACGTAGATACTGTGAAAATTTTCAATAGATAAGGAATGATAGGTGGGAAAACTAGGTTGGGTGTTTTGCCCCTATAAAATGTCATATATATTTTCTATTACATTGAGACTCGCTGAATATCCAACCCATGTAGAAGGGGGAGTAATCTTCTCCTTTGTACCAAGTCGTCCACCAAACCTATTTGGGGCCTTATACATTCAGTAAAGAGCATCTGCTCACACTCATTAACAGAGTTAGATCTCCTTCCCATCATCCTCTTCCGATCAAGCCTTAGATCTTCTTCGTACACCAAAAAAAAAACAACCTTCTATCAAACCTTGAAAGAAAATATATATATGATGAGTACATGGGGCACTCATTGTATCCATGGCCTTGGCCCCCAAATTTGAACCCGAGCCCAAATTGTGAAGTGCGGGTTGTGAGTTGGTAGGCTTTGCAACATGCCAAACATGCTTGAATTGCACTATTAGCTATATGGATAAAATACAAGATTATACCATATTTAGTGCAAAAGTGAGGTAGGACATATGTGAAAAAAAATTATTTCAAAAAATAATCTAATTAATTGTACGTGCAGCGAAAAAAAAATCATATTAATTCGGTTATGGATCTTGACCATGAATATTATTCACAATAACATTATATGTAAACTAAGAAAGCAAAATAAACTGGGATTTGTATACTAACCTTTGTCGCGTGATCTTAGGCCTACCCACGTGTTGCACCGTAACAAATTCATGTCACCACCTTGATTAAAGTCATGAATACAATCCAAATCTTGGTTCACAAAATCCTCTCAATGCATGAGTGAGAACTCTATGAGTATCCACACGGAGAAACAAGTGAAGAAGATGCGCACATTCATCCATTCAACATTTATTGCTAGTTAACCACTAAAGAATAGCAGAAAAATGTGTTACTGCACATCTAACAAAAGGCTCTTTCAGAATATCACTCAATTTAATTATATGAAGGCCCCCCAACCCAATCAAAAAAATAAAAAAGAAGTCACATTCATTCATGGTCATAAAGAGGAAAATATTATAGACGATGAATGAGTCACTAATTAGTCTTAATGCAAAAATGAGGGATGTGTTTACATACAAAAGAATAGAGAATCTCACTCACCTGCAGATCACCAATGTCATTTTCACTAACATCTTCTGCGTTTGGGAACTTTTCGAAAAGGTATTCAATCAACATACCAAACTGCAATACACAGAACTTCCTTGAGTGACATGTTACTGATGGAAACAAAAGGAGTGTTTCTCTATAAAGTCTATTGTACATCTAACAATGAAGCTGTATTCTCAACCTCAGAAGGTTGCAAAGGTTACACCAATGAAGGGTCTAAAAGAGAACTGCATACAAATGTTGCCTTCACCAAATCACAAATACCAATGGTATGTATGGTTGGATGCATGTTTGTATGTGTATAAACATATACATATATGTATATATAAAAAGCAGGTATATATCACACATTAGATGGTGGGGGAACAAAATATTGACATTAACTCAAAAAGGAAAACAAGCTATGAAGCTCGAATTTAAAGCAAGAAACTATAGTTAGTTTAAGATGAGTGCAAACTCCAGGACTTGATAACATGATCTTTATCATACCATAAATATGCTATCTAAAACTACATTTACCTGTGTACCCCAATCACCAACATGATTCCGTCGAAGAACTTCAACATTTGAAAACTCAAGCATACGGGACAGTGTGTCCCCAAGAATAGTAGACCTTAAGTGGCCAACATGCATTTCTTTTGCTATGTTAGGCGAGGAAAAGTTGACCACAGCCCTTTTGATCTGAAGCTGCGGTGCCCAGCTTTCAATACCATCAACAAGCATCTTTTGTACGCTCTGTAGCAACAATATTTACAGTTACATGCAGTTACAATAAAGCAAAAACTTTTTTTGTGGTAAATAATAAAGCAATATGAATTTTAAAGCGAATGAATAATTAAATGAAGTTTAAGCAATACCTTAGCCATCCAATTCTTTGATAATACAACATTCACAAATCCAGGTCCTGCTACAGAGCATGATTCTATGATTTTAGATTTAGGAAGATTTCTCTTGATGGCTTACAAAAATGAAGCACCTGTCATTATTAAATGCTATCAACTCAAGGCCTACCTGGAAAGGATAAGGATCGGAAAACATTAAACGAGTCCACAGCAAAGCTCAATGTCAATACCTGTCCAACAGGCTCAGGGCCCCTGAAATCAGTTCCCATTCCTTTTATTTTAGACCACAGGCCCATGGCATTGGTACTGCACCAAATGAAGGCATATATCTTAATTTATTTCTTCAAAAAGTTTTATGTGCAAGACATGAATTCAAGATGGAAAAAAAAAATGTATAAAAAATCCAATTTCTCCAATTTAGAATAAAAGCTTATAAGGCTAAACTTGTTAATTCATTATGTGGAGAAGATACAATATATATATATATATATAATATATACACAACCCTAGAAGAGTAATCCTAATACAAGGAGAATTACTTAGAGTACAAGTAACCAAACTCCCAATGCCCTAATGATCCATCTCCCTATAAGGTAAATATTGATTACTATTATTTTTGCTATGATATATTCTAAGTTGGAGGTGGACATTGAATTTTGATTAGTGGTTGTTTTACATATGCAGGAGAGGTTTATCCAAGTTTTATCAAGGGAAGTCCCAATCTTTCACATCTCTAGCAAGTGTGAAGAGCTTGGAAGACCTTGCAAAGAAGGTGGCACCTTATACAAGGAAAATAATACCATGCAAGAGCTATGGAGGGTTTAGATGGTCACAATAAATCATACAGTCCTAAAGCCATTATCTCAAAGAAAGCTACAAGAGGGTCTTTCTTATATTCCCATAAGTAAGAGAGTATGAGCAAATTTATTGGGTAGCTCTAGCTAGGCTGCACCCATCCCAGTACAAAAACAATTTCTGATGCGCATACCTTTAGGTCTTGGATATGCTTTTCATATTGCAAAGTTAGGTTTTGATCTGGGTTTTTTGTATGCCATGACATAATTAATGTTTTAAATTAACATTTTGAGGCTTTACAATTTCAATTGTTTATTATTTTTTTATTTTTGACTTGAATGAAGAACGCTTTTAAGATTTTTCTTAAAAGAAAAAAATAATAATATAAGAAAAGTTGATAGATAATAAGATGAAAGATACGAGATTAACATATGAAATATTGATCATACATTCGGACCTTCATGATCAAACGCTTGAATGTTATCTCACATCTCGCATTAATCTCATACCACTATTTTGCAATAGAGAAATCTTGTTATGGTGATTATAACTTCTAAAATCTCTATGGTCTAAAAGCTTCTTATCGATTTATTAGCAAAGTACTGAAGCGACAGCACATATGAATGAATGCCTTGTTTATTGCAATTATGCTGTGTTTAATTAACCCTGAAAAGAAGCCTTACAAAAACTCTCAACATGAATTGGCATTCTGAAAATCCATCACCTCTCCCATTAGCATTAATATTTTATTCATTATTTTGGGAGTCACATGCTTCTTCTGGTTTCTAAAATCATTTCACATCCATTTTTCATCATTCAAATTAGAATGCGTTGATGCGAAAATGATAGGTCGCTTCACTATAACAAACAAATAATCGTTTTTCATTAAGATTTAGGAGATACAAAAATGAGAAGAACCCAATTCAAACAAACTCGTTGAGTCGTTCCACTTGAACCACAAAATTTGCTTACCCACCCCAACTTTTTCTTTAAAATTCTTATTTCTCATTTTAACACTTTCTTTCCCACAATTCTCGCCATAATCTTAAAATAAATAAATAAAACTCCACCCTTAATCATTTCCCCTCCTTGTACCTTGGCCAGCATATGGTGCCAGCTTTTGTTTGGAAGTTTGTAAAAAGAATGATAACGAGGGATAAGTTAAAAACTAAAAATACATAAAATATAAAAATAAAAAAGATCAGTGAATTGCGAAGTGCATATCAAACGACAAGGATTATAATTTTTGAAAGACTGCCAAGAAAATGACTTGTCGTTTTATAGAGGAGGAGCTACATACAAATTACAAAGCAACAGTTTTTTTCATTGAAGACTTTTTGTTTTAAGCCCACACTCCCAAGTCCAAACGCCTAAAGTCTCGACTCACGTCGATCATTGTTGCGTTTTTGTTCTCTTTCTATGAGCAATTCTTTAGGACATTGCTTCTCAAGCTTGCAATTGTACTAACTACTATCCGAACTAACAGTTCAAATTTGGCTCGATTCAAAGACCATCTTTTAGCCAATATGAAGTAAATAAAACAAAATCCATGGCTGACAAGATTAGCTGCAGGGAAAAATAATTTTCCCCAAAGATGTCATCAATTGAGATTTGCGAACAATTTTATAGTGCAAATGAAAAACAGGAACTTAAAATCCCTAATTCTTAGAATTAAGGTTATATGATTGTATAGTAGACCATCATATCTTGTAAACAGGTCTGATTCCAAGAAGGTCAAAGCATTTCCTCATCACCGTGGCTGTTGCTTCACAAAGCAAGAGTCGGCTCGTTTCCTCTGCAGACCCGACAACCTGCCCAATTTTACAAAGCAAAGAAATTGAATAAAATTTTTGTGATTGTATTCAACTCAATCTCATGTATATTTATCAAATTCACTAGATATACTAGACATTTACAACTTTTCTGGCATTTTGCTCAGGAAGGTAAGAGGCAAATGAACAACCATTTTGGAGTAGGACCCACCAATAAGATGTTATCATTCTACTATTGACTAGAAGGTTTAGAAAACTCCTATCAAATACCATTGTTGAGTTTACAGTTTGGTTCGCTTCCCCCCAGATAAGTGACATTATTGATACTCATCAACGTAATAAACAATGAGACAAGTAATTGTGGATGATACCTGGCAATTAGAATAGAACTTTTTAGTAAAGATTTCTGATAAATTATATAGGTATTCGCACAACACATTTGGCAATAGATTGGTGCAGGCCTCCTCCACGACCTGAAAAGTGAAAGGGAAATGCAACTGTCAGATCCACACATATCATAACAGTAATAAAAGAAGACAAGCAAAGGTCAAAAGGAAGGCAGCAATCAGTTCCATTTATGCATGTCCATACCTCAGAAAACTGCAGCAAATGGAGTACCAATTCACGCTCACCCACATGCTCCAAAAGAATTTCCCCTGTCTGCCTCAAACAAAAAATCGCATAAGACATTCAGACATCATCCATCAGTTGCAGTGGCCTTGGGGCTCAGAAAAATCTATCTCCTGTAGGAGGTTTAAAATATTTGCCTCTTGAAACCCACATGTAGTGGGATAGAAGTTTTGGGTCAACTGTATTCAGAATACAAATACATAAATAATAAGCATATTGACCTCATTTGAGCACATGCATGTGGGTATATAGGCCTAATATATGTATAGTATGTAGTAGGACTAACCAAGTAGATCAGAAATAATGTGACATAATGCAACTGAACTTACTTTTTTCAATTCCTCTATGTTCTTGCCAGATTTCCTTATTATCGAGCAGATCCGAGCATGAGCATAGAGCAAGTACACCGCAGTGTTTCCCTGCTCAAATAGTTTTGGAACGGTAGGACAGATACAGCATTAGTGCAGAGTTCAATGCATATAAGAAAATTAATTTGAACAAATATATTTCATAGACCATCAAATTTAATTTTGTCAATATTTTAAAGGGAGGTGAGGGAGGTGAGAGGGAGAGAGGGAGGGAGGGGAAGAGAGAGAGAGAGAGAGAGAGAGAGAGAGAGAGAGAGAGAGAGAGAGAGAGAGAGAGATATCAGCAGATGTTAACGCACCTTATCATTTAGCATCTGATCAAAATCAAAAGTGTAATTGGTCAATCTATTGTTCTTCAGATCAGCATACCTGTCAAAACATTGCTAGTATAAAAACAGGTACTAAAACAATACATGTTCATGACAGTATAATAATGCTGCAAACATTCATATACATTATCTCAAGTTACTTTTTATAATTTGGATATCAAGGAGCTTTTAATAACTCCGAATGTTCTTCTAGCAATGCCAAATTAAGTAGGATATCCATTCACATTTTAAATTCAGGTCACAAAAAACTTGTTGCTGGAGTTACAGTTTATGTGTTCTTTCAATCTTTCTATTTTTATATAGGCTATCCCACCCCATTAATTACGATAATGACAATCACAATAACTACAATGGTCAACCAAGAGAAACATAAAAGTTCAGACAGCTTACTTAACAGCACCATAACCAACAGCCTCTGCAGTTTGGTCAAGCTCCTCTTCAGTCCATTCTCCAGCCCTACCTGATTATGATTTAAAGAAAATATCATCCAATAAGAAGCTTAAAAAGTTAGATGCTATGTAATCTATACTAAAATGTGCAATAAAAATATAGGGAAGATATAAAGAGAGCTAAACCACATGCATAGCTACTTCAACAGAGGTCACTCGATATCATACCACGGTCAATAAGAGCTGTTTTGCTTCGGTTCTTGGCTTCATCAAGTAAATCAACTAATCGAACCACCTCACTACTGCGAGTCCGAAAGCGTTTGCCATCTTCTCCAAGAACAAGACCAAAACCAACATGGCTAACTTTTGGATACAAGCCATCATCAGCTGGGAGCCAACCTGCAAGCTTAGCTGCCTGAAACAGAAAATCGAGATTATGTTTGACCCTATAATTGCATTGTACTATTCCATGCCTTAGAAGGCACAAAAATGAACTTAATTGCAGTTCAACTGTTCGAGGCTTCAAGCACATTGACCCAAAGCCTACTTACAAGTCAACGAAACAAGAAAAATTATCTTCTTCAATAAATAAGTATAAAAAGAACGTAAACCAGAAATGCATGAAACACCACAAATCAGGGTATGCAGAAACAGGTTATGGATTTCGCTACATACCTTGAAAAACATATCAAAATGCTGGTTTTGGCCAACATCGGTAACATATATGATCCATTCAGCTTTCTCCTCATTAAGCCGATACCTATACAATGCAAGCAGCAACATCAGCAAGAGTGACAACATCCTCTCAAAGATGCATAATTAGACAGATCAGACAGAATAGTAGCAAAGGGATATGGCCAACTGACTGACCATAAAGCTAACGGTTTTGACTCATCAAACCCAAAAGTTCTTAAAATTTTCAAAATTATCATATAACGTACCAAAGGGCTGCCAAATCAGTTGAAGCATAGTTGAAACCACCATCGCTCTTCACAACGATAAGGGGGATATTAAACCCTTCAAGAAAGATTACACGAGCACCCTGGCTATCCTCAATTAATCCTTTATCACTCAACTCCTTTAAAACCCCAGGAATATATGGGTTGTAAAAGCTTTCTCCCTGAGTCAGAAATGAAGAACAATGAAGTACATAACTTTATTGCCCAAGCAACTAATGACGCTATATTAAATCCAAGAAATATACTATAATATTCTAACAGGATATAATCAACATTGCACTATAGATTACCTGGTCAAAGTTACTTGATACTCCAACCACTCCGTTTCCACCTAAGGAAACCACCCCCCCCCCCCCCCCCCCCGGGGCCCCCCAACTCAAGCAACCCAAAAAAATTACTTTAAATGACTATTCTCATCACTAACCCTTGTGTGAATCAACTAATAAGCCAATCGAAATATTATACTAAATTTCATCTTCATTGCTTGTTCTGCTATGTTATGTATGGCATGAAATCATCTTGGTGTAACCATACAGTAATACCTATATCCAGCTGGCTGGATAAAACCAGGTTTTCAAAACATTTCTAATTAGCACAAACAGTTAGAAGTTTTCCTTTACTGCACAATTTAGGAAGAAACCAAGAGTACATAAGTGTCCAATGGCCCACTCACATGAAAAGCTAGCATGCAAAGAATGAAGTACATATTTCAAGAGCTTAAATTAGCATGGAATGGACTACCGGTTGTCCTCATTACTTTGTACGTACTCTTCCCCTATTTTCAATAAAAAAGTAGTTTCTTATCTGAAAGGGGGAAAAAGTCAAAAGCTACCCATAAGAGGTAGCCTGTAAAGCTAGAAATCTAGAACATACCTTTTCCTCTAAACGAACTCCAAGGCGTTGATAGACCCTGTGAAATTCATTACGGCTGATTTCACAGATTTGGAGCCATGCCCCACGGTACCTAGGATCCCCACCCTGCGAATAAAGTTGCATCACAACCAAAAAAATAAACAGAAATTCAAAAGACGGTCTCCCAACATTTAAAGGTTTTTTAACATTGTGGACAAATTTATCAAACTCATGTGCTTCTTTCTACTAAGAATAGGTAACTCACTTGAAGGTGAACAACTGCCTGTTGTGCTCGCTCCTTAAAAGCAGGATCCTCATCAAATCTCTTTTTTGATGCCTTATAAAATACCTAAAAAAGACCCCTCAATTATAGTCACTGTTGATAACTTTTATTTTATTTTCTGGTTCATCATGCCCAAGGAAGCACCAAATAGAATGTCATAATACAAATATACAATTAAAGCACATTATCATCAGAAAATGCAAATAAAAAGTGCTAATTTAGGACATACATTCATCCATTCAACATTTATTGCCAGTTAACCACTAAAGAATAGCAGAAAAATGTGTTACTGCACATCTAACAAAAGGCTCTTTCAGAATATCACTCAATTTAATTATATTAAGGCCCCCCAACCCAATCAAAAAAATAAAAAAGAAGTCACATTCATTCATGGTCATAAAGAGGAAAATATTATAGACGATGAATGAGTCACTAATTAGTCTTAATGCAAAAATGAGGGATGTGTTTACATACAAAAGAATAGAGAATCTCACTCACCTGCAGATCACCAATGTCATTTTCACTAACATCTTCTGCGTTTGGGAACTTTTCGAAAAGGTATTCGATCAACATACCAAACTGCAATACACAGAACTTCTTTGAGTGACATGTTACTGATGGAAACAAAAGGAGTGTTTCTCGATAAAGTCTATTGTACATCTAACAATGAAGCTGTATTCCCAACCTTAGAAGGTTGCAAAGGTTACACCAATGAAGGGTCTAAAAGAGAACTGCATACAAATGTTGCCTTCACCAAATCACAAATACAATGGTATGTATGGTTGGATGCATGTTTGTATGTGTATACACATATACATATATGTATATATAAAAAGCAGGTATCACACATTAGATGGTGGCGGAAACCTGAAGAGTTCTAGTTTACCATTTTTTTTTTGTTCAGTTTTGCTTATGAAGAAGGTACAAAATATTGACATTAGCTCAAAAAGAAAAACAAGCTATGAAGCTCGAATTTAAAGCAAGAAACTATAGTTAGTTTAAGATGAGTGCAAACTCCAGGACTTGATAACATGATCTTTATCATACCATAAATATGCTATCTAAAACTACATTTACCTGTGTACCCCAATCACCAACATGATTCCGTCGAAGAACTTCAACATTTGAAAACTCAAGCATACGGGACAGTGTGTCCCCAATAATAGTAGATCTTAAGTGGCCAACATGCATTTCTTTTGCTATATTAGGCGAGGAAAAGTCGACCACAGCCCTTTTGACCTGAAGCTGCGGTGCCCATTTTTCAATACCATCAAGAAGCATCTTTTGTACGCTCTGTAGCAACAATATTTACAGTTACAGTTACAATAAAGCAAAATGTTTTTTTGTGATAAATAATATACTATAATAAAGTATTGTGAATTTCCATACCAAAATTTTAAACGAATGAATAATTAAATAAGAACATATAATTTTCAATCACATATAAAAGTTTAACCAATACCTTAGCCATCCAATTCTTTGATAATACAACATTCACAAATCCAGGTCCTGCTAGAGAGCTTGATTCTATTATTTCAGATTTAGGAAGATTTTCCCTGATGGCCTACAAAAATAAAGCACCGGTCATTACTCAATGCAATCAACTCAAAGCCTAGACAGAAGTCATACCATCCAACATTAAACGAGTCCAGCATAGAGAAGTACCAAAAGGTCAATACCTCTCCAACAGATTTAGGATTCTTGAAATCCGTTCCCTTTCCTTTTATTTTAGAAAATAGGCCCATGGCATTGTTACTGCACCAAATAAAGACATCTAAATTTAATAATTCAAAAAGGAATAAGTTCAAGACACGAATTCAAGATTAAAATATCTTTCCAGTGATAGAAACAAATGAGAGATTCTATAACACTTATAATAAAATAAAAACAATGCCCCAAATTTACAGTTTAGAATAAAAGCTTATAAGGTACCATTGATAATCGCCAAATTTGCCAGTGCAAGCAGCAATTAACGGCTCACAATCTGGCTCATTGGGGACTACAGATTTAAGCGATGCTTCAAACAGTTTTGCTAATTGCCGCTTTACATTTCCGAGATTCTCTTCTCCCTGAGCCAGAACAGTCAAATTCGGTTTCAGATACAATTCAATTGGCCCACACATTGAGTACTGAAGAAAGCTAACTCAAATTTGAAATGTTAAAATGTAAAATTCTGTGGCTTAAAAAATAACTTACAGCTGCCATCGTTGAAACTGAGTGTGCCTTTGTTGCAAAAATAAGCTTTCTAGATGCCGCCTTCAATAAGTCTGTCTAGTTTCACAATGACTACATTAAATTACAACAAAAATTATGAATCTCCTAAATTAAATTAATATAAACTCAAAATATCTATTAAAATAAAAAACTAAAAAAAATAGAATAATAGACTACTTAGCATAAATTCCGATTAGGAAACTAAAAGAATAAAACTGATTTGTATTTATGTATGGCTCCTAGACTTCACGATGCTTTATAACTGAGATTTTCTTTCTCCGAAAACAGAAACAGGAGTTTAAATTAAAATTTCCGTCAAATTTCTTACGTTTTCTCAGTATCCAAGCACAGTAGAAGCAAGCAAAAGAAACAATCTATTCATATATAAAAATATAAAGCGCGAGCCGTAAAAAGCAGCAACTATTACATACATATATATCGGGTACATGCATGTATCAATCAAGACGGAGTGAGAGAGAGAGAGAGAGCTGACCAGCAGCGGCGAGAGAAGGCGGCGAGGGGTGGAGGTGAGAGAGTCGACTGAGAGAGAAAAACGGGGAGGGAGAAATCGGCGCCACTATCAGGTTTAATGTTCCTAACATTACTTTTCTCTTTTTTAGGGGTGGGCACGGTGCGGTCCGGCCCAGTTCTCCCCCCCACACCGGCACTGCACTGGAGAAGCCTATCCGGTGCGGTGAGGTGCTAAGCACCGGAATTGATGCAGCAGAACTGGACCAAACCAGACTGGTAACAGTTCCGGTCTGGTCGAGTGCACTGTTTATGGATGATAGACTGAGATGAGAGAGTGAGAGACTGGACCTAAAATCAAACCCCAAATTGCACAGAGATGATAGCCTGAGATGAGAGAGTGAGAGAGTGAGAGACTGGACCTAACCCGAAATCAAACCCCAAATTGCACAGAGATGATAGATTGACAGATGAGAGACGCGAGATGAGAGATGAGAGTGAGAAAGATGGTTACCTGAGACGATGCCGACGAGATGTACCGGAGACGCTGCGATGACGCCGATGGTTACCTGAGAGGCTGAGATGAGCGTGAGAGCTGAGACTGAGAGACAGAGCAGAGAGTCCAGACTCGACTGTGTGAGAGACTGAGATGAGAGTGAGAGATGAATTGGGGATTTGGGGTTGGGGTAATCCGTAATTGGGTATTTGGGTAGGGTAATTGGCATAATTGCCTAAATGGCCAAATGGGTAAATGGGTAAATTGGTAATTTGCAGATTTGTAATTGACTAATCTAATTAGTAATTAGGGCTTGACTTTTTGAGGGTTTCAAAATTTCAATTAGGGTTTTAATTGGGGTTTCATTGAATTTTGGTGTTTCAATTGGGGTTTAGAGTATAGGGTATTTAGAGTATAGGGTATAGTCTTATAGTAAATATGTACATACAAAAAAGTTAGGATATACTATAGTATTATAAACTATATACTATATGATACTATCAAATATATAATTAGTGTTTCAATTAGGGTTTAAATTGGTAATTTGCAATTGACTAATCTAATTAGGGTTTGATGGTTTCAATTAGAGTTTCAATTGGGGTTTAGAGTATAGCGTTTTTAGGGTATAGTCTTGTAGTAAATATACATAAAAAAATTATAAGTTAGGATATACTATAGTATTACTAGCCTCTCCGCACTCGCGAGAGCGAGTGCGAAGCGGCTCTTTTTATTGCGCATACGTTAGTTTTTTAGCATACATTCTATCTATTATTGTGCACCTTTGATGTTTTTTTGTTTTTAGCGTGAGAGTGTTTCATTTTTTTTAGATTAATCTTAAACTTTTACGCATACACCATTGATTTGTTACGACAGTTGTTGTTATGAGTCTAAGTATCGGGTTCATCTCAAGTAATACATGCGAGAGGCCGGCTTTTCCTTTTGACCAAATTGTCATTACACTTTGTAGTAAATATTGTCACTTTTTGAGACATGTATTAACTGAGAATGTAGTTACTAAATTTATTTAGGCTTATTATGATTTTTGCCCCCTGAACTATGATCCCATTCCTAATGTGCCCCCTGACTTATTAATTTTATCAATTTACCCCCTAACAGTTACAACGTTAGTCTAATGTGCCCCTTCGTCCAATTTCCGTCTCAACTTCCGTCTATTTTGCTGATGTGGCAGGGTAAATTGGTCATTTCGACCTCTCTGGACCATTCAGCATCCCATTTTTTCCACCTAGACAGCCCCCAAATGCCACATCCCCACATGTGGGACCCACCCGATGCCAGCTCAGCTCACGTAGGGACCCAGTCTTATTGGGTCAACTGGATCGATCTCCATCAAACAACTCATCGCATCCCCTCCGTTTTCAGAAGATTCTCTGCAATTAGGGTTCCATCATCGCATCGCCCATCGCCTCCTTTCTTCAGAAGTGAAGCCGAGATTCTCTGTGGGATTTTGAGCTGATTTGGTGAAGTGAGGTCTGAAGATTCGTTTGCCAGACAAAAGTAAGTTTTTTTGAACTTTTGGAACTGTTAGGGTTTTCGACTTTTGGAACTTTTGGAACTGTTTGGTTTATTTTATTGTGTATCGATGAGTGGTGTGCCATGTGCAAGATTCTTTGCATTTTAAAGCTTTTTTGAACTTTTGGAAGTGTTAGGAATTGTTTATTGCTTTAGACCCCAGTTTTCAACGAATGTGGTCCATGGTTGGTGTGGTGTCGTGTACTTGTGTAATAGTGGGTTGGGGGTTTAATTGGGGGTTGTTATCTACCATTCAATATTGGAAACAAAATTTGTCTTTTACCTGGTGTTGCAACTTTATGGTTTTAGATTGGTTGGTGTCGTGTCTTTTAGTGCATAAATGAGGAGGGTGGTGGAACATACTTGCAGTGAAAAAAACTTAATATATGCTGCCAAGGGTTGTTACACACTTACATGCTGCCAAGGGTTGTTACACACTTACACCTAATAAATTTCATTAAACATACTTGCAGTTAAAAAAACTAAGAGGAGGGTGGTGGAACCTGCTGATGGCGAAAGGGAGAATGTGATTGAGGTGGAAAGTGAGTCTGAAGATGATAATGCAGATGATGGTGAGTCTGAAGATTATAATGCTGAGGAGAGTGAGCCTGAAGATGAAGATGATAATGCTGAGGAGGGTGAGTCTGAAGATGAAGATGCTAATGCTGAGGAGGGTGAGTCTGAAGATGATGAGGAAGATGATGCAGCTGATCCTTTGTTTGAGGATGAATTTTATGGGGTTAGTGATGAAGAGATTAGGCTAGTGAGGGATGATGATAGGCTATTTGAGGGATACATAGACCCCACTGCTGATGACAGAGACCCTAATGCTGAATTGGATGATAATGTGGTTTCGGATGAGGAAATTGATGATGAGGTGAGGACACCAGACAACTCATCAGATGAAGATCTTCCTCAGCAGGGCACTGCAGTTAAAAGACCAAAGAGGAGACTGCCCAAGTTTCATGAATTCAATGAGGATGTAGACCTAAAGGACCCTCATTTTAAGTTGGGAGACAAGTTTGCCACTGCTAATTTGTTTAGAAGGGCTGTTAAAGAGTTCTCACTGAAATGCGGTAGACAAATTGATTTTGTGAAAAATGATAAAAATGCAGTAAGGGCAGTTTGTAAGAAGAAGTGTGGGTTTGTTGTGTTTGCATCCTCACAGAATGGTAGTTCTGAGTTGTATGTGAAGACCTTGGTGGGCAATCATGTTTGCAATAAGGAAACAGTGAGCAAGCATCTCACTGCAGATTGGCTTGCAAAGAGGTATATGACTCAACTTGCTTACAACCCGAGATGGGAGCTGAATTCTTTCAAGGAACAGGTCCTAAATGAGACAGGGATAAATGCACAAGCCTCATTGATCTACAGAGCAAAGGCTAAGGCCACTGTGTTACTTGAGGGAACATATATGCAACAATATGGACAAATGTGGGACTATTGTGCTGAGTTGTTGAGGAGAAATAGGGGAAGCACAGTGATATTGAAGACATCTGGTGGTGAGCAAGATGCTATTAGGTTCCAGAGGGTGTACATTTGTCTTGGTGCCTTGAAGAGAGGTTTTTTAGAGGGATGTAGGCAAGTAGTTGGGCTGGATGGGTGTCACATCAAAGGACCTCATCCTGGACAGATTCTAAGTGCTGTTGGGATAGATGCCAACAATGGCATGTACCCAATAGCATATGCTGTGGTTGAGGTGGAGAATTATGAGACATGGTACTGGTTTCTGGAGCTGCTGGGGGGTGACTTGCACATTGAAAATTCGCATCATTGGGCATTTTTAAGTGACAAGCAGAAGGGACTTATAGATGCCATCAAGGATCAGTACCCCGAGTCAGAGCATAGACATTGCCTTAAGCATTTATATGCTAATTTCAGTCAAAAGCACAAAGGTTTGGCATTGAAGAAGCAAATGGAGAAAATAGCAAGGGCCACCACACTGGAGTGGTTTGATGCTGAAATGAAGAAGATGCTTGAATTGGATGAGGCTGCTTTTAAGTGGTTGCATGAAAAGGATCCTAAGAATTGGGCTCTTTCTCATTACAGTACCCAATTCAAGTGTGAAAAGATGCTTAACAACTACTGTGAGGCCTTCAACATGGCTATATTGGAGGCTAGAGATAAGCCCATTCTGACTTTGTTGGAAAGGATTAGAATGTACTTGATGTTGTTAACAGCCACTAGAAGGGCAGGTGTTGAGAGGTGGCATCATGAGGTAGGTCCTAGGGTGGTTAAGAAATTGAATGACATTAGAGATGAGGCAAGGTGGTGCATTCCAAGACCAGCATACAAGCACAAATACCAGGTTATCCAGCATGGTGGCAACAGGAGCTTTGTGGTTGATTTGGTCCAGCATACTTGTTCATGTAAAGCTTGGGACCTAAGTGGGCTGCCATGTGTTCATGCTTGCTCAGCTATAAGCTACTTAAATGGGGATCCCCTTCAGTATGTGGACAATTGTTACAAGAAAGATGCTTACATAAGAACCTACAGGGAGCTGATTGAGCCAATGCCAAGTAGTGATCAGTGGAAAAAGACTGGAAAAGCCCCAATGCTACCACCACTTTACCACAAGCAGCCAGGTAGACGTAAAAAGTCAAGGGTTAAAGCACCAAATGAAAGCCCCAAAAGGCCAAGTCAAGCTCACAAGCTGCAAAAGTTTAACTTCCACACAAAGTGTGGTAATTGTGGAGAGATTGGGCATAATGTTAGGAGTTGTAAAGCAAGTGTTGGGACTCGGGGCAAAAAGCAGGTAAATAATGGCCTTCTCATTTTTTCATATGTATATGCAATCTATTGTTGGGCTTTGGTTCTCATTTTATCATGTGTACATGCAGGCTGCTAAGAGTGCAAGGACCACTACAGATGGAAGTGCACGCAGGCCCACCAAACTACCAGTGAGTGGACTTGCCCCTTTAGTGTTGTCCTGTTACTTGACACTTTAGCATTTAACTTTGGCTGTTTTTTTTGTATGTTTCATGTAGTTCAATAGACAGACCCAAAACAATGGAGAGGGACCATCAAAGAGAACAAATCCATTGAGGAAGGCAAGATGTGTATCACATATGAGCCATCAGGAGGGTGAAGGGCCTTCAAATAATGTCCAAAAAGAAGGGCCATCTTAGCAGGACAACTTTGAGGGTCCATATGAATATGACAACTTTGAAGGTCCATCTCAGCAAGCCACTCAAGGTCCATCCCAGCCTCAGCCATCCCAATCTTGTGGAGACCCCCAACAACAAGCCCAACCTTATGGAGACCCCCAGCCTCAGCAAGCCCAACCTTATGGAGACCCCCAGCCTCAGCAAGCCCAACCTGGCACCAAGAAGGGCAAGAATAAGAAGCCCAAGACTGCAAACCAGCTATTCAGGGAGAAGTGTTTGAACTTGCAGAGGGCCACATTTGGATGGTTGGATTGATGATGTTAAGACAACCAGTCATTTTTTGAGAACTTTGATATGGGTGGCAGACAATTGTCAAGATGATGTTGGTTTTAGGCTCATTTTGTAAAACTTGCATATTGCCATGTTTTGTGTACTTTGTAAGCAGGTGTAGATGTTTGGATGTCTTGTGTTGGTTTTAGGCACATTTTGTAAAACTTGCATATTGCCATGTTTTGTGTACTTTGTAAGCAGGTGTAGATGTTTGGATGTTTGGTTTTAGGCACATTTTGTGAACCTTGGAAGGCTTGTGTTGCTTTTCGGATGATTGTATGCAGGGTATGCAGGGGTTGCAATATATAATGTCATATTACTGCAAAATTCATGTCCATTTATTTTCAAGAAAATCTTATGTCAATTTATTTCAAATAGGATCAACCATTAATTCATGTCAATTTACTGTCCAAACCCATGCCAATTCACCTTAGTTTTTCATACTATTCATTATCATATTCATGTCGTTTTCATACCATTTCTAATCAAATTCATTGCATAATATGGAAAGAAAATCTAAATAATATATACATTGTCAATTTTATTACAAACACAATTTCTCATACTGATGCCCTTTGTTACAGTAAGTAATCTGAACTGCAGTTTGATTTCCGCACAGTAAGTAATCTGAACTGCAGTTTGATTTCCAATTGGCATTTGATTTCCAATTGACATTTGACTGCTTAGTAATTGCCATATGAGATGTCAATAATCTGAACTGCAGTTTGATTTCCAATTGGCATTTGATTTCCAATTGACATTTGACTGCTTAGTAATTGCCATATGAGATGTCAACTGTTACATTACGGAATGTAAATTACTGCATTGATATAAATAATTCTTACACCCTTAATAGCATAATAACCAACAAAATTCCCCAGGAGACAACCATACATTGTCAATTTCATTACAAACCCAGTTGGATATTTTCCATACTTATGCCCTTAATAGCATAATAGCCAAGAAAATTGCCCAGGACACAACCAGGGCAACCCACAAGCGCTTTTCTCTAGCATTCTCTCTTTCAACCATTACTCTAGGACCCTCAATACCATTAAGCCTTCTCCGCAGCCCATTGATCACATCCCTTGAACGATCGCACATCTTTGGATCCAGCCACACGAAAAAACCACAACCCGTGTTTTTCTGCAAACCCAACCATTATTATCTCTAACTAAATTATTAAACATAAACCATGAACCAGAATCAACCCATAAATCTCACCCCACTCCACTTTGGACACCCATGAAACCTCCTCCCTGGATTCAAATCTGTCCAGGAGGTGGATATTCGTGCAACCAATCCACAGTGGCAGCGCAGTGATGATTCACCATCAGCATCTTCGTTCTGCGTCCTGCTCTGGTAGCTTCGATGGCTGCTGCTTCGACTCATTTTGAAGAGAAGAGAAAATTGATGAGGGAGAGAGGTAAGCTCGAGCTGAGATAAAGAGATGGGGATTTGAGGAGATAAAGAGGGCCAGCTGAGCTGGCATCGGGTGGGTCCCACATGTGGGGATGTGGCATTTGGGGGCTGTCTAGGTGGAAAAAATGGGATGCTGAATGGTCCAGGGAGGTCGAAATGACCAATTTACCCTGCCACATCAGCAAAATAGACGGAAGTTGAGACGGAAATTGGACGAAGGGGCACATTAGACTAACGTTGTAACTGTTAGGGGGTAAATTGATAAAATTAATAAGTCAGGGGGCACATTAGGAATGGGATCATAGTTCAGGGGGCAAAAATCATAATAAGCCATTTATTTAAATAGTTCTCAAAATATATGTGCAAGTAAGAAATAAAGTTGTAAGCAAACACTGATATTTTAGCAAGCGTAATCCGTTTAATAGGTTTTTTCTATTATATATATGTTTTTTTTTGTTTCATTTAATCAATGAGATGAAAATTTACAATCATATAAAAAGTCATAAAATTTGGGCTAATCATGTCTATACTGTTATTTAAAAAAGAGATTTTCTTTGTTGCACACCCCTAATCACTTAATTAGTGATTTTACAAATTTGCCCCATTGTAAAAATACCCTAAAACCCTCCTCCAACACACCGCATCTCTCTCCTCCCTCCCCTCCCAACCTGCCTTGCCGAGCTCTCATCTCTCCAGCTTCTCTCCCCTCTCTCCGGCTCCTCTCTCCTTCTAGCTTGTTGTCTGCAGCACCACCCTCCCAGCTTGCCGTCTTCCTCGCAGCACCACCCTCCCAGCTCGCCAACCTCCTCGCAGCACCACCCTTCTCACACACCACCCTCCCAGCTCACCGAGCTCCCCGCAGCACCACCCTCCCTACAACACCACCCTCTCAGCTCGCCAAGCTCTTCGTAGTACCACCCTCCCCGCAGCAACATCCTCCCAGCTTGCCGACCTCCCTACAGGCCGCAGCACCACCCTCCCAACTCAGCACCGACCCTCATCTCTCTCTCTCTCTATCTCTCTCTCTCTCCTCCCTGCAGCACCACCATCTTATCTCTTTCTCTCTCTCTTCTCCCTGCAGCACCAATTTTTTTTTTTTTTAAGTTACAGGTTCGGCGTACCAGTGCCGAACTTGGCTGTTTCGTTCAGCAGATATTCACCGAATAGAAGAGGATTGTTCAGCGGGTACCTGCCGAACGAAACAGCTAGGTTCGACACTGGTCTGCCGAACCTGCAATTTTTTTTTTTTTTTTAAGTTGGTGTTGCGGGGAGGAGGTGGTGCTGCGAGGAGGAGAGAGAAAGAGAAGGGTCGGTGCTGCGAGGAGGAGAGAGAGAGAGAATGAGGTGGTCGAGTGAGGGAAGGAGAGTGGGAGGGAGGCGGTCGGTGAGGGAGGGGGAGGGGCTGGGATGGCAAAGGCTTGAGGGTGGCTGGTTTTAGCATTTTTTTTTTGTTCTTTGTTTTTTTTTTTAATTTAAAAATTCACATTTGAGGTGGGGTGTGTAGTGTTTGGATTGGGTGGGTGTGTAGTGAGAAATTTGGTGAGATTAATGAGGTTGGAGTATTTTGGTAATAAGAGGAGTGTGTAAAAGAGAAATTTTAAATTTTAGAAGATGGTAGGAGGTGTGTAGGAGAAAAGGGTGTGCAAAAAGGAAAAAAAAAATGTGCAAATAGTAACTCTCTTAAAAAAACATACGTTACTTTTAAAATGAGAATGCCTTTTCATGAAAAAACTTATAAGGAAAAGGATTTTAAAGAGTCTCGTTTTTCTTGGTAAAAAGAAGAAAAAGAGAAGATGTATTTTTATATATTATTTAAATTTTCTAATTGAAGCTGTTAGATACATTTTTTTTAATTTGTAGTTCACTTGTAAAAAGAATTATTTTGAAAATAATGGAGACAATTTGATTTTTGACCTCAAAATAAAAAATCAAAATTTGATAGTAGTGTCAATTCTACATAATGTAGAATTGGGTCAGTTTTCCCATCTGTTTTAACTTAGATAGATAAAAATTATAAAACAGACAACTAAGAGAAAAACTATTTACAAAGTAGCATGGAGAAGAGTTTAAGCAAAGGCAAATAGAGTAGTAGAAACTTGGCAAAGTACACACGCTGGAATAACGACAACGATGTGCAAAGTAAAAAAAAAAAAGATGATAATTGAAAACAAATGCATTTGTGTGTGTGCGTGTGTGTGCAATCAAACATGCAAATTTTTCTTTCTATTTAGTTTTAATTTGACAACAGATGGACAGCAGCCAACATGTACCCACAAAGCTATCATCCACATATTCAATTTAAAGAGTGTAGTAACAACAAAAAATATGCCACAGTTAATGAAAAACATTTCATAGGTAAGAAAAAAAAAACTATTTAACAAAGTGCAGTCAAGATGAGTAAATGCTTTAATGATAAAAAAGTTTTGTAAGAAAGTTTTGTAATCTACAAGCATAGCTGCTCCCCTTTTTTCCTGTGCACAGGAAAAATGCTGATATTGGCTGCTCTGGTTTCAATTGATCCTTTTCTTTCTTGATTTTCTAGCTCACTTTTTCTGTTTCCTACTTGAGCTGCAGGTATTCTTCAAGCAACTCTATAGGTGTCTTCTACTTGTGCTCTTCTTCCCAGAACTGCATTGACTCACTCTCACACTTCTCTTTTGAAGTCACTTTCAAATAAGATTCTTTCTTTAGCCTGGTACCTTTCTTCATAAGGCTTTTTCTCTTCCTGATGTTCTTCCACTTTGCCCCCTAAATTTTTAAGATTTCTTTAAACTCTGCCTCAGGATTCTTCTTCTTCATCTCATTTAATCGATCTTTGGACCATAGGATATAAAGAGGGGCGGGCTGGCATTTTCTTTTTAGGGAACACCTATTTCTTATCATTCAATGATTGAACGACGTCATAGTGGGTCTCAACTCCTTCATCTTTTGTACCTTCTTAAACTTCATCAGCAAAGTGTCAAAATAACAAATACAGTGGTACCTGAGAAAGTTGCAAGTGCCATCTCTGCTTGGTATAAATAAAAGAGGAAGCTCATTCCCTTTGCACTGAAAGGCTTCATCCAAACAGTGTCAACTTCTAAAATCAATCAGGGTCATCAAAGTAAATTCTTTATTTGAGCACAAAAGAATCCCAAAAGAATCTTAGTAAGCCAATGTTAAGAAGTGTGTCTGCGAACTCAAGGCATATACATAACACATTCACATGCAATGTTAAAATAGGAAAAAGTGTTCTAGGGAACTTCTTATGCAGGCATGCAGTAATCTGATGTTCTAATGTTGGGATTTAAAGTCTAATATATATTCTAGAATTTACCATCTCCATCTCCCATTTCTTTCTTTTAACAAATGTTATTTGAGTTTTAAGCATAGTAGCATCAATGCTAATATAGAGAGGAACAGAAAGATCAATGCCTCAATCTTCTTTCTGGATATAGTACAAAAGACCATATGCAGTAGAAAGGGAACAGAAAGATCAATGCCTCAATCTTCTATCTGGATATAGTATAAAAGATCATATGCAGTAGAAAGGAAAATGCACAAAAAACTGGTTATTTCCTCTAAATAATACAGGATATTAATTCTCCAAAATGATCAATTTAGCTATTCAAAGAGGTGAGGAATGGTTTTTGAATTAATCTTCACATCTTAAAGGTTTGTTATTTGTACTATTTAATCTTCACATCTTAAAGTTTCATATTTTTTTTTGTTATAACGATAAATAGTTTTCTTTCGTTAGAGAGAGTTAGAGATGATCAACATCATTGTTTACTATGTTTTGAAGGTAAACAAAATAAAGGACTACACACAATTACAGCAACCCCTTACACACTCTCTGTTTCACTATATCCAATTGCAGGGAAAAAATACTAAATTAAATTTTGATTACCTACAGACTTAACGGTCGTGAAAGTCCTGGTTAGTAATCAGGAAAACAATAAAGAAAACAAAAGGGTGAAAAAAGATTCTTACAGCATATTGCAGCATGATTAAAAGGAATGCTAAACCCCGCAGGTATTCTGCAGAAAACCCTGCAGCAAAACTGCAGAGCACAAAATAATCCGTCAAATACAATAAAAAGAAGAAAATTACCATTACCTCTGGTATATCAAGGTTGACAGATCCATAGTGTAACTTAAAAAAATAGTGAGTGTGGCTCCAATAGTAAAATGCTCACACACCAACAACTGCAGATATCTTGTTGCATATGATGCACATGGAAGTAGGCACTAACACCGTATACATTCCCAAAATTATGACTGGAACTTGTGATTGCGCCAAACTATAAAAAATATGCAAACTGCAATTAGAGAATCCAAGCTTTGAAAGGAATGGACAAATACACGAAGAACTTGGTGCTACAGAAATGGACAACTACTGCACATTTTTTTAAGGGTTTTCCTTCTTATTCTTGTGTCAATGCAACTTGTTGCATATGATGCACATGGAAGTAGGCACTAACACCGTATCCGTTCCCAAAATTATGACTGGAACTTATGATTACCCCAAACTATAAAAAATATGCAAACTGTATTTAGAGAATCCAAGCTTTGAAAGGAATGGACAAATACACGAAGAACATGGTGCTACAAAAATGGACAACTACTGCACATTTTTTTAAGGGTTTTCCTTCTTATTCTTGTGTCATTGCAAGAGTTATGTTCTAAATTTCTAAAGAAGTTCCATTTCTTGTGCAGAAGTATTCCATTTTGGATTTAATGCTTGTAGACATTTTGGCTAGATGTTAAGATACTATTTTGGCTAAATGTGAAGATAAGTTCTGCAGGAGCACAATTCAATTGGATTGTAATCTGTCTATAGAATGTTAGAAATGCATTAACCATGATCTTCAACCCAAAAAAATAAAAAAACAACAAAAATCAAAGAGGAGAAAAATGAGTTGATTAATATTTAGTACCTCATCCTTCCAGTTTTATTGGTCTTCTTTTTGCATCTCTGGCCCACTCCAGTTGTCTATTTTTGCATAGTGAAAAATAATAAAAACCATAAAATCAAACAAAGGAACAAAAATAGTAAATGAAAGGTTTTTGGGGGAATATCATTATCAAAATCCTAGAAGTAAAATGCTAAATACAACATTAATAATCATTAATCCTAGATTCACAAAACCTAGCGCCACACCTAACATAGTGTGTGTGGGGCTTGTTGCCCCTCTGTCCAGAGTTCCCTTTCCCATTGGTGCATAGGTCAAGCTGTTGGGAAGAGGTGTTAGGCTGCACAATGCACACTACATAGATTAAAGATTTGACTTTCATACTAAAATTGTCATTACCTTAACAAAACTTTAACAGATAGATCGAGAAAAGAGAAGGAAATGCAGAAAATATCATTGACCCAACAATGAATTCTGTTTGTTAATATATGCAAAAGCCAAATATATCCTGAAAATGATTCCTAATAAAATAGCTTTAGGCAGCAAACCTGGGTATTGATGGAGGTAGTAAACTTAGGCCGACAATGAATTTGGAGTGAAACCCTCTCATCAAAAGCAATGAGTCTTCTTTCAACCCTTTTGCTAGTTTCGATTCTCCAACATTCTTTTCCAACGAAAAAAAATCAACAACACAGCCTTAACCCATTTTGGGTCCAACCCAAAATAAATCAAAAGAGAAAGAGAGAGAGAGAGAGAGAGCAAAGGGTAAACGGAGACGCTCACCATTTGGGTGGGTTGAGAAGGTTCGAGGTTTTGTGGGTTTTGGGCAGTTGGGATTTTGGAGAACGGATGCTCATCTGCTTCTCTTCTCAGCAGTCTCCCCCTCCCCCAATCCCTCTTACACATATCACTCCCTCCTTCTGATTTCCAAGAAAAGTCAAAGAAAGGAACAGACCTTTGTCTACAGAATGAGCTTTCCACGGGAGAAAGAGAGGGAAACTGAACCCAACAAAACTACTAAAGGAAATAGTGGGGAAGGAATGATGTGCTGCAGAAGAAGAGAACGTGCGAACGTGGTCAATTGGTCATGACTGGTTTTTTATTTTCTTAATTCGTTTACTTAGAATAGTGGTTGATTTACTTATTTATCCCCCTCAAATAAAAATTGTATGTTTTAGCAAACTGTTTCAACCATGGGTATTTGTGGAATATATGAAAATTTCACCTAAAGGAAACCTTTGCTTTATATATATAGATAAACTATCAAAAATGCTCTAAAACTAACTAGTTAGTAAAATAATATAATATTAACCACCATTTTGGGCCTACTACACAATGTAATCTCATAATCCAAACCGTTCATATTTTAGGTCTCTATTCAAAGATTAACCTTGCAAAAAATCAACCAAATCAGAAATCATTTAGCCATTCGACTATCATTACAATCATTTCATGTTTTATTGAAAAACTTGTGTTCGTCTATTTACATGAGCACAATTAGCTTACAAATAGTTGGCTAAACGATTTTCGATTTTGTTATTTTTTTTTAAGGATGATCTTTAAATGAGAGCCTAAAAAATAAACGGTTTAGATCATGAAATTACATTGTGTAGTGGGCTCAAAATGATAGTTAGCGTTATATTATCATACTAACTGGTTAGCACTAGAGCACTCCTCGATAAACTATATACTATATAGCAGCCTCCTTCTATTGACGTATACCTCAACTTATTTATGTTGAGGTATACTCTATTGGGGCCCACACGAGTCGTTTTGTGTCGATCCGAATCGTTCAATTTTTACATCTCCATTGATAGATCATCATTGCAAAAAATTAGCCAAATCAGAAATCATTTGCCTATCTAACTTTGATCAAATAAATAGACGAACCAAATATTTTCGATGAAACCGTTCATTTGTTTGATCAAAGTTAGATAGCCAAATGATTTCCGATTTGGCTAATTTTTTGCAAGGATGATCTATCAATGAAGATGATCCTTGCGAACGGTTCGGATCGACACAAAACGACTCGTGTGGGCCCCAATAAGATCATACCTCAACATAAACAAGTTGAGGTATACCTCAATAGAAGGAGCATGTACTATATAGTACTATCAAATATATAATTAGTGTTTCAATTGGGGTTTAAATTGGTAATTTGTAATTGACTAATCTAATTAGGGTTTGAGGGTTTCAATTGGGGTTTCAATTGGGGTTTAGAGTATATGGGCCATAGGGCATTTAGGGTATAGGGTATAGTCTTATAGTAAACAATAATATATATAAAAAATGATAAGCTAGGATATACTATAGTATTATAAACTATATACTATATAGTACAATATATATATAATATACTATATAGGCCATATAGGGATATATAAAATATATTTTAAGGTCTAAAATATAGCTAAGTTAATATTAATTTTATTATATAAAATGTGTATAAATGTGTGTAAAAAAGGGTATAAAAATATAAATATGTATAAATATATATGTTTTTTGTCCTACACGGTCCGGTCCGGCCCAGCTTCAAGAAGAGCAACACCGGAACCGAAACCGTATTAGACCGATCCGGTCCAGTTTGGTCCAATCTTTGACCAGTTTTGGTCAACACGGTTTTTACGATTTTTTTACTCCCAGTTTGGTTCGGTGTGCCCGGTTCACGGTTTAAATGTCCACCCCTACTCTTTTTCCCTCGAATTTTTTTATTTATATTTTTATATATTCCTTTTCTTTTTTTCTCACGCTTCACTCAAACAGTAAGAAGAATCCCCTACTCTCCCCAAGCACCTTCTGTTCCGCCGTTTCTTCTTCTTTTTCTGTTCATTGAGAGGTTAGCCAATGAGATATCGCCATGTCAGCAAAGAATGGATAAGGGGTCCCACACAGTAAACGGGCTTACCAAGTAAAGTGGTTTGGACTCTTGGAGTGGACTTTGGACTTTGGACTTAGGGTAAAGGGCAAGCCTATAAAGCCCAACATCACATTCTTGTGTTTTTGCTTGTAGCCCAAGTTCACAGAAAGTTATA
Source organism: Dryas octopetala (assembly GCF_963921425.1). Taxonomy (NCBI): domain Eukaryota; kingdom Viridiplantae; phylum Streptophyta; class Magnoliopsida; order Rosales; family Rosaceae; genus Dryas; species Dryas octopetala. The sequence goes on from NC_141366.1 coordinate 24,014,628, forward strand.
TTTATTATTTAATGAGTAGAAAAATGACATTTGGTCGCTCTTATTCGATTGGCTCTATCCAATCAGAAAGCTCAGTATCCCATCAAATAAAAAGAAATGAATAAAAACCTTCCCATATTTAACTCCCCTCTATAAATAGAATGACTACTCACTCTTACTGTCTTACATATTACAGTGTTGACTGTTAAGGTTGATCACCAGTGAGAAAAAGATGAAGAATAGTGGGAATGGGAAGGGGGGTTACAAAGGGAATGGGAAAGCCATGGAGGTGAGGAAGGACAAGAAGTCAGGGACGGGCATGAATGGATCACCCAAGAAGGGAGGCCATGGAGGCAAGTTCACTTGGGCTGGTGATCTTGCTTACTCCCCAGCCGAGATGGGCCTCCAGAAGGAAGTTCTCAATGCCAAGGACCCTAATTTTGAAGACCCAGAAGAGATCCCAACCGTCTGATTATACTGATCATCATGATATTGATCGTGATCTACTACTCTTGATGTTTATGTAAATAGATAATGCCATCCTACATTGTGTACAACTTTTCATTAAAGTGGGGTTTGTTGTTTTCGTTTGTTAGTGCATAATCTGATCGTTTTGTTCTTTCTCTGATGGATGCTTTATATATTTGTCAAATTGTTGATGCTTCTCAGATTGGCGTTTTAGTATCATTTCAGATGATATATCACAGAATCAGTTAGTTTCGGATTAAATTGTAACTTGTGAGTACTCTTAAAAAGGTTATTTGGTTTTAAAACAAGAGACAGAGAATGGGGATTGAATGATTATGATATTGTTTATTGCTTATGCCATTATAGATACAGCTTTAATAGCTCAGTAATGCACCACTATCCACTAATCCAAGATTCGAATTTTTTGTAACAATAATACACATAGATGACTGTTTAAATCACTATCTACAAGGTAACATTTGAAATCTGCATAGTATTTCAGTCTACAAGCTGTCATGTTATGTTAGTTCACCATTGATGATTTGTGATGCATGTCTGACAGTTCTAGAGACTTTCCAAACTTCATGCTGTACAAATTTCCATGACTATGCAGCATTCAAATTCCTAGCATTTTCAATGGCTTCATCAATTCCAGGGAAGGATTTAGATCCATAATCATCATGCTTTGAGGGTCCATAAATCTGCACAAAATATTATACTAATGGGTCCATCTTGTAATAATCAATCAAAATGCAAGATCACCAGGTTTGGAAAACCTGTTTAGTTTCAAGGGACCATACCAAATGTTTGTACCATGACCTTCCAAAGAGTCCATCTCGACCAGTAAATGCACGCTCTGCCATCATTGGTCTGTCATTCAGCTTTCTCACCTTAAAATGGTCCTTCTTCCACATGAATTGCCAACCTTTGTTTTGTTCTATTTCATGGAGAATTATGCTTCAGTTTTGCAACACATGTGAAATGGAAGTGTAAATAATGATTTGTAAGAAACTCAATTAATACCTTCCTCTAATTCTTTATTTTTGTGGCTGCTTTTTTGAGCTCCTCAATGGACTTGAACTGAGGAGTTAGGCTTATGTTCTTATCTGAGATCTTACCTTCCAAGTTCTTCATTTATTTCTGTCAATCAGGTTTTCAATGCTATTCAGGTTGATTTCAATTATTTTGGTCACTAAACCCCTGTGCAAAAGTTTTTTATTGTAATGTTGCCAATCCTAGGGGTGTGATTTGGATTGGAAAATCCGAATCCGACTGATTCTAATCCGAAAATTTCCAATTTTGGAACGTCCAAATTAAATCCGAAATCTGAAAATGCCGAATTCTGAAAATTCTGAAAAAAATTGGATTGGAATTGGAATGTATCTGCAAATTCCGATCCGAAATTTTCCAAAGGTATTCTGATTCGATATTTTTAAAATTATGCCAATTTATTCTGTATTTATATTAATATTATATCATTTATTTAGTTTTTTACTATATGTTTCATTAATTTGTTATTTGTTTCAAACACACACATACATATATATTAAAAAAAAAAAACTAATACTATTAATATAAACATATATATATTATAAATATATGTATATCATAATAACATAAATGCTAACAAAAGCACCCACATTTTTTGTACGTGTAATTACTAATTTTTTTTGTTTGTTTTTACTAATAACAAAAAGTAACGTGAAAATTCTCCGATTTTTTATCTGAAAATTTCGAATTTTTATCCAAAAATGTGATATTCCGAGAAATCCAAAAATTCGGAATTGGAATGAGATGTTAAAATTCTGATTTTTTGGAATAGAAATTTCATTCCGAAATTTTTTGGATTGGAATTGGAATGATTTAAAAAAAAAAAAAGTGCAACTTATGTCACTTCTGTCTAAACAGTAGCAAAGTCTTGCATTATTTTACCACAGATAAATGATTTTCATCCAATGGACTTTGATAACTTAATGTAACTATTAATGCTCAAAATGGCTGTATTTTGCATACGAAGATTGGCAGGTTGGGAAGTGGAGAATCAGATTTTGCAGCTTTTGTTCAACAAGTTGGAATTCCAGCAGCTGACATGTCTTTTGGCAAAGGTAACAATACATTTTTTTTTCCTCTAAACAATTTGATGTCATTACATTTGCCACTATAAAAACAAACAGTACAGCATTATGCTTTAAATTACTAACAAATAATTTTAAAATTGCAGGATACCCAGTATACCATTCAATGTATGATGACTTTATATGGATGCAAAAGTTTGGTGATCCAATGTTTCAGAGACATGTTGCAGGTTAGCCTATAATTTTTCTTTCTTATATCAAAAGCAAACAATTCTAGTTGCACTCCTTTGGCACTTCAATGAATATTAAATTACTCCTAAAAGAAGCATCCAAAGACAATTCTAGTTCCTTTTATATCCACAGTAATGTAGCATCTGAGGCATTGTTTGTTGATTTCATTGGTACTGAAAACAGTGGCAAATTTATGGGGTTTGGTAGCTCTTTGGCTAGCAGATGCAGAATTCTTGCCTTTTAATTATCTCTCCTACACTCTAGAGCTTCAGGTATGGCTAGGAGTGTGTTTCGGACGGATCGGATCGGAAATAGGGTGTGATTCTTTTGGTCCTGCCGTCAGGTATATACCGTTACAAGTTGATTGTTGATGGTGAATGGAGATATATCCCTGATCATCCTTTCGTAGCAGATGAAATGGGCCATGTTTGTAATCTTCTTGATGTTCATGTACGCATCTTATTCTTTGGATTTGTGTCTGCTTCATTTTGGTTTTGTTTTCTTTACATTGTGTACAATGAAAGATCATAATGTGGTGTCACATAGTGGATGTGTAGCAGATTGGAAGAACAGTGAGAGGAAAGTCATGCATCTTCACCATGTGGAAGCATATGTAGGCATGCACAGTCTTATAAAACCCAAAAATCCAGATCCCTAAAGTGGAAATGATAATTGCACACACAAGCACAAACACATGCACAAATGCAAAACACCAATGAGGTTGTGAGATCATGTATGCAACTTTATACTAATCCCTTAAAACGTGCCATTAAAGAAAGATTTAGATCACCAGTTACATACTCGTGATCACTCATGTGCAGATGCTTGGGTGAGCTGCATTTTTCCATGCAACCTTTCTGTTTATGATTTTCTAATTCTCTGTCAACTATTCTGGTTTTAACAGGACTATGTGCCAGAAAACTTAGACAGTGTGGCTGAGTTTGAGGCTCCAGCATCTCCAGACTCTAGCTATGATCAAGCATTTCCAGCTGAGGAAGATCTTACAAAGGAACCGGTGGTTGTTCCACCCCATTTACAACTGACTGTCCTTGGTGTGGAGAATTCAAATGAAGCTTCTTCAAAACCTCGACATGTTGTACTTAACCACCTTTTCATAGAGAAAGGATGGGCCTCCCAATCTATGGTTGCCTTGGGACTAACTCATAGGTTTCAGTCTAAATATGTGACTGTGGTCCTCTATAAACCACTTAGAAGGTAATCTTCACGCTTTCTTGCTTAACTCTGTAAAGAAAACTTGTTTGATATATTTTCGCACTTGTTTTGTGAAGGTATAATTGTTTATAGAATTGGTTAACTGATGTTGATGTTTGTTATATCATACTGCGACATTTGTTTAATTTGAAGTGTTTTTGCATAGTGTAATGTTTTCCTTCCCACAAATTATGGGAAAAAAAATTTATGGGTCTTATCTGCATACTCTTCATATTCATAGATGAAGATCTAAATTCCCTTTACCCCTTATTCATCAAGGCCTCTGGCTTTGGCTCAGGTGATAGCCGGTTTTCTGGATACAGGGTAGATACTACTACTGGGTTCAGCACTGGCCAAGCAAACTAAAACAATCTTTTATACCTTCTAAACTTGTTCAGTGGACTGCATATGGCTTAGAACCGCGTTTTGAATGTCTTAAATATAAATGGTCTGTTTGATTGGGAAGTTCAAACTGTTTTTTTAATTAAATAGTGGGGTTGATTTAGGTGGAAACATCAAACAGGCACACTTTTGTGTGCATTTTGCTTAGTTTATGATAGTAGTGCACGAAAAAAAGGGTCAGCGATAGATAAGTGCAAATAAGAGGGTCCATGCACACAATAATCTACCTCTTCAAAAACAGAACAATTTGGTATGCTTTTAAGTGTTTGGATGCAATTGTTTTTAGTTGAGTGTTCAAACCTGCCTTGCAAGTGTTTCAAATGTTTGCAAGGAGTGTTTCAATGTTCAATGTCTTTGTTGATCAGTAACACTCACTCAATCTTGTTAAACTAAGGGTGTGAGTGTGTGACCGACCAACAATTGTACTTGTACTCGAATGCTTAATTTAAAACTGGACCAAATTAAAGAAGTTTAAAACATGGTTTTTTATAATCATTATAAAGTCTGGAAGGGAGTTTGTAATGTTTATTGAAAAAGAGAACAAATTCTCACCCAAAAAAAAAAGGGAACTCATTTTGTTTTTAATTGCACTCCTATTAAAGAACTTCTGATGATATTGTAGAGAAGTGATATTCTCTAGCACAAACAGGTTTTAATGGCAATAGCTAATAAAATCCAATAGGAAATAAAAACATGTAAAAGAAAACTGGTAAGGAAATATAACTCTCTAACTTTAGCTTAATAATAAGTTAAAGAAAATTGCTCTGATGCTCCCTGAACTATATAAGATTGGGTGGCATTTTTAATTCACCCCTTCGCAAAAGGAAAAATATTTTATCCTTCTTGAACTTTCAAAACTTTGCAATGTAAGGTCGCGTAGCATGTATGGGAGTATTTTTTTTTTAAGGTAATTTTGTCATTTATCTCCCTGGCCCTGGACAACTAAATTGCAAGTTCTGAAAATAAACAACAAAAGTCATGACACTATGCCTTGGCATATATTTGGATTAATCTTCAAAGCTAACACAGTTGAAACTTGAAATGAGACCAACCTCCCTTTTTGTTTCAGCTAAAGCCTATACAAAAGTTCCATTTTATCTCAACGTGGACTGCTTATCGCACATTGTATGCACACCACATAGTAGAACGCAATGTGAGTGTCATGTAAGTGAATAAAATGTTGGGCGACTAAAAGCAAAAGATATTTGTGCTGACATACCTATATCATCACTGATACTACCGATATTACCGATATTTCATCAACATGGATGAAAGACGGAGCTTCCTCCCCTACCGGATGTCGGTACCAGGTTCGGGCCAAAATTTCAACAATTTCCCCTGGACTTTTTTTATGGCAACATATCATTAAGACTTGAGTAATTAGATGAATGAAGATTAGTTCAATTTAGGTCTATTAGATTTAAGATGACAAACAAACACCACCTAAGTTGTGTATAATGTAATAATTGATTTGACCGAACACCATTTAAGGCAGCTGGGACAGTACAATACATCAACGCACCACATGTGGTATTCCCAACACAAATCAATCTTGATTGTTCAATGCGCAATAGTAAGAAACTGAAGATATCATAGTGTGTCATTTACAGAGGGCCAGAGCAAATGCTACATAAGCTGCTAATGTGGAGGTACTTGCAAAATAAAACATCAACAAAGCAATCATTGGATTTGAAGCCATCTTGTATCACTTTCTACTTGTTTTGAAAATATTCGCCTTGTAAAATTTGAGTTCTTTGATGCTTTCTCTGATATCATCCAAGGCTCTGTGTTTTTTTTCTTTAGAAGGGGCTTTCTTTCGATCTGATAAGCAATGGCAAGACAATGAAGCAACTAGTCACGACTTGTACAAAGTATTGGGCAAACACTAATGGGAAATATACAGAGCACCAAGAGAAAAGCCCAAATACAAGTTCTGGGAAACCACATAACCAAGACTGAAACATAACCAGCTAGCGTGACAATGAATCTGAAGACAAAGTGGGGAAAAATAAGAGATGGTCTCTCGTGCAAATAGAAGATGATTAAAAATTTGCAATGCTTGCCTACTTTTTTAGAACTACTCCACACATCCCCAGGGGGACAACATGGGTGGCTTGTCCAAATTTTCCCACAGGCAGGCCTGGGTTCAACCAACCCAGGTCAGTGTCCTGCAACTTAGCCTAAAAAAAATATTGCACTTAATATTTCTTAACCACCAAATTCCTCATCATTGTTAAGCACCTTTGTCACCAATGTTCTTCATATACGAACATAATTTCTATGAGCGAAGTAAAAATTGGTTTAAGTTACAGGACTATACTTCATTGTAGTAAAAGCAAGGTCAAGCCATCCAGCGTTCTCAGTCGGATGGCTTAAAAGTGGTCATAGTTGCTACATGGCAAGCAAAATTTTTAACTCATCAGGTCTGAAGTTTCAAGCATATAACACTGGAAGAACCTTTTTTTTTTTTTTTTTTTTGATGTCTCAGGTATCCGGATCTTTGACCCAACTAATCCCGAGGGCACGTGTAGACCCACCAATCCAGATGGCCAGGACAAATCCCCAACTCCATCGATAGTCGATAGTGGAATTGGGTGGTGGTGGCCCCAACAGGAGTATACACCCAGTGGGGATCAAACTGAGGACCTTGCAAACTAGGCAGACTTCCCTAACTCGTCCTTTACCACTGGACTGACCCCTGGGGGTTAACACTGGAAGAACCTATTAAAATGATTAAAGAACTAAGGCACAAACAATAAAACTAATTCAAAGAATTTACTTGCCTTCTAAATAGTTCAGAAAAATTAGTGAATTTACCAGGTACTGGAAGAAAGTTTACCTTCAGGATACCAGCGAGTGCATAGAGCTTTAACACTACTAACATCCACTACTACATGGTGGAAAAGACTAGCCAAATCTGGCATGTATTTCTGCCAGAAAAAAGAAAGCCGGTTAGGAAATCCAACCAAGCTGATCAAATTTAAATAAAGAGTACTGTAACAAAATGAGGAAAACATGGGAGACCAAGAGAATAGCTAAAGCTTATCATAAAATAGATACAAGTTCACCTCTTTTTTGATAAGAAACAAAAACTTCATTAATAAATTAAATTGAAGAAATTACAAAGAAAATATATGAGAAGTGCAACAACTAATAAAAAAACATATAATACAATGAGAACAACACCACAATCAAGAAGAATTACATAAAAGCAATGTTTTAAAATTGCTTGACACAGAAGCTAAAATCCAATCCAATACCAAATTAACTCCACTTCCTCCTCCTTGTCCTTGAATAACCTCTAGTTTGGTTCCAGCCAAACACAGCAGAAAAAGCCAAAACAGCAGGTCTCAAAAGAGTAATCGCCTTCTGGGTTAGCCCTCCTGACAACAACAAAAACCAGCTCCTAGGGCACACCCACCAGTCCAAACACCTCCAAATGCGAGTCCAGATCTGCCTACTGAACCTGCAATACCTATGTAGTCGGCATTCTCCCCCTCCTTTTTCACACAACACACACCAATGTGTAGTCAGCATAAGGCCTTCTTCTCTGGAACATGTCAGGTATTTATTTTCCCATGAACCACCAAGTGAAAATTTGCACCTTAGTGGGAACACTACCCCTAGATCTACCATTAATGAGAACTGAAACATTTGTTGAGCTCAAAAACCCACTAATTCACCACATACTCCCAAAACCTTTCTGCTACACAAAGTCGAGAAATCCCCAATCAACATGACCATAAGCTTTCTCAAAATCAACTATAAAAACTACACCCTCTTAACACTTGGCTCTATACTCCTCCACCACCTCATTAGCAACTAAAAACGAATAAAAAATCTGTCTAACATGAGCGAAGGCCCCTTGAGAATTTGGGACAGTGTCACACGAATCTTCCCACGATCTCAAAGATAAAACTTTAGCAAGAATCTTCCAGAGGCTAGTAATCAAACTAATGGGACTAGAGTCCCTAATTCTCAAGGAGTGGAGCTTTTTAGGAATATTTCACCATTCAACATAAACAATAAGACAAGGGTCTATTTGGATTGAATGATTTAAAAGAAGGGATTGGATTTGACAATAAACATAGATGAATTAACAAACGAAAATAACTACAAAAACACTAGATATACTGTATTTGAAATAACTAGATACAATCAAGTATTTCAAATCTATGCATTTCTTCCTTTTGCCCCTAATCATAAAGATTCATCTATTGTTAAAGTCCAATCAAGAAACTACATAACTAAATGCCTAGATTAGAATCCTATTTCCGATCCGATCCGTCCGAAACACACTCCTAGCCATACCTGAAGCTCTAGAGTGTAGGAGAGATAATTAAAAGGCAAGAATTCTGCATCTGCTAGCCAAAGAGCTACCAAACCCCATAAATTTGCCACTGTTTTCAGTACCAATGAAATCAACAAACAATGCCTCAGATGCTACATTACTGTGGATATAAAAGGAACTAGAATTGTCTTTGGATGCTTCTTTTAGGAGTAATTTAATATTCATTGAAGTGCCAAAGGAGTGCAACTAGAATTGTTTGCTTTTGATATAAGAAAGAAAAATTATAGGCTAACCTGCAACATGTCTCTGAAACATTGGATCACCAAACTTTTGCATCCATATAAAGTCATCATACATTGAATGGTATACTGGGTATCCTGCAATTTTAAAATTATTTGTTAGTAATTTAAAGCATAATGCTGTACTGTTTGTTTTTATAGTGGCAAATGTAATGACATCAAATTGTTTAGAGGAAAAAAAAAATGTATTGTTACCTTTGCCGAAAGACATGTCAGCTGCTGGAATTCCAACTTGTTGAACAAAAGCTGCAAAATCTGATTCTCCACTTCCCAACCTGCCAATCTTCGTTTGCAAAATACAGCCATTTTGAGCATTAATAGTTACATTAAGTTATCAAAGTCCATTGGATGAAAATCATTTATCTGTGGTAAAATAATGCAAGACTTTGCTACTGTTTAGACAGAAGTGACATAAGTTGCACTTTTTTTTTTTTAAATCATTGGAGTGCAGTTTTGTGCCTGGTGAAACTTCATTGAAATTCTATTATGGATGAATTTTGTGAAGCAGTTTCTTACCATAGGTGAACTGCTGGAACCAACCCATGACTGGTAGATAGTTTGTGATGAGTTATCTGGGTCTTTAACCTTCAAAAATCAATATTTAATATGATGGAGAGGAGTGAGAAATTATACAGAAACCAGACATAATTTAAAATTCACAATCATGTTAAACAATTTGAATAGTATATCTATACAATTTTGCAATACCTGTTGTGTAGCTTGTTTAATTAGTTCATCAAGCTGTGGAGTTGCAGAGACATGGAATCCTGGCCCATATACTGCACTGTCAACATTCAAGTAAGCAATAGCCCTTGCAGCTAGCATTTCCCTGTTTCTTCTACCCATTCAGTTGATCCTATCTGCAAACAGTGTTTAATTTAAATTTTGAGAGATACACAGACAGAGGGAGAGAGAGAGAGAGAGAGAGAGAGAGAGACCAGGCCATATTCCTCAGCATCCCAATTACACCAAACAATTGTGCGCCGAGGTTTCCACCCTCTTTTCTGCAGCTTCCCTAATCTTTGGGCAATCTACATTACACATTGAAAGCAGCCTGTGTTGATTATTCCTTGCTGCAAAAGGAAGTTGATGGTGGTATATAATTTAAATCCACAATTTACCTCTAGCAGTGCTGCAGTGCCACTATTTGGATCAACAGCTCCAATTGTCCATGCATCCCGGTGATTACCCAGAATGACAAATCTACACACATTTGGCAACAGAGTGATTACTAATCATTTTAAGGTTGGTATCTTTCATTGATACATGTCGATTATGATGAGTAGTACTAGTTTTTTTTTTTTTGGCCATGAGTAGTACTAGTTAGTATCACTTTCTTTGTTCACATGTTTTAAGTCTCTTGTTAGATGCTGCTAATGCTTAAAACTTCTACTTGCAAATGATTTGAAAAGTACCTATCAGGTTCTTCTGCACCTTCTATGACACCAATCACATTCTCAATTCTCCCTAAAATTTGCTTTCCCTGAAACCAACATCCAAAACTGAAATACAAAGATAGCAATTTGCTGCATAATTAACTAAGCTGTTAACAATACTGAAAAAGTGTTTTCCATATATACAATGAAATTGATTTGAGACTTACTGTGTAACTAAAAGCTGTAGAATCCCAGGGCCTGGTCCAACCCTATAAACTGGGGCATCCTCACTTCCCTGCCAATCAGCATTCGCCTAGTGCCCTCCAATCGACCTCAAAATGGCTTCACCATTAGCCGCCGACACCGGCAGTGAAGGTATCAATGGAACATCCCCTCCCTTCTCAACCTCATCATCCGAAAGCCTCTCACAGTCTTCTTCAGTACTTGGTCTCCTTGGCTACATTTAGGTTGCTGTTCTGGTGATGGTGTTAGAGTTTCCATACAGGAAGAATTCGCCAAACTCACAAAGTGACCAGGAAGATGAGCTTGTTTATCTCCTTGGCTGCATTTAGATTGCCGTTCTAGTGATGGTGTTGGAGTTTCCATACAAGAAGAATTCGCCAAACTCACAAAGTGACCAGGAAGATGAGCTTGTTTATCTCCCTGGCTGCATTTAGGTTGCCGTTTTGGTGATGGTGTTGGAGTTTCCATACAAGAAGAATTCGCCAAACACACAAAGTGACCAGGAAGATGAGCTTGTGGCAATTTTTTAGAAATTTCCACTTTCGTACCTAACGAAAACCTACCAAGCCTCTCTTTCAAGATAGGAGAAAGTGCATCACAAGTGGTCAAGACATCAAGTGAGAGAATCACTCCTTTCTTAACAAGTACACTAAAAGATGACGACACACTTTTAACTAAGATATCATGATGTTCCACATCATAGTTGTCCACAAGAAGGAACAGAAATTCAAGAAGAGTGTGAGTCACATCAATGTATCTGGGTATAGAGTATACCATCAATAGCATTGCAGGCTCAATATTCATAATACTATCTACTCCTTCCTCAAAGAAGAGCCAATCATAAAGTAGAGCCAGTTTCACATTGGCTTCAACATATTTCTTCGTGCAAGATTTCAATAGCCAACCTATAACAGCCCATCTTGGAATGACATCTGACTGAATGATTTCATTTGGTGGGTGGTGTGCACAACATATAAAACGAACAATGTCAATTATCAAAGACTCTTTGTTTGGTTCGCATAGAAACTTCTTGGAAAACCATGCCTGGTGACACTTCTGGCTCCTCAACTTCACATGAGTGAGTAAAAATCGCAATTGGGCATCCATTTTTGGAGTAATCCGAAGTAACATATACTGACTTGAAGTCCTTGTTTTATAGAGCTGTGAAAACTCACTCCGGTTCAATACCAAATCCTTCCATATAGCTCTAAACTTGGGCAAATGAACCAAATCTTGTAGAAGCCGAACAAGATCCCTCCCAATCTTCACACACAAAGAAAACTGCTCCTTTAAAACTTTAATACAAAAATCAATCTCCAATTGCTTTAATGCCTCCAATTTTGGATTACTTAACAACCTATAGTGATCCGCTAACAACCGAAGATATGTATACAACCCACTCATCAAAATCATCGGCTCTACTTCTAACAGAGAATCCCATTTGGTCAAAAAAATTGTCACCATCTCAAAGCACAACCACAAATTTCCATCACTAAAATCTCCGCCAACAATTTGCCTCAACAAACAAATCAATAAACCATCAACACCTACTGCTAGAACATCAATCATCTCCTTAGTGACCCAAATCAATTGGCATTTCACCGGTTCAACAAGTTTTACATACAATTCATTCACGACCTTGACAAGGAAACTAACAAACAAGCCATACCCATCAGTGACAATGGCATGTAAGTGTTTAATATGTGTTTTGGTAACATGGGTTTCGCATAAAACCCCATAAAGTATTGCTTTGTTGAGCAGCAAGTATTCTTGTGGGTTTGGGATTGTTAATGCAAATGGCGGTCTGAGTTTTGGTTCAAGAAGCTCAAAGGCTTGCCTCAGAGAGAGCTCTGTTGGGTTTTCAGCTTCATGGGTAGCAATTTGAATCAGTTTCAAAGCCATGTAAGGTTCATAGGGTACAGCAACAAGCGATTTGAATCAGTTTTCTGTGTATTTCAAGATTTGGGCCTGAATTTGGAGAAAGTCCAGTCTAGCCTTTATGCCATGTAACTTTGTTGATTTGGTACAAATAACAAATAACAGATTGACACCTGCACAAATAAACCACATCAAATTTGTTTTAGTTTAAAATTTTAAGGCTTATTTACACCATTGACCCCTGTAAGATACACTATTTTTCACTTTGCCCCCTGAAACTTAAATCTTCTCAGTTTGCCACCTGAACTTCACAAAGTTATTGCAAAAGACTCTATGCCGTTAACTCTGTCAATTTTTCCGTTAAAATAGCTGATGTGACACCTATATGGCATGAGTGAGACCTTTTTTTAGTTATGTAAAATCCATGTGGACAAAAAAAATAATTTTTAAACTAAAAAATAATAAGATCCATGTCAATTTTTTATAATTTTGTTTGTCTACATGGATTTTACATAACTAAAAAAGGGTCTCACTCATGCCATATAAGTGCCATGTCAGCTATTTTAACAGAAAAATTGACAGAGTTAACGGCATAGGGTCTTTTGCAACAACTTTGTGAAGTTCAGGTGGCAAACTGAGAGGATTTAAGTTTCAGGGGGCAAAGTGAAAAAAAGTGTATCTTACAGGGGGCAATGGTGTGAATAAGCCAAATTTTAATAAGAAAAATCTGAATCTAACAACCCCCCCCCCCCCCCGGCCTCTCTCTCTTTCTTTCAAATCTTTCACCTCCTTAAAAATTAATCAGGAAACTTTTTTTCCTATTATTTGCCAAAAGAAACCTAATAGAAACCCACGGCTCGTCTCAAGATGGAAAAAAAAAAGCCCAAATCAGCTAATAACCAACTCAATCATCACAATGCCCAATTGATGAACTGTAAACCTAAATCCAGAAAATGGATATGTAAAATAAAAATTCTACGAAATAAATTGAATATTTTAGACTCAAAAATCAAGCCAGCAAAAACAGTAACCTTCATTAGCAAGATTTAGAAAAAAACAAAAAAAAAAACAAAAAAACAAAGAGAGAGAACGTCTAATATCTAAAGAAAAAAAAAAATCCTGACCTAGAGCCTAGAGGCCATGTAATCGTGGCAGAAAACTAAAATTCACACCTGGGAGAAGCTCGATTTGGCTGCACGGAATAAAGCAGGGCCTTGATTTTTGTCATGTTTGAAGAATAATAAGGTTATATACAGGAGAGAAGAGAGGGAAGAGAAGGGAAGCTCAATAGTGAGGACAGAGGAGAATCCTTTCAGGAGTTGAATTTTCTCAAACAGGACCCATGCTAGGAGGTGGTGGTGTTGAGAGTGGAAGAGAGACGAAACACAGAGAGACTGCACAGAGAGGGAGTAAAAGATTTGCGAAGAGTTGTAACTGAAAAATAGATTTGGGATAAGATACAGAGGTGGGAGGGGAGGGAAAAAGTTATATATATTTTTAGATTAAAATTTTAAAGAATAAAATTATATTTGGCCCCCTAATAGTTTAGCTCGAATTTCAACTCTGCTCTCGGTCCTTTAAAAATCAATCTAACATTTCAAGATGAAGTCAATTTTAACCCTCCATCCGGTCAAAATTAAATGCTGACATGTATGCATTGGCCTATTTTTGGGCTGAGGTGAAGGGCAAATTTGAACTATGTGGACTAAATAATCTTTTTGGGTCTGAGAACTAAATTATCCAACCTAGAAAAAAGAACTAAAAAAATCTGGTCTGTTAAAGTAATATAACTGAAAATTCAATAAAAAAAAAGATTAAAAAATCAGAAAAGGAAAAGGAAAATCAAAGGAGCAGCTCCTTATGTTCTCCATCTTCCTAATATCCTGAGTTCATCTGACAATAAATCCAGCACAGTATTCCCCTATGCCTTCCAACTATGGTGAAAACTATATCCAATGTGCTGAATAAAGAAACCGGTAAAGATAAACACTAACACAGTAAACAGTGTAATTCGGATATCAAACTTCCAACTAGAACCTTAAAATAAGAAAAAGTATTCATATCAAACAAATACAAAGACAACAAATCCAACAATCGTGAACCAAAGAGAAAGAGAAAGAAACCCATAAAGTTTTGAGCTGAATACCCCCAAAGCAGTCATTTGAGGATGTTTCATAAACTTCCAATTACTAAAAGCAAATGAGAAGAAACTTCTGTCATTATTGTAATTAATCTAAAATTATAACACTTACAGCATGATAAGCACTTGGGTCTTGCTATCTTGGTAAAATCTCCTTCAATATCTTAGTGTAGGGATATGATTTAGGCACTGTAAAATCTACTGCTAGTATTTAGTTTTGGTTTCAATTTCAGGCAGCAGACCAAACATTCTTCTCCGCATTTGGATCACTATTTGGATCAACATCCCCTCCCTTCTCAACCTCATCATTCGAAAGCCTCTCACAGTCTTCTTCAGTACTTGGCCATCCGGGTGTAGTGGGGTCACCAATTCCATTGTAAACAGTCCCCACCTGACCACAATTGACATAGACCACAGGACCAGTCATAGTCCCTGACTTTGCAAAGGCATGAAAAGTGGGCAGGACTTCATTGGCTACATCGACATATGGGTCACCGTCATAGATTTCTTGTTGCAGAGTAAAAGCGATGGGTGGGTCTTGGTGGTAAAGGTGTGAGTGTTAAGGAGCGTGAAACAGGGTATGTGAGGGCCACGTGGTAAGGGGCTATGTGGTAGAGCGTGACACAATGGACCGGGTTGGATTGCTATGCATCTGGGGCTTTTCCAAAAAGGGACTTTTCTTTGGCCCCAAGAAAAGACCAAAAAGCTTGTCCCTTACTCCCTTATATATGATCACACGAGAGATCTCGTATTACAATATTTGTGCTGACTCTCGTCTTCCTTTCTCTCTCTCTTTCTTTCTCAGTTTCTCCCCTGTTTTCCCGCCCTCTCTTCCAGCTGTATTCTAAAGCAGAATCTGCATGGAGGCCTACAAAGATGAGGCTTACCTCCAGAGCGTGATTCCCAAGCGCATCCAACTCTTTGAGTCCATCCAGGCCCAACAACATGCTCATCGCAACTCCCTCCCTCCCAATCCCATAAAGTAACCATAAAACCCAAAAACCCAAAACAGTACGTATATATTTTATGCTATATTTTTGGGTTTTTATTCTACTGGTTTTTTTGTTTGTTTAAATTTTAGGATTACATTGCATGACGATGTGGTGAGGGAGGGCAATAAGTGGATAACTTCGCCGTTGGGCATTGCGAGCCAGATTTCGAAGAGTCTGGCCTCCAATGCTGTGATTTGTGAGGTGAATGGGGTCCTTTGGGACATTAATAGGCCTTTGGAGGGCGATGCACACCTTAAGTTCTTCACCCTTGACTCCTTTGACGAGGAGGAAGTCCTCCGTCACACATTCTGGCACTCTAGTTCCCATATTCTCGGACAGGTACCAACAGTTATTCAGATTTCGGTTTACCGAATTCCACTGGATTTTTTTATATAAAGTCTAATTACTACCGTACACTGCAGGCACTTGAGGTGGAGTATGGATGCAAGCTCTGCCGAAGCCACTAAGTGGGCGCGGGCTGAAGAGTGGGATGCTCAGGTGGAGGCCTTGAATCCCAGGCCGACCTCGGCCAAGAGGAAGGAGGGAGAGGTTGCAAGTCCCAAACCCCAGGTCCAATCCAAGAAGACCAGGGCCGAGGAGCCACGCCAACTTCTGGGCAAGGGACCCAAGTTTGTCCAGTACACGGAGTACACTCCCCTCAATGCCGGTCTGGAAGCGATCTTCTCCAAGATCAAGGACCAACTCCCAGCTGCCAGGGAGATCAAGGGACCACCCCGGACAAAATCAGGGAGGGCGTTTTCTGCAAATACCACTCCAATCACGGCCACGTCACAGGTGATTGCTACGCTCTCCGCGACGGGATTGAGACTCTTGCCCGAGCGGGTAAGATCAATCAATTCCTGGCCGGTGGGCCTAGGGTACCCAAGGCCGCGCCGAAGAAGCCCACCAACACCATCGAGGTCCAGGATGCTGCCATCGGATCGATCGGCGGGGGACCAACCTTCGTGGGAAGCTCTAACCGATCCCAGAAGGAGTATGTCAGACAGGCGGCACAAGCTCACGAGTCCCTGTCGATCCAAGCGGATCAGCCCAGCACTTCCAAAAGACAACGGAAAGACTGGGCACCGGTCACCTTCGAGCCTAACGAAGCAAATGAGATCATCTTCCCCCACTATGATCCGGTCGTCATAGTGGCTGAGGTGGCCGGAACTACCATTGCACGCTCCTTCGTCGATGGAGGGAGCTCAGTCAACATCCTCTACCACTCTGCGTTCGCGCAGATGGGAATCGGCGAGGATAAGCTGGAGACCGATACACCTGCCTTGGTCGGATTCGGGGGAGAAGTGGTTCAGCCCCTCGGACACATTTACCTTCCCCTTTCGCTCGGGAAGGGACCGATCAAGAAGACCTGCATGACGTACTTCATCGTCGTCAAGCGGCCGTCAGCCTACAACATCATTCTGGGCAGACCGGCTCTGGTCGACCTCGACTGCATCGTCCATTATGCCAACCTCCTCATCAAATGTCCGGTGGGCGACGACTGCATTGTCATCCAGGGAGATCAGTGCTCGGCTCGGTCTTGCTACGCCGCTTCGATCAAGCAGAAGGGTCAGCTGCCGAACTCACAGGAACTCGACTCCATCGCTGATTCAGGCAGGTGGCCGAGGGCGGAAACTTTCGACTTCACTTCCGAGCCGAACCCAGACACTCGGCCCCTTCCCGCCGAGGCCTGGGAGGAAGTGCCGATCTCGGCCGAGACACCGGATCGGCTCGTCCGAGTGGGGACTCAGATCAGCCAAGAACAACGTTCTGCCGTAATCGACTTCCTCCGCGCCAATGCGGAGGTGTTCGCCTGGTCTTACGATGACATGCCAGGCATATCGTCTGACGTGATCACCCACAGGCTGAACACCGACTCGGGATGCAAACCGGTCCGTCAGAAGAGGAGGTCTTACGATCCGGTCCGATACGCCGCCATGGCTGAAGAGGTAACCAAGTTGCAAAACAACGGGTTCATCCGGGAGGTCAATTATCCCGACTGGCTCGCCAACGTGGTCATGGTGAAAAAGAACAACGGGAAGTGGAGGATGTGCGTGGACTTCACCGACCTGAACAGGGCATGTCCCAAGGACAGCTTTCCCTTGCCCAGAATAGATCAGCTCGTCGATGCAACAGCTGGACATCAGCTCCTCAGCTTCATGGACGCCTATTCTGGGTATAACCAGATCCTCATGCACAAATCCGACCAGGAGGGCACATCTTTCATAACTGATCGCGGCATGTACTGCTACAAGGTCATGCCCTTCGGCCTCAAAAACGCCGGAGCCACCTATCAAAGGCTGGTCAACCACATGTTCAGACCCTCCATCGGCAAATCCGTAGAGGTTTACGTGGATGACATGCTGGTCAAAAGCATCAAGGCGGACGATCACGTCAAGGACCTCTCAGACATGTTCGGAGTCCTAAAAGAGTATCAGATGCGGCTGAACCCAGCCAAATGTGTCTTTGGAGTTCGGTCCGGCAAGTTCCTTGGCTATCTGGTCAGCCAACGGGGGATTGAGGCCAACCCGGAGAAGATCCAGGCCTTGATCAACATGAAGTCTCCAAGGACACGCAAGGAAATCCAGAGTCTGACTGGAAGAGTCGCCGCCCTGAACCGGTTCATCTCGAAGTCCACTGACCGGTACCGCCCTGAACCGGTTCATCTCTGTCTCTGACTCGGCTCTCAGCTCAGTCCTAGCGAGAGAGGTCGGCGGTGTACAACACCCCGTCTTCTATACGAGCCGAGCCCTCGCCGATGCCGAGACCAGATATCCAAAATTCGAGAAGATGGCTCTCGCCCTGGTCAGCTCGGCTCGGAAATTGAGACCCTATTTCCAGGCTCATTCAATCATCGTCTTGACGGACCAGCCGCTCAGACAAATCCTGGCAAAACCCGAGACTTCGGGTCGGCTCATCAAGTGGTCAATCGAGCTCGGCGAGTTTGACATCATCTACCGTCCCAGGACGGCCATCAAAGGTCAAGCCATGTCGGACTTCATCTGTGAGTCGACCACCTCGGCGGAAAACCCACCGCGCGCCGACGCTACGCCAACTGCGTCTGATCCGAACACAAGTAACAATCATGTCCAGGCCGATCTTCTCACCTGGACCCTTTATGTGGACGGATCCTCCAACGCCATGGGAAGCGGAGCCGGGCTTGTTCTGATCTCCCCAGAACAAGTTGTGATGGAGTATGCTCTTCGCTTCAAATTTCAAGCATCCAACAATGAAGCAGAGTATGAGGCACTCATCGCTGGACTCAGATTGGCAAAGGAGCTCGGCGCGGCCAAATTGAACATCTTCAGCGACTCCCAACTAATCGTCAATCAGATATTGGGAGAGTACGAGACTCGGGAACCCAGCATGGCTGCCTATCTCGAGAAGACCCGTTTGCTGCTCGGGAACTTCTGCGAATACAAAATATCCCAAATCCCGAGGGCAGAAAATTGCAGGGCCGACGCCTTGGCACGCCTGGCTTCGGCCACGGATACTGGGTCCACTAGGCACGTTCCAGTCGAAATCCTGGACAGACCTAGCACCGTCGAGACCGAGGCCGCCGTTATGCAGACCGAGGCCGAGCCGAACTGGATGACGCCGATCGTCGGCTACTTGGTCTCCGGGATCCTTCCCCCGGAGAAGGACAAGGCACGTCTCATCAAGACCAGATCGGCTCGGTTCAGCATCATCGATGGTCAGCTCTACAGGAGGAGTTTCTCCCTGCCCTACTTGCGATGTGTCACTCCTCAAGAAGGTCAGGATGTACTGAGAGAAATTCACGAGGGGATATGCGGAAACCACTCTAGAGGAAGAGCCCTCGCCTACAAGACGATTCGACAGGGTTACTTCTGGCCAACGCTGAACAAGGACGCAGATCATCTGTCTCGCGCTTGTATCAAATGCCAGCAATTTGCCGCGGTTCCCCATCAACCTCCCCAGTTGCTGACCTCCATATCCGGCCCCTGGCCGTTCGCGCAGTGGGAACTCGATCTGATCGGCCCCATGCCAAAGGCAAAAGGGCAAGTCACCATGGCGGTGGTAGCAGTCGACTACTTCACCAAGTGGGCCGAGGCCGAGCCCCTAGCCACAACCACAGCCGAACGGATGGAGACCTTCGTCTGGAAGAACATCATTTGCCGGTTCGGCATGCCGCACACCATCATTGCGGACAATGGCAAGCAGTTCGACTGCAAGAAGTTCAGGAGTTTTTGTTCACGTCTGAACATCAACTTGCACTTCACCGCGCCTTACCATCCGCAGTCGAACGGACAGGTCGAGGCCATCAACAAAATCATCAAGAAGACCCTCAAGACTAAGCTTGATAATGCTAAGGGGAATTGGCCTGAACTCTTGCCAGAGGTGCTTTGGTCTTACCGAACTTCCTATCGCAATTCTACGAAGGAAACACCTTACGCATTGGCATTCGGGACTGACGCTGTCGTTCCGGTCGAAATGGGGACTCCCTCATTCCGAACCGGTACGTACAATCCCGAGACCAATGACGCCGGACTTCGGCTCGGCCTGGACATGATCGAGGAGAGGCGAACCGACGCAAATCTCTGCCGAGCCGCTTACCAGCAGAGGGTAGCCAAATACTACAATCAGAGGGTCAGACCCAGAAGCTTCAGATTGGGCAGTCTCGTCATGAAGAAGAATCCCCTTGCTGTCAAGGAGAGCTCATTCGATCCGAACTGGACCAGACCATACAGAATTACGGGCATAGTCAAGCCTGGCACCTACAACTTGGCCACTCTGGCTGGGAAGCCTCTCAAGCATAGCTGGAACGCTGAGCACTTAAAGACTTATTATCAGTAAGAATGTAGTTAGGGTCGGGGACTGTCCGACCTAACACTCATTCCAATCAATGAAGAGATGAACACATTTTGACTCATTTTCTTCTTATTTTTCGAAGCAAACACTGGGGACTCTACGCCTATACACTTTCAACAAAGAAGAAAAATCTAAGTGTTTCCTTCGAAAAATTAGTAAACCCATGTGCCGAGCCGAAGCGCCATTTCCGGCCCGACGCTCGGCATATTACAGACTCATCAGGTCTATAAACTCATGTGTCGAGCTGGCGCGCCATTTCCGGCCCGACGCTCGGCATATTACAGACTCATCAGGTCTATAAACTCATGTGTCGAGCTGGCGCGCCATTTCCGGCCCGATGCTCGGCATATTACAGACTCATCAGGTCTATAAACTCCCGTGCCGAGCTGGCGCGCCACTTTCGGCCCAATGCTCGGCATGGTACAGACTTATCAGGTCTATAAAAATCCCTGTCCGAGCCGAAGTGACTTCCTACAGTCCTAACGTTCAACAGGATATTTCTAAAGGAAAAATATACACTCCAACCAAAACTTTCATCGTGCATACCGAGCCGATCTGAAAGTAGGTTTGAATATTTTTCTCAAAAAACAAAATTCCTAAATATCTCAATGGGTATGCCGAGCCCATCTGGGATCACTAGGGTTTTCAAATTTTTACTTATCTTGGTTATGCTTATCAAGCTGATCCGAAGACAAGTTCTAATTTATCATTACCATTCATTCTCATTGCAATCGGCATGCCGAGCCGATCTCAAAATGCCTCTGTTTTTATTATGTTTTTCATTTTTATCATTTTTCTTATTCATGTGTTATTAGTTATGTCTTTAGCTTAACTTCCGAGCTGAAATGATAATAACTTTGCTCATAAAGAAAATATCGATAAATTAAACAAAATAAACCAAATACAGAATTGTTCCAAAAACAACTAAACCCGAGCCACACTTCGGCTCGGGAACAAAAACAAGATAAACATGAAAATTAAATAAAATCAGCTCATGCAGATCGCTCGGCAAGCCCTTCCTGGATCGGCTCGGTGGACCCCTCGGGCGTCTCCTCGCCGAGCTGCACCACCTCAACCCCGCCGATCTGCATCTCAGCATTGGGATCGGATTCGGGGACTGGGGGAATCGGGGTCGGCTCGCACTCGGGCGGCGGAGGATTCCCCGGCATCGACTCGGTCATCGAGGTAACCGCCTCGGCCCCAGCCCGGTGATCAGAAGGAGGGAGGTCTTCTTGTTGACTTTCCTGGGTGTCCCCTTCGCCGTCGGACTCGCCAACGAAGGACAAATCCCAATCCGGCCTCTTCGACCGGATCTCCTCCAGCAGCTCCTTGTATCCCTCGAACTGGGCGTCGGCAAGTGCCTGGACGCTCGGCACCCCAGCTTGACGCCGAGACTCGAGAGCCCTCCGCTCGGCAGCCTCGACGTCTCGCTGGAGGTCGTCGGCGAACTGGCCCAGCTCAGCCACCTTCTGCTCGGAAGCAAGGAGCTCCTTCCCGAGCAGAGCGACGTCCACCTCTTTCTCGGCCAGCTTGGACCGCAGACCCGCGGACCGATCGCGCTCGGCCTTCACCACCCGCTCGGCCTCGGCCAGCTTCTCCTTAAGCTCCTGGATCCGCTCCCGAAGCCTCCCCATTGTCGCCTCGGCCTCGACGGCGGCATGGGCGGCTTCAAACTGCCTCATGGCGAGCTGCAAGAACCAAAGAGAAGAATTTATTACTAATCCGAGCCGAGCGGATAGACGAAATCCGAAGTAAAAAAGACTTACCAACATGGCCTGACGGGATGTGGTCAGAGCTTGGTAGCTGAGGCTCGGCTCGTCCTGACCGGCCCAGAGCCCCTCCCGCGCCCTCGCCGTCATCACGCGCTTAAGGCCCGAGACGAACGGCTCGATGCAGGGGTCGACCTCCACCGTCTTCAGGGGCACCGAGCCCGAGGCTTCGGCATCCCCACCACCGGATTCGGCCCGAGTTCTCTTCTCAGGACGAGGCTCGGTCGCCGGGCCCTTCCTTTTCTCCCCCTGCCGAGCCGGCCTCGTCACAGAGGGCCCGGGTCGGGCTGCGGCGGCAGTAGGCGCTGGTACCGGGATCGGCTCGACGGGCACCCGACCTGCGGCCTTCCTTTGGGCGCTTTTCTCGGCTTTCTTCCTCAGCCGAGCCTCCAGATCCGCCGAACTCATACCTCTCTCCGCTCTTGGATTCCACCTGGGCACAAACCAGGAAATTCCGCTCGACCTGATCTGAGTCGGCCCGAGCAAGAACTTGGTGGACAGGTACTCGACCGGTGAATCTCTGATCACGGCGATCTGATCCTTCAGCTCGCCTCGGAGCTTATATTTGCCCCAGCTGACTGCAAAGACGAAACCAAAAGGGGTTAGCCACAAAATATATATACAATTATTACAAAACATGTACAAATTGCCCTCGGCTCGGCCCCCAGTCTTCCATTGCCCACCTGGGATCCTAAAAGCTCTCGGAACCCGAGCCGGGGTGGGTCTGCTCGGATCGGCGAATTCCCAATCCCCGGAGACGAAGAAATATCTCCTCTTCCAAGTCTTTTGGGAAGAGGGATTCCCTGTGAACAGTGGCCCCGAGTAAGCCTGTAGGTTGTAGAAGCCGAGCTCGGTGTTCTTCGACCTCAGTGCGTATGAACAGAACAGGATATCCTTGTCTGGCACACACTTGTGCACTTTGTGCCACAAGATATGCAGGGACAGGATGATCCTGTATACGTTCGGGTTAAGCTGGTGCGGCGCCGCGCCGATCATGGCCAGCCAATCCTGAAGGAATGGGTGTAGGGGGAGCCGAACCCCGTTCTCAAACATCTCTGGGTACATGGTCACCCATCCCGTGGGAGGTCGGCTCGGCTTCTCCCCTTCCATCGGCAATCTCATCTGCACGGCCTCGGGAACATAATACCGAGCCCTCAGATCCTCGAGATGAAACTTGGTCATCTCGTTTGGGATCTGATCGGCCTTCCACGTCAACTCCTCGTAAAAGTCCGGGTCGATCGGACTCCCCGTCACTTGCCGAGCCGAGGTCGACGCATCGTGACCCCTGTCCCTTTCACTTGAGCCCGAGGTTAGCCTGCTCGGGATGGTCGCGATCGGCTCGACGTCAAGGGGCTCCTCATCATCACCTTCGGCCGCCCCCTTGTTCCCGGTCGGAACTCGGCGCTTCGAGGTTTTCCCGGTCCTCTCGGGCTCGACGCACCTCGCCTGGGTTGCGACGCAATGCCGAGATGACCTCGTCCAACTCTTCGGACAACCGGTCCCAACTCGCCTCACCCGCAAGTGGACTTCGGCTCTGCTCGACGTCACTATCCCCCTCAAATGCTTCTCCCGAGCCGAGCCGGCCACTCGAATCAGTCTCAGACATTATAAACACTTTCTCACTTTTCTCTCTCTTGCTTTTTGGATCAAAAAGCAGTTTCTCTCAAGAACACCAAGAACACACACCTAAAAACCCGAAAACACAAAAACTCAAAAGTGAGGAGAATCACTTACTGGTTTTCCTCCGCCCAAAGTTTCTGCCCCAAACACCCTCGGAACCACCTCGCCTACCGCCGTACGTGGTCGGATTCGGGATCGGGCAACTTCTCAGACGACAGTGAGAGATTGAAACTCACGGTGAGAAAGAGAGGTTTCGCAGGAGGAGGGAGAAGGTCTGAAGATGAAAGTGGGGGTAGAGAGAGAAATCACCACTTTTATACCCCCATGCAAACCGATCTCGGCCCTTCATTTCTAGCGCTTCAAATGCCAGATCTTGACACCTGTCAAGCATTCAAAAATACCCTTAAGTGAGGTGACCCTTACGTTCCCCCATGCAGAAATCAAACATCCCTTCACCTGCCCCTGAGATATTCTGACCAATCACAAGTCGTCATGTGTTCGGATCTTCGGGAACATGGACTTGCAAGGTTCGGCTCGGCTCAGGTAAACACGCCATCTTTGGGATTGCCCTTGCACTTCAACTTCCAATCCACCACTGCCCGCTCGGATCGGAAGCTGGGGGACTCCTGTTTGTGGGAAAATCCACATCAATCCGAACAGCCAATCACGGCTCAACACGTGGCTGGTCAACACCCACCTCGGAGTTGACTCTCAGTGGTCAAACTTTGACCTCCACGTCATCACTGATCAGCATTTCCTCTGCCAGCTCAGACCGAGTTTCTACGCCGGGCCCACCATGTTCGGTCCGAGCCGAACCGATGATCTTCCAAGGGATCGAGTGTCCATCTTCCCACGATCATCCCGATTCAGCTCGGCTCGGCACAGGAGATGGTCTTCTTTCGAGTTCTAGCGTCGACCAGTTAAGGCTCGGAAAGACCCCAATCTACTGGACCGGCTCGGTCTGGAATCCCATGTCTGATCCGACCACACATGGACTTCGTGTCTTCGCATAGGAACATGTGTTCGTATCGGCTCGGCTCGGCTCTCCGCCGCCATTCCCAGGAAGATCACGCTGGGACGAACCGCCACACTTAAATGCACCTGACACAAATCTTCTGACAGATAGAATGTCCAGTCTGCATTCATGACTACTGGGGCAGTTTGCCTGAACCTTCCAACCTTGCATTTAATGGGGCATTCATTGCAGCATTGAATGCTGAGGAGGTGAGCAGCTGAACATGCAACTAGTTCTGACCAGGTGCGTGGGTCTCTGGCAACCATTCATTCACAATGCAGGTACCGTATTCATCAGGTTTTCCTTTGCTTATATATATCAACCCATATGTGCAAAACCACTACTACGCATTTTACACACAAAACACTTACACAAAATTTCCACTCACCAAAGAGTTTACCCAACTTGCTGAGAATAACCCAGAACATTTGCCTTGTTCTTCCTATTCTCCCAAGTTCATCCTCTGTTCTTCCTCATCCCTCATCAAACACCATCACTGATTTCATCATCGGAGCGTGTTTGGCTGGTACCACACCGGTCCATCTCCTTTGATCTTGTTTCTTTTGCAGGAAGATCTCAACCAACATCCACTCCATCATCCAGCAAAGCATCTGATCAGCCAGATCAGTTTTTCTAAGTTGTTGCATCTACCTTACGAGAATTTGCATCAACAGTATCCAATTTTCATTGTTCTTGAGCCAGAGGTACTTTTACTTGATGCTCTCAATGCTCTTAAGCATCTTGCTCACTCTTTTTTGGGTACCTAATGCAGCATGTTCATAAAAGTCATGTATAATAAAATGTATCCAATTTTCATTGTTCTTGAGCCGGAGTAGATCCTTGCTTATTTACTTTTGTGCTCATTCCAAATTAGTTTTAAAAACTTGATGAAGCTCTGCCAGTCCCTTTTTTAAAATGGTTTAGCTGGAACATTGAGACATAGGACTCATTCACCTTGGAGAGAGAATGGTAAAATTTTGTGATTGGTGGAATGTTGTTTTGGTCTGTTATCTGTACTTTGTTTTTTTTTTTTGTTTTTTTTTGTTTTTGTTTTTTTTTTTTTTTTTTTTTAAGCTAGCACAACAGTATTTGCCCCTGAATTTCTTGATTTTGTATGGATGCTTACGTTGTTAGTCATGTTACACAGGTGAAAGAAGGGGATGGTGCATTTTATGGCCCAAAAATAGACATTGGTGTATATGATGCATTGAAAAGAGAACATCAGTTGGCAACGATACAGGTATCTGATGATCACTTTTTTATTTACGATCTCTTGACGTTTCATTTTGTTGCTGTTATCATTTGGTAAAATGCTGTGGTTGCAGCTTGATTTTCAACTTCCTGCTCGATTTGAGCTGTATTACTCAGCTGAGGGTGAAGATGGCAAGAGGGAGAGGCCTGTTATGATTCACAGAGCTGTTTTAGGTTCTGTAGAGCGTATGCTTGCTGTACTTTTGGAACACTACAAAGGGAAATGGCCCTTCTGGCTTAGTCCACGACAGGCAATTGTGTGTTCTGTCTCATACATATCCGAGCCTTATGCTCTACAGGTAGGGTCTTTTCCTTCCTTCTTTTTTGGACTGACTCTACAGGTAGCTTGAGAGCGATTCTTGCTTCCAATTAGTGTTTTGCTCGAGTATAGATTGTCTATCATCTGAGGCTATGAGCCATGCAGCTTCTTATGTCAGCTCGTTCATATTGTGAGCCAAGTACTATATTTTTTGAGTACTCTCTCTTGGTGAGCTAATTCATGACCAAGTTAGAGTGTCTTACATTGTTTTTCTATTTTTGACATTTTTGGATGTCGAGTTAGGCTGAGCAAACATCCAAACTGTCTGACCAAATACTGTCTGTGGAGAGTGAAGATTTAGATCATGGAATTATGGGTAGAGTGTTGGCCTCTAGTGCCCGACTTGATCATCTCTGTCATATCTATTTGCTTTATATTTATTGAAGTAAAATGTAGTTTTTCAAGGTTTATATTAGGTTTCGGTCTGTACTCATTACTTGGTTAATAATTGAAACAAAAACTGTGTGCTTTGATAAATCTGAAACACAAAATTCTCTTGGTTACCGGCGAAGGAAACTGATCCAACCCAACCTGTCTTTGGTTAGGTTAGGAATTTTTTTGGTATTGTTTGGTTCAGCTTCTGTTGATAATTTTGGAAACTGATCAAGTAGCTAATCTGTTTTAATTCCTGTGGTTATGAGTTGTACAAATTGCCTGAGTTATATTTTCTAATGGATACAATATCTATAATATGAAGTCATGGATAAAAATTGTTTTTGTTTTTTGTAGGTGCGAGATCAGATCCATAAAGCTGGTTACTATGTCGATGTTGATGCAAGTGGCAAAACAATTCAGAAAAAGGTACGCATTCATAACTTTGGTGAAGGCAGGATTTGATTGCAGGACGCTTGTATGATAATAAACTTTAACAGCTGTAAGGACATTGTGCATTTTATTTTCTGGTGATGGTGCTTTGGAAGTATGATTTTGTTAAGAAATATTGTGGTTAAACCTTGGAATAAATAAATACGGAATTCCTCATTCAAACCCAAATAATAAAACTTATAATTGTTTTTTTCATGTTGTTAGAAACTCTGATATCATCTAAGCTGTGGTTTGATGACGTCAAATATGCCTACTGTCACGGGGAAGGGTCCAATGTTTATATATTACATGCTGCAGTCTGGTGTTGCATAAATCAATACATTAATGGTTATTGCCTTGGCTGGAAAATTTCAGATATGTAATTAAGATGTAATACATTATCAGTAAACTTGCATATGCGGCATAATTTGCAATTTTGGAACATGAAGATAAACAGTTAATGAAAAGTACCTCTAATACCAATGTTGTGATACCATGTAGTTTTTAATAATTTGTTGATAGAAGCCCGTGTTGGCTAGTGTCATTATAGTTCAATTCTATGTAGTAATATTTAGTGCGCAGCATACTGATGAGTTTTAGAGATTTAGTCTCTCAAGCATGAATATAGTGAGGACACCCCAATTAATTCTTTATGAATATTGCTTCACCGTTGTCAATTTGTTTAATGAACCGAGACATAATCTGGAGTAATTTTTATCGTTCAGCCCAGCCTTCTGTTCCTTAGATTGTTGTTTGTTTACTAATTGTTCTTGTCCTTTCAGGTTCGGGAAGCTCAACTAGCACAATACAACTATATTTTAGTTGTTGGAGAGAAAGAAGTTAAATCCGAACAGGTTATATTCATTTCTAATTTTCTAATATACCTATGCTGTGTTTCACCCTTTTAACAGTGTCTGACCACAAACATGAAATTCTGTTATTTCTTTTGAATTAAGCTGTTCTTCATCTGTTATGTTCTCGTTTATTGCAAATTTTCTTTGTACATGGCATTGTAGCATGGTTACTGAAAAAATTGAAAGCAATACTTTTTACTTTGAAACCATCAGACATCATAAGTCACTAGCACTGTCTATGAACCTGGTCCTTTCTTGTTAGTTATTATGAAATTCCGCTGTTCCATTGAGAGTTTCTTTGATCTTTGCTGTTGTAGGTTAGCGTAAGAATGAGAGACAAAGTTGATGCGACCCCAATGTGCATGAAGAGTCTAATCCAACTCTTCAAGAGCAACCTTGAAGCTTTTTACTAGGATCATTTCACTCTGTTGTCACATTGTTATGACTACGCTTCTCAGATTGGCCTTTTAGTATCATTTCAGCCGATGAATCACAGAATCAGTTAGTTTCGGTTTAATATTGTAACTTGTGAGTACTCTTACAAAGGTTATTTCGTTTTAAAACAGGAGACAAAGAATGGGGATTGAATGCTTATGATATTGTTTATTGCTTATGCCATTCTATGGTGAATTTATGAAGGAAACTTCATGTTCCTTATATGGCATCATTGAAGCTACATGTTCAATATTTATATATGAACTACTGGTTTATTAATTACCTGCAATTTCTACATATATATTTTAGTGCAAAAATTTAAACAAGTAAAATATTCATATACCCAAGTAAAACAGAAAAAATATCACAAAATTGTTTAAATAAAAGTTTCTGGCATTTAGAGTATATATATTAAATGGTTTGTATATTAACAAGAAACCATCAGCAGCACAGTTAAGGTGCAAGGTGGTGCACAAGAGGTCCTGGGTCCAAATCTCAGGCATGGCAAAGATTAAATCTCCTTTTTACAAAGTTTCAGGAAACTCGCCACGTGTCAGCGTGGGAGTGGCAGCGACGTGGCAGCGACTTGGCTGCCTGTGTGGCGCTGACGTGGCAACGACTTGGCTGCCTGCATGGCAGGCCTAGTGGCACCTGCTTGGCGCTGACTTGGCAGGCCACGTGGCGGGCTGGGCTGCCTGCGTGGCGGGCTTGGGCTGTTAGCCAGTTAGGCCTTGGGCCTTCTGAGCTGCAAGGCACATGGGCTGCTGCTGGCAGCAAGGTGTGGCAGCGAGGTGCTGGCAACAAGGGGGCTGCTGCTGGCAACGCGTGGGAGGGCCGGCTGCTGCTGGCTACACGGGGTGGTTTCCGATCACCCCAATAAATTTACTTTTTTTATTATTTAATCATTCAATCCAAGAGAGCATGTACAAAATATATAATCCCAAATAAATCAATCACATAAATTTCGGGTTCGTGCTTCATGGAGATTTTTTAAGAAATCAAGGTTTAAAAACATGAACATAAAAATTGTTTTATAAAACCTACTTGGTTGAAGAACAGATTGAATGATGATCCTCTTTTGTTTGGCGATCCACAAACCAAAGAGCTTTTCGGGCAGATAACGTGTTTTAAAGTATGTGGAGATATGGTTTGTGGAAATATGAGGCAGAGAGAATATGATCTATATATTTCATTCATTTTATAAATATCCTTATATGGTAGGGTATACTAGGGTTTTGAATATTTACTAGTATGCCCCTACAACTAATTACAGGAATAGCCACACATAATAATATATTTACAACACGTACGTATTTTTTCCATACCATATATTACTAACTATGCTCTCTTCAGCCCGTACTACATGACAGTGAGCACGAGTCCTAAACTCGAAAAAAATTACTTTTCAAGATGCAGATATCTGCATCTGCATCTTCACTTGCAATTTCTATATCTACATATGCAAATATATCTTGTAGATACAAATGATTCTCCTAAATGTCATTTGAAGCTTTTTCTTACAAAAGAAAAATTACTGTTGAAGATACCAGATCTGGTTTGATTCTTTGATGTCGTTTGAAGTTTTTTCTTAAAACAACTTACTTATGGAGATGCATTTGCATCTCTAATTGCAATTGCAGATGTTGCAGATGTATTTTAATTTATTTACACGTTTGCTACCACAAAAATTTCAAAATAATTAATTTAAAAAGTGTCCTAAAGAGTAAAGTGTGGTTTGCATTTCCTTACAAGTAAAGATATTAGTTGTTTAGTTCTTTAGGATAAAGTACCCACAAATTAATCCTCATATAGTTACAGACTGAAACTCATAAACAAACGCTAATCTAAACAACAAAGATTTGCAAGTGTTAATATGTGAAGAGTAAACATATACGAGAAAAGAACACATGGAAAAAAAAAAAAAGAAAAAAAAAAAGGCCATTTCCCCATTCATGTAAACAATCACTCAAGGATGAAAACGACATAGCATTCCCCCTTAAGCATGTACCAAACTTCATATGATCATCTCCCTTTTTTGTTAAAAATTCTACATATGTTGAACAGAAAAAGGCACGTGATAAAACAAACTGACGAGATAAATATCAATTTATATTGATAATTGAAAATCTAGTTACTTGGCATATAAGTTTCAAAGTACATGATAAGTAAAAGCACCAATAACAAAATACACCTCGAATGGTAAGTTAAGAAGTACAATAACACTACATCAGTTTGCAGCAATGCAAAATACAATCTACTCAAAGTGATCAATATGGGAAAGGGATTTAATAAATCCATCTGAACTGATGTTTTTTCTCTTTAAAAACTGGGAGTACCAATGAGCAGACAATTTAGGTTGTCTTTTTAAATCAGGGTCATCCAAATCAATGTAGTACAGTCCGTAGCTGGAATTATAGCCATCCAACAGCTCAATGGAATCCAAGAAGGACCATGCAAAGTAGCCCCTCGTGTTCGATCCATTCCTTCCAAAGGAAATATTTCATAAAGATCAATTAGTAATTTAGAACAAGTATTCGCTGTCAAACTATGTTTTAAGATAAAGCAAATTTCTCAAGGAAATTAAAAAGAAAATAAAGATCATATCAGATCGTGAAAGACTTGATAAGTTTGATAAAAAAAAAATTAAAAAATAAAAAGACTTGATAAGTAAAACATTTGTCACTAGGCTCACTACTTTTCTTATAAGTAAAATTTTAAGTTTGCTTGTTTGCATCAAAATAATAATTTTAACTTATCAAGAAATATTGCCTCATAAGCAATATCCTCCTGTAATCAAATTATTCACAAATCCTAAAAGTTTGTTGGACCAAAAAGAAAAAAAGATTTGAAGAGAAAATTAATCTTAATTTGTTAGACCAGAAGTAAAATAACTTATGAGTTTAAAAGTTGGTGCTATTCTACTCCATAACATAATGATCGAGCTACTCCATTTGTTTTTAACTTAATTTTCATGACTATACCAATTATTCTGTTTAATTCCTCATGAACAATGTTTACGTTCCATATATGTTAAATTTTAATTAAAAAAAAATAACTATTTTTGAAGGGAAAGAGAGTACCCTTATAGTATTCTTCTGATCTAGATACTAAATAAAAAATCTTTATGCTAATTTCAAAACCATTTAGCAAAAATACTTTGAGGTCTAGTTGTAATTTTCTAAAAGGCAAAATGGAGTAATTTAATTTCCAACTAATTTTTTCTTCGGTGAATAAATTTATATCTCTCGTAAGGTGCTATATTTATGCGACATATATGGAAAATAAGATAATCATATATCTATCTCTGGTAAGTTTAGAATGCAGTTTACAGAAAAAAGATATACCTCACAGCATCAAGCAAACCTCCAATGTGTTCGTGAAAATATTTTACCCTTGACCAGTCCTCCAATGATGAATTGCGTCTAGTCCGTTGACCTAAAATACATATGATGCCAGGTCTTCCCATTTAGATGTTGGAGGAGATGAAAAGAAAATGATAATTGAGCTGCTAATTTAAGCCAAAATTTAAGCCAAAGGACCAACAAGTATTTTGAAAGGGCCATTAAATCAAGATATGCAGTGCATAATTCATGGACTATAGTTTACTGAACGATCTCTTCATTTGTTGACCACTGATTAATGACACCAAACCTTGAGAAACAAGACCCAAATGATAGGATCGATTTTTTGGAATGATTCAAGGGGATGTATTAAATATTTTATCAAAAGATGCAACGTAAAATGAATGCTAGTTCCACTAACAGCTCTATAGTACTACTGCTAAGTTATTTTTCTCAATGAACCTGCAGGATGCCAGAAATGATGATTGATGCACAATCAGGCAACTTATTGAAGGACACAAGAATCATGAAAGTCAAAAACTTAATTATATAGAAGTGAAGTATTATATTTCTCAATAAATGCACTCTAGCACTACTCTGAATAAATTTCCTATTAGAGAGAGAGAGAGAGAGAGAGAGAGAGAGACCATTTTCATGGATGAATGTAGGAGGATTGCCATAATTTTTCTTGAGATATTCTAATAGTCCTTGCAGGCCCCAGGGAGTTGATGGATACTGAATCAAACAAACTGATCATTAATGCACTGAAAATACCCCCATAAGTAAACCGGAACAGGGTTTTATGCTCGAACTTCTACCTCGAAAACTGATGGATCACTTTGCATAGCTGCACATTTAAAGAAACTCCATAAGCTACCTTAATTATATCATGTCTAAGCAAGACAGAACTTCCTGGCCCTCAAGTGACTAATATACTAATGCCTGTAAGAAAAAAGATGAAAAATAATAAATTAGTGCAAAGTTAACCTCGTGAAGGAAATAGAGCTCAAACTATTTGATAAACCTTATATTGTGCTGAAAATCAACTACTTTCAGTATTTTCCCGATAAAGTTATCAAGCATAATTGTTTATAACTTGAAATATACTTTTCACTTAAATTGTGTTTGAATCTAAAGTCTGAAACATGTGACTGTTCACCTTTCACTAAATAAGCATAGTCGAAGGCAAGTTCAAAATATCATTTACTCAAAATGTTATCTTCAGTTTTGTGGAACATCCTTAACTTGAATGAATTTAGTGTAGATTTGTACCAAAACAATCATATGAATTTAGTGTATGTATGTGTAATGTGTTAGACGAATCTAGTCTATATATGTGCAAAGAAACATACATATAATTGTTGCTGCCCCATCCGCATTGAAGTCTCTGTTTTGCATCTTTAGGCTGCTGGAGTTGTCCTTTACATACGATGTGTAATAATAATTGAATCCTATGAAGTCAGATGAACCCTTTACACTTCTAGATTCAAGACTGGAGAAGGTAGGAAGTCTCAAACCTGCATTCTTTTTCATAACATCAGGATAATCTCCAAACACCAATGGATTCATAAACCTACAACACAAATTAGACGCCAATAAGAGAGAGAGAGAGAGAGAGAGAGATGGACCAAAAATATGACTGCCAATAAAAGAGAGAGGAACAAGCCACTTATGTAAACTTCTAACTTACCAACCAATATAGAAGTCAATGGCTCTTTGAGTGGCAAGTTCATCTTCAGTGGTATTTGTTAG
Organism: Dryas octopetala; assembly: GCF_963921425.1. NCBI lineage: Eukaryota > Viridiplantae > Streptophyta > Magnoliopsida > Rosales > Rosaceae > Dryas > Dryas octopetala. Next base: position 24,048,204 of record NC_141366.1, read on the forward strand.
AGGAACAAACCAAATGACCAAGAGATTGATCCCTATAAATCCACGCTGCTTGTTCTGCATCCCCAAAATTTCTCTACACTCATCAATCTATATAATTTCTTAGCTGTAAAGGTTTTATGTTCTCAAATTAAGACATGGTCAAGGCCTAAATCCTAAGTAACATGTAAACAAACTAGTAGTGGTGGAGCTCTTTACTATTAGTTGACTTAAGGGCATAAAATAATTGACTGAGTTATTGATTATGAAAATGAGCACATTGATCGAAGTGCTTGACAGGGAAAAGCTTAATAATTACCTGGTACCTTTCCTTGTACAATCTAGAAGCTGATGCATGAGCTAATAAGATATGATGAGCTGCCATGTATGGCTCGATTGAAGAGTTACCCTGAGAGCAGTTGACATCACCGAATGGAGGTGAGCATCTTCTTGGTGGAAGAAATCCAGAATCATAACCCCCAATTACAAAAACATTAGCCTCATTCACAGTAGTCCAATATGAGACTCTATCACCAAACTTTTCGAAGCACACATCTGCATATTCAGTGAAGTCTTTTCTGCATCCAAGCACATAATAGCCCCATCAAGTTCATTGCCCTTTCTACCTGCTGCATTAAATTTTACTAACAAAAGTTCAGAACCATACACAATCTTTCGACTAACCCATCCTCCATATTCATCTTCAAGTGCCTGTGGAAGATCACTATGGTGTAAAGTAACATGCGGCTGGATTCCTGCTTGAAATAAAGAATGCATCAAAAGAAGGAATTGTCAGAGCAGAGCATGTAGGGAGTGATAATTCTTGCTTTAAGAGTATAACCACTCCCAAGATGCAAAGGAAACAATAGTATCTTAATAATGATAGTAACCGTGGCTGATTAGTTCATCAATAAGATTGTTGTAATATTCTAGACCCTTTGGATTGACAGGTCGTCTTCCATCTGAAAGAAGAAAACAACTAATGTAAGGGTGGGAAGAAGAACCAGAAATCACTTCCTAATCTTAATGAGTAACAGTTGGGTGATCATACTTGGAATAAGTCTTGACCATGAGATGGAAAATCTATATGCTTCTAAACCAGCATCTGCCATGAGCTGGACATCTTCCTGCAAGATTTCAAATGAACATGCATAAACCATGAGCCTACTACAATACATAGTGTGATGTGCTTTAACTACTTACCTTGAAATCTATGAATTAGTAAATGATAGGAGTATCGAGAAAAGATGAATTCAATTCGTCAAGTATAAACCTTGTATTTGTGATACTCATCACATGCTACATCTGCATTGGCTCCATCAAAATACCCTGAAAATTTGAGTTGAGCAATGAACTAAATGGTCATGATACATGTGAATACGCAGTACGTACACAAATTGGAACAGTCAAATTCAATGGAATATGGATTGTAATTATAGGGATCATGTTATTTAACCCTCAATACACAAACTTGCTAAATTCTCCTTTCTTTCTTTCTTTCTTATTTTTTTTTTTTTCCTATTGTCTGGTTGATATTTTAACAGGACATTGCTAGGCATAGGTAAAAATAATTCACACATCCGAATGAGATTGGACTCATGATCCCACCTTGCATCCCTTGGTTGCGGGGGAAGAAATGGCATTGGTACAAAGACAATTGTATAATTGAACTCTTATATGCATGCATATTGAAATTCTAAAGAGTTTATATTCAGTTCATAATGATAAGGAAAGTAACTTGGTTTGAAGTTTCACAATGTTGTTACATCATATGGATTTATAGAAAGCATTGTTAACCTTAAGGTTAGTGGACACAAAGACACATATTGTTGTCTTGTAGAAATTGATATTTTACTTGCAAACTTCATTTGGATTTGCTACATGGAACAAAACATTTTCACATACAAAAATTTGAGATGAAGGATACGGATGAAGCTTCTTATATCATTGGCATATAGAGTTAAACAGACTGGTCTTGAATGTTATTAAGATTATCTTGAAAAAACTACTTCGAGAATATCTTGAAGAGATTTAATTAGGATGAAGGGTTATGCACCTACTGTAGCATCCATTGTTAAAAGAGACATATTCAGTTTGACCCAATGCCCACAAATCACACTTGGAAAGACAGCAGACGAAAAGGATACTTATTGCTTCAACCATTGGCAATCTCATTGATGTACAACCCAGGAAGAAATTATTCAAAAGGCTAGAAGAGACTAAAACCCTGAGGAAGAGATACTAAAATCTAACTTACACTGTATTAAATTCTTTCAATGCCACAAAACTACAAAAGCCGTCTAACACAGCATTGAGACTGTAGACATTCGAATACAGAAACCCTAATAAACCCCATATGGAAGTTCAAAATATTTAAAAATGTCAACCATAGATAAATTAAAAACTCTAAGAAATGAAACAACACCTTACGTCATGGACGTAAGTGTGTAGGCGTACATCATGATCAACACCATTAATATATGTATAAGTATATACAAGATTGATATTGGATATGTTGTGGGAATGCCTAGGCATCCAATGTAATCCATGTATAGATTTTAGAACACTAGAAGACTGCCAAAAAGGATATGTTATATTTGTGAGCAACCAATGAACGAAGGGTTATAGGCTTGCATTTAGAAGTGGTTGATATCCAAAATCAAGTTTTGCTGGATGCACAGACAGATGTTTACTGTAGGACACATACTCATTTTTATCAGAGGTGTTGACTAATAGAAGTACTAACCAAACAATATTATACTTGTAAATTGTAGAGCAGCAATAATTTACATCACATGCTGTTTAAGAAATTTTACCACAAGTCTGAAAATTATGGCTTCGAGTGCAAGGTCAATGACGGTGCATATATTGATCATCAAAGAGGATATTAAGCGCACAGAGAGTCATTAACTATAGAGATTGGAGCATCGAACCCAAAACTAATTGGCAATGGATAGAGAGGCTCAAAACCTTATATATTGATAATAGTGTCAGACAAACTAGGCTTCACATTCCCGATATGTGATATACTCTCTAACATTCACATCCCGAACCCCACTTCTAGACAGGAACTCAGTAACTTTTTTTCCTATTTTTTCTTTCCAAATTATTAAATGTCACCATAAAAATATTATATAACACACACACAATACATTCACACAAGTAGATGTCCTAGTGGTTTCTGATTTAACTAATTCTTTGCAAGGACCATTTATGGAAAACTTAAAAAATAGGAACAGCTCGGATCGTGAACTTATAATACAAAATAGGTCTCACAATGTGTCCCTTGCTAATATATAAGTATTCTAAAACTAACCCGGTATATAAAATAAGAAAATTAGTAAGTTTGGTACAGTTGATATAAACTAACCAGACCTTCGCCTCCATATATATAAAATAAAATAAAAAGAATTAAAACAAGATTAAAATGGAAATGTTCATATAAAAGTAGTAGAAGCTAACCAGCATGAGCATAGGTGTCCACTATGCTTGGAGTCCTCCCATCTTGGTATGCAGCACCTTCAACCTTTTCATATACATTTTCGAACCAACACAACCCCCTTAATTCAGCATTTTTTTTGTTTGCTTCAATTGATGTGGAACAATACAAAAGTATAGAAATGGTTTTTTTTTTTTCTTTTAATTTCTTATATATAAAAAAAAATTAAAAAAAAATTAAAGAAAAAAGAAGAAAACGGACCTGAAAGGCAGAGGAGGCAGCTCCAAAGACAAAGCCGGGAGGGAAGTCATCTTTGCTAAACTCATCAGCGCCTAAACAAAGATTTATACTACTAAGCAAACCCAAACACACCAAAACTGAAACTTGCAACATCGATTCCAACTCTCACTCCCACTGTGCTGGAAACTTGTAAAACTTTTGGTGCCACATGCATGTATATCTTTGACTTGTCAGTCACCGACACTGGTTGTCCCATGACTCCCAACGCTCCACGTCCATATGCTAATAAATAATGGGTTAATTGTGTCTGGACATGTTTGCCCCGTTTTGGTTGAAGTGTGTGTCCTACTTTGGTTAAAATGTGTGTCCCATTTTGGTACCAAATAAAATTGGCCAAAGTTCACTTTTGTTTTATTTAGTTTAAACTAAGTTTTACTTTGATTCATGTAGTTTTAATTGTTATAATTTTAGTTTTGTAGTTTACAAATTGTTACAATTTAAGGACAAGTTAGCACTTTTATTAATTAAATTGTCAAATTTGTTGTGCTTTTAGTTATGTACTTTACAAACTATTTCGATTTTGGTCATATATTTTATATACCGTTAACAATTTAATGACTAATTTAATAAATTAATAGACAAAAATCCTAATATGTCCTTGAATTGTAACAATTTGTAAACTACAAGACCAAAATTAGAACAATTGAAACTACATGGATGAAAGTAAAACCTAACTCAAACTACAGGAATTAAAAGTGAACTTTGGCCAATAAAATGTTGGATCAAAAATCAAAATGGTTCTTAAACTTCAACTGTCTTTTTTTCACATAATTACTCTCAATCTCTAACATAGGGCTTTCCTTCTTAAGGGGCTTAGGCTTCATTTGATGCATAAGATTGGATTATATATGATAAATGATTAGGTTTATGTGCATTCAAGGAAGAAGATGAAAGGTCCTCGCAAAAAAACAAAGTGGAAGATGAAAAGTGTCTTATAACTTGAAGAAAGAATATGGATTAGCTATAAGGGAAAACTTATCTCCTTTAATTCTACCATTTTTTTGGAAATTAAAAGGGATAAGTTTCCCTTATGAGTAGAAGTTTCTTTTTTAAATACAGATGAATTTAGCTATTTAGTCAATCCAATTCAATCATATATATCAAATAAAGTGTTAGTTTCCTATAATTGAATTGAGCATATAAAAGAGGGAATAGTTGGAAATGGCTTATTGGAGAAGGCAACAGGTATCATCAAGCAGAGGCTTCCAATTTGAACTAGGAAAAGAATCTCAAAAGCCATAGATAACATATTTGTTTCAAAGCAAAAATAGAAAAAAAATATATTTAAGGTGGACATGCAATCTTTCCCATATCTATGGAGATAAAATATATGTGCTTTCCAATTTTGGACACTCCTTAGACCTATGGGTCTGACCCTTTTTAACAGACCTTTTTTATTTGAGGACTCTAATGGTTGATTAGATCCCTTTCTGTAATTAATTAGGCTCGTTTAGTTAGTAGATTGAAAGCTTAAGAATGGAAAGATAATTTCATTTTCATATTTGGTAAATACAATCTTAGGAAAACAATTTATGCTTCATGGAAAGTGAAATCCTCCACCCAATTTAGGTCTCATTTTCCTTTCCTATGGAAAAGCGTTAATTACAATTTTTCAAGATCAAATTGTCCCCAAAAACAATTGAAAATTATCAAGTATCTTACATACCCTTATGCATATATAGAGGAAATTATAGATTTGGTCTACTTACTTTATAGCTAGTTCAATTTTGGTTCATGATCTTTTTTAAGTTCGGTTTTTGTCCACTTATTATCCAACTTGTTCGGTTTTGGTCCATTATATCTATTTTGGATGGATGTCGTTAATTTAAGGGGTAACTATGTAAGTTCCTAATAAAATTTATAAAATAAAAAAACAAACAAACAAATTAAAAATCAAAAATTGAAAATTACAAAAATAAAACTGAAAAATTAAAAAACATACCCAAAGTCCAGATCGAGGATCCAACCTAGGCTTGTTGCTGGGTCAAGGTGGGGGAGGAAGGGGGGCTCGGGGAGAGTTGGTTTGGGGAGAAGGGACTGGCCGAGGAGGATGGGGGTTTGGAGGGGAGGCTAGGAGGAGAGAGAAATAGAGTTGCAGAGAGTGACAGAGGGAAAGAGAAGGAGAGAGAAACAGATAGGTAGAGATAGAGAGAAGTGGAGGATTTTTCGATGGAGGCGCCGCCCAGTGGCCGAAAATGAAGGATTTGGAAATACCCCCCTCCCAAAACCCATCCTCCCAGTGCCCACCCGAAACCCACCCCCCGGCCAATCCCTCCTCCCTAGGGGTGGGCATAGGACGGGGGGAGATGGGACTGACCTCATCCCGTTCCCAATCCTAGAAGTTGCATTCGGGATGCAATCGGGACGGGATGACCATAATACCATTTCAAAACCAAATATATGGAACGGGATGGGTTTCGGGACCTGTTAGCTATTCATGCATTCATAACTATACTTCAACATACAACAATTCAAGTTTCAACAATGAATATAATGCAACTTCAAAGTTCAAAGTTTCAAACTCATGTTCTCAAATCTCAACAATTCAAGACTTTAAGCAAGGAGTTAAATTTCGAAATTTTCAGCGAAATTTCGCCGAAAATTTCGTTTTTCAGGACCATCGAAATTTTATCACATGTTCATCTATTTTTCGTCAAATTTCAACTAAATTATCGAAATTTTGCCGAAATTTCGAGGCATCTTCACGGCATCTTTTGGTGAATTTGAGCGAAATTTCGCCAAAATTTCGATCAAATTCACAAACCCAGGGAGAAAAGAGATCGTCCCTTTTCCCCTAAAAGTTCTAAAAAAAAAGGGGAAGGAGAGGTGTTTTAATTGACTAGGGAAGAAAGGGGGCGAGAAGAGATTAGAGAGAGAAGAGATCGGGGGAGAGAAGAGATTGGGGAGGGAGAGGAGGAAGAGAGGGAGATTGGGGAAGGAGAAAGGATGAACAGATCTGGGAGGGAGAGGGAGGAGAAGGAAGAAATCAGAGAGGGAGGGAGGGAGAAAGAGAAGATGAGAAGAACTGAGAGGAATAGGAGAGGGGGGACTAGGGAGTCACGGGGAATGAAAGGAAACAAAAAAAAAAGGAAACAAAAATGAAAATAAACAAAAAGAAAAGAAAAGAGGAAGGCAGGAAGCTTACTGTCTTCGTCTCTTTGAGCTTTTATTTTTTTCTTCTCAACTGAAAGAAATTCATTTTTCTTTTCTCCTAAAAAGTAGGAACTCAATTGAAAAGTTACTAAAAAGCCTACAACTCCCAGTGCTTATATTAGACTTCTTGGTTGGCTGGGCTCTCGGGCTCAGTCATGTCATGTGTTAATCATACTAATTTCATGACTCTTTGATCCCACCCCCACCAACCACATCATATATGTCAGTTTCTATGCCACAAGGCCTACAATGAATTTTAATTTATTTATTTCTTACATAATATTTTTTTTGAAAAACATGATTTGAATATCATGAGCATAGAAAAGTATTTTTAGAGTGTATAATTTAGGACGGAGCCTTTGGGCAATTGGAAATTTGGAAAAAAAAAAAAATTTGGGTTTTCGTTTGGCCATTTTAGAGTTTTGTTTAGTTTTTAAATTTTAATACATTTCTATATAAAAAATAATTAAAAATATATACCCTAAATAACCTAAACTCTAATATCTTATATCATATCTTAAACAATATAGAGTATAAATTATAAAGTATATATGGTTTGGTATATAAATTATAGAGTATAAAGAGTATTTAGGTATATACAGTATATAGAGTTTAGTATTAGGATTTAGTGTATAGATTATAGAGTATAAAGAATATACTAATTTCATTTATTCATTATACTAATTTTATTTAACAGTATTTGTCTCCAGCGAACATTATATTCATCTTATATCACATGAAACCTACTATATAATTTCGTTTCTTCAATGTTTTTTATCAATTTAGTAGATAATATGTTAAATAAACATATGGTAAAGTTTCATTCAAAATTTCCGTATTTTGATAACAATTTCCGTCGTTTCCGTCTAATTTTTGTCGAAATTTAAAAATCTTCGAAATTTCCGTCGAAATTTTCATCGAAATTTTTTCGAAATCCGAAATTTTATTCCTTGACTTTAAGTTACTGTTATTCAAATTTCAACAATTCAAGCTGGAAGTAATTTAATTCTATGGCATCAGTGCATCACAAACTCAGTCTACATCAATAACATCACAAACTTAAACTCAGTCTACATCACAAACTCAAAAAATTAGAATTAAGCCTTATGGCTTATTACAATTTACAAATACAAAATACAAACTACAAAGTTACAAACTCAGAAATCACACAAGATTTGATTTTAACCACTGGCAGCAGTGGTCACACTTCAAACTACTGGCAGGCTGGTAGCAATGGTCAACTGGGCACACTTTTGCCTTTGGTTTTGAACCCTTCAAACTACTGGTAGCAGTGGTCACACTTGCATTTTCTACAAAAAATAAATCACAGCAGAAAGTTAGAAACTATTAAAATTCAATACACAAAGCAAAGCAAGTAAAGTAAAACAAATTTACAAAACATTACCCAATTCAATACTTTCATAAAATTCAAGTTCTTCAATACAAGGTTCATCCCCCCTCAACCAGTTTTGCATACAAATTAAGGCCTCCACTGATGTAGGAGTTAATGAACTCCTAAATGCATCTATGACCTTGCCCTCAGTGCTAAAACAACTTTCAGATGCAACTGTTAACACTTGAATTGTCACGCCCCGAAACCCAGGTACGTAACAGAGGCACCTATCTTGAGAATACCAGAGACTACAACAACCAGTCCCCCGGTGTTATAATCCCAAATATCCACAAAATAGGTTAAGCCTTTTGGTTTAGTAAAAATGGGTTGGATCAGAGTGCTTGAGTTTGCAGCGGAAAATTTATTCAGAAATAGTTAATTTGGAATTAAACCAACCCTCGGAGCTACTATTGTTTAGAGTAACTTCAAAGAAACTGTTTATATAAACTCGATAGTTTAAAAGTAGACAACCCAAGGACTCAGTGTATATACATGATATGACCAAGGGTATATAAAGATAGTAAAAGGTCACCAAAGACCTGCCCAAGGAAATATACTGACTAAACAGGAACACAGGAGTTGACAAGCTCGAGACCGCACCACCACCCCTCAATCGAGGCCGTCAAAGTCCACACGCGCAGCACCTAAGAGGGAGAAAAAAAAAAACAACAATGTAGGGGTGAGCATCACATACGTTCATTGCTCCCCTTCAGGGAACTCCCTGCTAGGTTTGAAAAATAATTTGAGATAATTTAAACACAAACCAGTTGTCAAGCCTTGTAAAACTAGTAACATGCTCATACAATTTTCAAAATACAGTTTTCCGGGCCCAAGTTCAGAATCATACCTGTTGACCAGCCGTTAGGGCTAACTACCCTCTCACAAAAACATAACAAAGTCCTGCAGTCATTTGACTGGGACAGGGTAGCGAAAGTGGCCATTTCATGGTTATACCGCCTAGACTGGCCTCCCAAGAAGGACAATCGACCAGTCCGTCCGTACAACCCCTCATGAGGTTTTGGGGATCGAAACCCAGGGTCTACCGTAAGGGACCTTTCACTCTCAGGTCAAACACAATAACAATCTCACGAGAATATGCATAACAGTCATCATTCCCATCATCATAAAACCAAGCAGATATGCCAATCAAAAACATGCATCTTTATCACACAGTATTTATTATATAGTACATGCAGGAAATCCACTAGTCAGAGTGTGTTGTCCCCCTACCTAGCGTCCAAAGCTTTTGCCTGTTTTCGAGTACAAATCACAAGTTGCCACGTCGCAACGATCTCTTTTAGGTAACTGGAGTTCCTAGTTTGACAACAACTGGTGTTAAAAACGGTCTTCACGTAAATCGATGACCTTGTCTGTTAAGACCAGGTATAATTCAGAGGTTTGGCACTAGCGTAACTGCTAGGCTTCTCTGAATTCTTAATCCGACATGACTTTGCACCCCGAGGCAAACAGTCATGTCAGACCGTGTGGTTTCTATATCTATTTTAATTTATTGTCGAGGAGGTTGATCAGATATGAACCTACAACGTGACCAGGTCAGTGCATGGGGAAACTGAGGGAGCTCTGGCTCAGTACCCAACGCCTGTATGCTCATGGACTGACCTTAGTCATCACGTTATTTAGTTACCACTGATATGGCCTCAATATTTATTAAGTTCATTTGATAACAACAGTTAAACGGCGTTTCGTCTATAACCACAACTTAAATAATTGCAGATTAAATAAGCTGGGTTAAGGGTATACATGTTGAAGACTTCCCACGGGCAGAGTCTCGGTACTACTAGACTTGCTAAATAATAAGATTAAAATAGCCTAATTAACAAGAGATTAATTTAACAAAATTTTAGCAGAAATTCGACAGGGATCAAAAAATTACCTATGAAGCTCAGAAATGATTTTTTTTAAACTTCACCAAAACATAGCCTTCACACTACTAGAATTGAAGAGCTCGTCGCCACGATCGCGTAGGCGAAATCCGATCGTCGATCGGAGCTCCAGAACTCAAGATAAACTCAAAACAAGATTGAAGAAGAGAGAGAAAGAAGGAGAGAGGAGAGAGAAGCTCTCTCTTGGGAAGCGTGCGGCTGAAATGGGATGAAGATCAGCTGGGGTTCACGCCACTATTTATAGGGAGAGAGAGTAGTCAACTCGGTTGACTCATCCGAGTTGACTGGGTTGACTCAAGTCAACCGTCACAAAATGGGTCAATGAGGAAGTGACACGTGGCATGTGCACTAACACTTGGCTGCACATGCAGCCATCAGATCTTGCTGACATGCAGCGATGGACGCTCCAGATCGTGCCACGTGGCGCGATCTGGTGATTTCCTATTTTATTTTCTTTTTCCTATATTCCCCAATTTCAAAAATTAATTAAAAATAGCTCGGGACCCAGAAAAATACTACGGACTCGTATCGACTAGTACTAATTAACTATGAGGTCAAATTACCAATTTGCCCTTTAGAAAAATTTCGAAAATTTCAAGCTCCACAAACTAAGAAAATTTAGGAAATTCATAAAATAATCTCCCGGACTCGGAGTAATACGAGACTTGCACCGTTGGGTTCGTGAGTAAAAGTACTACCTTTTAAAGTTCTAACTTGGGTCAAAACCCTAGTCAAAGCTGGTCAAACAATTTAAAGCTCAAGGTGAACAAAATTAGATTTTCTAACAAATAAATTCTATAAAACCTTTTTTGAAAATAAGGAAAAATCACAAAATAAATTTGAAAATTTCCGGGTCTCACATCTTCCCCTACTTAGAAAAAATCTCGTCCTCGAGATTACCAAGGGTGCTCGAACCAAAAGTGGGTACGTGGACTCCAGTTCCTGTACAACGTTTTCTCCTTTACGTTCTCAATCAATCATAATCCAACTTTACTTGAGTGATAAAGAATGCATAACAACAACTCTCGAGAAAAATACCTCTATTGATCAAGTCGAAATACTGGAGACTCATTTTTAAAAAGATAAAAACAAGCTACGGTTGATATCAGTCCCCAAAGACACTTCCGTTGATCTGACGATACCGTAATGTCGAGGATCCTTCTGATAACCAAACCCGTAAACTAAAGCGAAAACGGAGACCTCCATTGATCTCGACTATAAGTGATACTAGAGATAATTTCTCCTCACAACAGTCATTCGCCCAATGTTGACCTTGCATCGTTGTCCGCTTTGTCGAACAAGTTCTTCTTAACCGATCCTAAGAGTTAGTAAGTTCAAAAACCTTAAAATTCAAAGTTTAGTTTTTTTTTTTTTTAAGGAAAATAGTTAAGGTAAGTAAGATACCGTCGGGTTCAGCATCGTCATCATCTCGATGGGCTCTTACAGCGAACACTCTAGCTCGGCCTCCTCCTCCACGTCCTGGACCACCTTGGTTAGCTTGACGTGGTGCTTGTTGCCCTGGTCGTGCTGGTTGAGCATTGGGTGCCTGTTGGAGTGGTTGAGTTTCTGGAAATCGGATTACGGCTCTCTCGACTGTTCTTTGGTCTATCCTTATTTCATTCCTGCGAGGGCACCTAGTCCTAATATGACCTTCCTCTCCACAATGGTAGCACACTACTAATCCTGCAATTCTTTTTGGCTGGTTGTTCTGCTCTGATTCTTCCCTAGAGTCTCTCTTCTTGTTGTTTTTCCTTCCATCAGACTTTCCATTTTGATTTCTCTCCTTGACACTATACAGATAGTCCTGCTCTACTGCATAGGCTGCCTCCACTGTTTCCTTATAAGTCCTAGTAGTTTGAGCAACAATGTATCTCCTAATGCTGTCTCTCAAGCCTTGTCTGAACTTCACAGTTTTGAAGTCCTCGTCAGCCATCGCACACTGGACAAATCTCCCTAACTCAGTGAACTTAGAGACGTATTCAGAGATTGTCATATTATCTTGCTTCAACTCCATGAACTCTTTCATCTTAGCTTGTCTCAGGGGTTGAGGGAAATACCTATCATAGAAGACTACTTCAAATTCCTCCCAAGTCATAACCTCAACATCTGGTTCTCGGTCGCGGACTGAATCCCACCAACGATCTGCTTCTCCTTCGAGAACATGAGTTGCCAACCAGACTCGGTATTTTGGCGGAGCATTGATTCCTTCCAACTTTTTCAGGACATGTTTAATCCAGGCCTCAGCTTTATCTTTTTCAGAATCACCATAAAATTTCATGGGCTTTATCTTAAGAAACCGGTCAAAGTAATGACCACGGCGCTGTTCCTGGCGCTCGACTTCAGTTTGATGATTTTGGGCAAAGTTACCCATAACAGCTTGGAAAACTTCGGCAAACTGCTGTGCGTTCATTTGGTTTGGTGGCTGAGCGCGGTTTTGACGTCGAGGCGGCATCTTGTCAACAAAACTGACAGACTGAAAGAAAAATGGGCAGACTTTAACAATGACTTTCAAGAATAGAAGAAAAGGATGATAAACAAGAGAAGTTCGAACAAGACTCTTGGAAGAAGAAAGAATTTCAGAAGACTCTATTTTGAAAACATTTTCAGGAAAACTGCTCTGATACCATTTTAACTGTCACGCCCCGAAACCCAGGTACGTAACAGAGGCACCTATCTTGAGAATACCAGAGACTACAACAACCAGTCCCCCGGTGTTATAATCCCAAATATCCACAAAATAGGTTAAGCCTTTTGGTTTAGTAAAAATGGGTTGGATCAGAGTGCTTGAGTTTGCAGCGGAAAATTTATTCAGAAATAGTTAATTTGGAATTAAACCAACCCTCGGAGCTACTATTGTTTAGAGTAACTTCAAAGAAACTGTTTATATAAACTCGATAGTTTAAAAGTAGACAACCCAAAGACTCAGTGTATATACATGATATGACCAAGGGTATATAAAGATAGTAAAAGGCCACCAAAGACCTGCTCAAGGAAATATACTGACTAAACAGGAACACAGGAGTTGACAAGCTCGAGACCGCACCACCACCCCTTAATCGAGGCCGTCAAAGTCCACACGCGCAGCACCTAAGAGGGAGAAAAAAAAAAAAAACAATGTAGGGGTGAGCATCACATACGTTCATTGCTCCCCCTCAGGGAACTCCCTGCTAGGTTTGAAACATAATTTGAGATAATTTAAACACAAACCAGTTGTCAAGCCTTAAAACTAGTAACATGCTCATACAATTTTCAAAATACAGTTTTCCTGGCCCAAGTTCAGAATCATACCTGTTGACCAGCCGTTAGGGCTAACTACCCTCTCACAAAAACATAACAAAGTCCTGCAGTCATTTGACTGGGACAGAGTAGCGAAAGTGGCCATTTCATGGTTATACCGCCTAGACTGGCCTCCCAAGAAGGACAATCGACCAGTCCGTCCGTACAACCCCTCATGAGGTTTTGGGGATCGAAACCCAGGGTCTACCGTAAGGGACCTTTCACTCTCAAGTCAAACACAATAACAATCTCACGAGAATATGCATAACAGTCATCATTCCCATCATATAAAACCAAACAGATATGCCAATCAAAAACATGCATCTTTATCACACAGTATTTATTATATAGTACATGCAGGAAATCCACTAGTCAGAGTGTGTTGTCCCCCTACCTAGCGTCCAAAGCTTTTGCCTGTTTTCGAGTACAAATCACAATTTGCCACGTCGCAACGATCTCTTTTAGGTAACTGGAGTTCCTAGTTTGACAACAACTGGTGTTAAAAACGGTCTTCACGTAAATCGATGACCTTGTCTGTTAAGACCAGGTATAATTCAGAGGTTTGGCACTAGCGTAACTGCTAGGCTTCTCTGAATTCTTAATCCGACATGACTTTGCACCCCGAGGCAAACAGTCATGTCAGACCGTGTGGTTTCTATATCTATTTTAATTTATTGTCGATGAGGTTGATCAGATATGAACCTACAACGTGACCAGGTCAGTGCATGGGGAAACTGAGGAGCTCTGGCTCAGTACCCAACGCCTGTATGCTCATGGACTGACCTTAGTCATCACGTTATTTAGTTACCACTGATATGGCCTCAATATTTATTAAGTTCATTTGATAACAACAGTTAAACGGCGTTTCGTCTATAACCACAACTTAAATAACTGCAGATTAAATAAGCTGGGTTAAGGGTATACCTGTTGAAGACTTCCCACGGGCAGAGTCTCGGTACTACTAGACTTGCTAAATAATAAGATTAAAATAGCCTAATTAACAAGAGATTAATTTAACAAAATTTTAGCAGAAATTCGACAGGGATCAAAAAATTACCTATGGAGCTCAGAAATGATTTTTTTAAAACTTCACCGAAACATAGCCTTCACACTACTAGAATTGAAGAGCTCGTCGCCACGATCGCGTAGGCGAAATCGGATCGTCGATCGGAGCTCCAAAACTCAAGATAAACTCAAAACAAGATTGAAGAAGAGAGAGAAAGGAGGAGAGAGGAGAGAGAAGCTCTCTCTTGGGAAGCGTGCGGCTGAAATGGGATGAAGATCAGCTGGGGTTCACGCCACTATTTATAAGGAGAGAGAGTGAGTCAACTCGGTTGACTCATCCGAGTTGACTGGGTTGACTCAAGTCAACCGTCACAAAATGGGCCAATGAGGAAGTGACACGTGGCATGTGCACTAACACTTGGCTGCACATGCAGCCATCAGATCTTGCTGCCATGCAGCGATGGACGCTCCAGATCGTGCCACGTGGCGCGATCTGGTGATTTCCTATTTTATTTTCTTTTTCCTATATTCCTCAACTTCAAAAATTAATTAAAAATAGCTCGGGACTCAGAAAAATACCCCGAAAAATACTACGGACTCGTATCGACTAGTACTAATTAACTATGAGGTCAAATTACCAATTTGCCCTTTAGAAAAATTTCGAAAATTTCAAGCTCCACAAACTAAGAAAATTTAGGAAATTCATAAAATAATCTCCCGGACTCGGAATAATACGAGACTTGCACCGTTGGGTTCGTGAGTAAAAGTACTACCTTTTAAAGTTCTAACTTGGGTCAAAACCCTAGTCAAAGCTGGTCAAACAATTTAAAGCTCAAGGTGAACAAAATTAGATTTTCTAACAAATAAATTCTATAAAACCTTTTTTGAAAATAAGGAAAAATCACAAAATAAATTTGAAAATTTCCGGGTCTCACATGAATGGCAAGAATATCCTTGGCAATTGCTGCCAACACAGGGTACTTAGGACCATTGAGCTTCCACCACAATAAAATGTCAAAATCATCTACATTTTTTTTGCTATCCATTCCAAAGGATCCATCAAATATTTATCAACTTCATGTGCCACCACAGCTTCATTACTCTCTTCCACCACCTTTCTCCAATCATTCAATATGTCATCCCTCCCACTATCTCTACCCTCATTTTCTACCATAGAACTAGAAGTGGCAATATGTGAATCAGAATTCACATTCATTCTCATGTGTATGCCACCATCTACGTTTGGTCCATACTCATGATAAAGGGTCATCAACACTTCTTTCAACTCTTTGGCAACCCCCTGCACCTCCCACTCTTCAAAACCCTCATTTTTATACAAATAAATTACATGTCTCATCTTGAACCTTGGATCCAAAACAAGTGCAATCAACACCAATCTGTTCAGATTGTGGAATGAGCCAAAATACTTATTGTATTTAGCTCTCATGTTGGCTGTTATGTCAACCAACACTCTCTCACTTTCTGAACCATTTGCCATCTCAGGTGCCACAAATAACCTTTTAATCTCATGTTCAATAGCTAATATATCATGAAAGGTTGTGTTGATAGTGAGATGCAAAGATACATTAACTCTTAAAGTCACATCATAAAACACCTTCAAAAACTTCACAAATACCCTTGCATTTTCCCAATTAACTTCACTTGGTGGTCCAACCCTAAACCTCTTACTACTACTTTGAATCACATTGTCATCCTCATCAAATTCTTCATCTGCTTCCTTGAAAAAGCCAAAAATGAGTTGTACGTCCTCATCCTCCCCCTTTCTTGCAAAAGCTTTTTTAAATTTCAAGGCAAATTCCAACATTATAAATGTTGAATTCCACCTTGTGGGGATATCCATACACACAAGACCTTTGCTGGACAGTTTCACTTTTTCCACTGAGGACTTAAAATACTCCAATCTCTGTGGAGAGGACCTCACATACTTCACAGCATTCCTAATAGCTAAAACAAACTTATTCAGCTTCTTCAACCCACTTCATACTATTAAATTGGTTATGTGAGCACAACATCTCACATGCAAGTACTTTCCACCCAAAACAGCTTGTGAATTCTCCCACATTTTCATCTAAGACCTAACCCAATCTAAAGCTACTTTATTTGCAGAATCATTGTCAACAGTTATGGTCATAACCTTCTCTATCCCCCACTCTAACAAACAACACTCAATAAGCTTCCCTATGGTGGTCCCTTGGTGATTAGGAATCACACAAAAGTTTAAAACTCTTTTGTGCATTTTTCAATCACTATCAATAAAATGGGCAGTTAGCACCATATAATTAAAGTTTTGGACATTTGTCCAAGTGTCAGTAGTGAGGCTGATCCTATGTGCACTCAACTCCTTCTTCAACTTGATCTTACAGACATCATACATTTTTAGAAATTGCCTAACTATGGTTCTCCTACTAGGTACATCAAACAATAGGCAAGCAACACTACAAAACTTCCTAAAACCCTTCTTCTCTACAAAAATAAATGGAAGCTCATCTACTACAATCATTTCCACACAAGCTTCCATAGCATCATTATGCACAAACCCCCTAGCAACAATCTTGTTACCCTGACCCTTATCACCAGCAATGATCTTTTGGTTTTTATTTTGGTTTGGTGGGTAATATCTGCAATATTTTATAATGTGCTTAAGCATTCCTGATGTCCCATTTTTCCCACTATCAACATCATAATCTCCAAGACTACCCTTAGGACAGTATATGCATTTGGCTCTCTTCATAATAACTTCTAAATCTACTATCTTCCCTGATTGATCCTTTTTTTTTTTTCTATTTTCTTATCATCATACACTTTAAAATGATCCCAAACCCAACTACGTTTGGAACCAGTACCAGCTTTAGGTTTACTATCATTAGTGAGGCTTACCTCTGCTTCATCTTGCATGTGCACTCCTTCTTCTGCTGGAGGTTCAGATTGCATGGGCACTGAGTTTGGAGGCACTGGGCTTGGTGAGGTTGCAGCAGAAGAAGCACCCACACTCTGCTGCTGTGATCGAGACTGCATCAACAAAGAAACAAACCACATAAACATGTGCAAAATCAATAACTCAACTGGGGATAAATAACTAATCAATTGGAAAATCACAGATAACAAACTTGTCAAGCTACACTAATCAACTGGGAATTTGAAACTGACTAATCAACTAATTAATCAAGAACCGAAGAACCCATAACCAAGAACCCATAACCCATAACCCATAACCCAGAAAGCTTACCATTTGAAGCTGAGAAGATATGACCCACTCGAAGCCCTAACCCAGTCATGTGACAATCTAATCAAGACTCAAGAGACAGATAGCGTGATTTCGAGAGGGATTCAAGATGGAATGATGGATTAGAAAGAGTTTGAGATGGATTCGAGAGGGGTTCGAAAGGGGATTCTGGATTCGAGAGGAATTCGAAAGAGATAGGTTCCGGCTTTGAGAAAGATTCAAGGGGAAAGCTGGAGAGGTATGTTCAGTTTTGGTAATATGAGAGGGATTCGAGAAGAGAGGTTGTTCTTGTATAGTTGTTTTGGTAATCTGATTTTAATTTTTGGTTTTGGTTGGAGAGGACTCAGAGGAGAGACTAGAGATGAGGCTGAGAGGCTGCGAATGGGAATAGACGAAGAGTAAAGACTGAAAGGCTGAACAAATTTGGGATTAGGGTATAGGCATTGGGTATTGTTAGTTGTGGTCAAGTCTATACTAGAAATATAGACTTGCCCAAACAGCCAACCAAAGTGTGACATGTAATTAAAAAATAAAAATAAAATAAAATAAATTATAAACGGTACGGTACGGGATGAGATTAAAGTGTGGGTACCAATCTCATCCCGTTGTATTTGGGATCGGTATGAGATAGTTCCGAAATTCACGAGACCTACACGGTATGAGACAAATTTGGGATGGTACCGGTATGGGTTCGGTATTCCGGGTTTAATGCCCACCCCTACTCCTCCCAAAACCCACCCTCCCCGGTTCCCCCTTCCTCCCCTACCCCAACCCAACAACAAGTTTTTTGTTTTTCTTTTTCAGTATTTTTTTCTTGTAATTTTTTTTGTTTTTTATTTATTTTTGTTTGTTTTTTTTTATTTTATAAATTTTATGAGAAAATTACATATTTGCTCCTCAAATTAACGACATCCATCCAAAATAGAAGGGATGGACCAAAATCGAACAAGTTAGATAATAAGTAGACCAAAACCGAACTTAAAAAAGATTATGGATCAAAATTGAACTAGCTATAAAGTAAGTTAACCAAATCTGTAATTTCCACTGCATATATATATATATAAATTAAACAATTTTTGTTTTCTATTACTGCATAAACCAAATATGAAAATGGAAATAAAAGGCATTTCCTAGTTACTTTCTCAGTATTAGCAAACATATTAATGGGAATCATGCATTCCCTTCCCCTTGAAAAATGCATAGATATTTATTTCTCAATAATTCAATTCCGCGAACCAAACAGGGACTTAGTGTTTTTTTTTTCTTTTGGCCTCCAATTTAACAAAATAAATTGCAAAAATTAGAAGAAATAAATTTTTTAATGGATTGGTCATTAAAAAGAAAATAAAGATCAAGCTAGTCAAAATTGTATAACATTAGAGGTTGATATCTTGTATATGTTGATCGAGTTTATAACAAGAACTTGTAATTCTGATATGTTGCGTGTTTATAAGTGGGAATAACATTTATCAGAGTTCTCTCATTAATTAGACCCAAAATAAGGCGTAAAGTCACCTTTGATCCCTGTATTTTGAGGTAAGTCGTACTTTGGTCCCGTCATTTTAATTTGCACGTTTGTAGGACCGTGTTTTCATTAGTGTCACAATCAGGTCCAATCCGTCTAAATCAAGATGGAAAATGCCAACGTGGCACCACCTGATTGGCTCTAAAGTAGACAATTTTGATGGATTGGACCTGATTGCAACATTATGGAAACACGGTCTTTCAAAAATTCAAATTGAAATAACGGGACCAACGTGCGACTCGTTCATCGTACAGGGACCAAAAACATCTTTTGGCCCCAAAAAAATCACAATCTCCTTGACAAGACATTATACTCATGCAATAACAAAACATTATAATAAAATAACCCAATAATTGAAAAAAGTTACTACAAGCTTGCTTGTTGTCGTGAACAAAACAATATTGTCCCCTAATATTCATCCTAAGAACTTAAAAAAAAAAAAAAAAAAAAAGAACAATTAGGTGGAGAGATTCAATGAGTGTTTATCACCTTATTAGTTAGCTCATTCAATGTGGGATTAGTGCTCAAACACTTGAGAGAAGGAGAAAGTGAAAACTTTGTACTCATAGGCCATGTTTGTTTCACCTTCTTAACAGGGACTGACTTAATTAAGACTTTAAGCCCATGTTTGGTGAGTTTAGGATTAAACAAAATAGGGCTTAGTGAATCCTCTCCAACTTAAATGAGACTTCTTAGGTGGGCTTAGTGAAACCTGTGAAAATGTGGAGGTTTAGCTAAGAACCTCCTTAGCTGGGTCTACCTAAGACCAAACTTAAAAATCAGAACACGACTTCATCAAAATCAGAACAAATTGAACGAGAAAGAGAGAGTGAGAAAAAGTGGGCAGCGGCGACCGGCGAGAAGAACTGGGCAGCGGCGACCGACGAGAAGAACTGGGCAGAAGCGACTGGTAATTTGGCTCTTTCATCTTCTACAGCAACCTAACCCATTTCTTCTACCTGCAGCAACAACAGAGAGTGAGTTCTCTTCAAAATTCCTCTCCAAATCAATTGTTTACATTGTGCCGTTTAAATATTTTCGCTGTTCTATCGTGCATACATGAAGGGACCTTCTCTTTTTTCGTCATTTGCAGAGACCTCTTCTCCTCTACAATTCATTCTCTCTTTTCATCAGTAAATCATCTTCATTTCTGTACAACCATACAAGTTCCACTCTCACCTCACCTCCATCTCATATACCCACTTCCTACAAAGTATCAAATTTAATGTTGTTGGAAAAAGAATTAGACTTGATAATGAAGAAACCCATTAGTAATGATACAGAAGCTCATTAAAGAATTAGATCCTAGAAATTGACTTCCTCTTTCCAACAGTGGATCCGATGGTTTGTACTGTTGCTGCCGGAAAAAGAACAAAGAAACCCAACTTACTGAAATGGGAAAATTTTTATCCTCTAAGAAAAAGTGGGTATGAGAGGGAGCTTAGGTAGAGATAAAATGGTGGTTTATTGATAAAAATAGAGAAGGAGATGTAGGAGGCGACTAATGAGAGGAGCTCTCTGCAAGTGATGAAAAGAGAGTGATATAACAAAAAGAACAATGAACAGTGAACCAAAAAATTAAAACAGTAATGATGTGGCACAATGTCAACCATATGATTTTTTTTATTCTAAATAAATAAATATAGGGATTTATGATTTTGTTTTAAAAATTAATTTTCCAACTTGTTAGTTCTGCACTACACCAAACATAGGATATGACTATTTTCATTTTTCAGGTTGTTAGTCCTGTACTGCACCAAACATAAAGGCAGTTCTTAGCTAGCTTAGTCCATGTCAAGCCAGTCCATGCCAGTCCCTATAGCTAGTCCATGCCAAGACAGTCCTGTGAAACAAACGAGGCCATAGGGGGTGTTTGTTACACAGGATTAAGGGGGACTGTCTTAAATAAGACACTAATCTCATGTTTGGTTGGACACAATATTAAGGTTAATGAGATTATGAAATCTGGTCTTACTAAAAACTCCTCCTTAGCCATTCTAATTTAACACCATGTGAAAGTAGTTCACTAAATAAGAACTTCCCTCCCTTGCTCCAGCATTCCCCAACCCAGCCCCTCCCCTCCCCTCCCCTCCCCGCCCCCACCCATCCTCCCTCTCCCCCTCACCCGGCCCTACCCCACCTCCCTCCCCTCCACCCAAACCCGACCCACCCAAAATTTTGAAACCAAAACCAGAGTAGCATTCAATCCACCCAGAGACCAAAATTCAAATGAATCCCACAAAATTAATCAAAACCTAGAAACCAAAACCAGAGCACCATACCAAAAAGTCAACAAAACAGAGACAATCCAAAACTTCTTAGCTTAGATTCGCAGTGCTCGGTGGTCGTTGAGGCAATCGAAATCCATGGCTAGACTCACCGTGACGAGGGGAAAAGGTTGAGGGTGGTCTGGCTTTGCGACTTGGCCGGAGACGAAGTCAACGGTGAAGAAGGGGCTTCGGGTGTTCCGGTGGGTTTCTGGGTAAAAGAGTCTTGCCGGTAGAGAGAGAAGAGTGAGAAGGTGGTGATTGTTGTGGTCTCACCGATCGGTGTGGGCTGGAGAAGATGATGTCGAGATAGAGAGGTAGTGACCTCGGGGAAGAAAAAGAAAATGGGAGAGAGAGGGAGATGAGAAGAGAGAAATTGGAAAAGGGGAAGAAAAAAGAAAAAAAAAAGTGAGAAATAGTGAAGGCGTGATGCACCACCAAACGTAGGACAAGCCTAAGCCTATCCCATAGAGTCCAGGACAAGCCTAGGAAATAGTGAAGTCCTTAATAGTGAGGAGTACCAAATGAGTCCATAGATTTATCAATCCCCGCGATACATTGTACAATCTCACAACACTCACAAGCAAGCATGACTATAATGTGTCTTCAATTATTTTTTTCTTGTATATACCCAAGGAATATAAAAATCACATTTGTGCTACATACATACCAAAGCTATGTCTACAAATTAGCAAAACTCAATTCATTCCAAGTTTGTATTTGAACTTGTTATCTTGTGAGGGTGGTTGAAATGCTTGACCCCCATGACGGTCTAACTTATGTTGTTGAGTCTGTAGAGTGTTCTTTGTG
The DNA here is from genome assembly GCF_963921425.1 of Dryas octopetala. Lineage (NCBI taxonomy): Eukaryota > Viridiplantae > Streptophyta > Magnoliopsida > Rosales > Rosaceae > Dryas > Dryas octopetala. The sequence goes on from NC_141366.1 coordinate 24,070,496, forward strand.
TGGAGTCGTTCCAATGTGGCCAGAACATCAATCATGAGTGGCCTATTCTTTGGGTCTGTATGGAGGCACTGTAAAGCAAGTGCAGCTGCGGCTTGGGCTGCCTTCTTGGAGTACTGACCCCCCAACCTTGTGTCCATGATTCTCAAAACTCGTCTACTATCACTCAGGAATGGCTTTGCCCAATCCACCAATGTTTCCTCAACACTCCCAGCTCTCTCATCATCCATTGCTCGTCTTCCCGATAGTAGCTCTAACAGAACTACGCCAAAGCTGTACACATCGCTCTTCGGTGTCAAGTGACCTGCTCATTTTGAACCATTAAATTAGATGAAGAGGGAAAAAAAGTTCCTTTAGTCAATACATTACATAATTGGTTAGATCAATCTCATAATGATTTTGTATTTCTTTCTACAATGAAAATAAGTTTCCCTTCTTCAAATACCTTTTTTTGTTCTTTCTTTTTTCTTATAATGAGATATTCGTAATGTTGCTTTCAATTCACTGACATATAGAACACATTTTTTTGTGGTTTATTGTTCTTATTTTATGGTTGGTCATCCTTGCAACTACTATAGAACGAACCAAGAAGAAAGGATGAATAGAAAGAAAGAGAGCTTAAAAGAAATATTTATTCACTAGTTTTCACGACAAGGAATATATACAATTTTCTTGCCATATTGATAGATTTAGCTATTCACAAATGGAAGCTGAAGAAACAAAGATGAAAACTGGTCCTAACAAACAAAAATAAGTTGAAAAAAAAAAACATCTCAGGTAAGAAGAACCAATCAAAATGAGACACATATATAAGACACAACCCGAACCAGTTTAACTCGATTGAACAGCAAAACTGAGATGAACAAGGGCCAGAACCCCTTTAGCAGAATAGAATGGACCAAATATCTGATGGGATAACTAGGCATCTGACCAAGTCCAATCAGTAGAAAATGTTGCTTCAATGTGTGGGAAGCATAAAAGAACATGACAACATGGCCTCACCCATTGGAAAAACTAGAGATGACTCACAACGTAATCCAATTTTGAACTTAAGAGCTTGTTGGATGCAGAACGACATAGGGAAACATAGAAGTTGGTCCTTGTGTTGGCATTCACAGACATGAATTGATCTTATTTTGAGAGAGCGGCTAAGCTTTTTTTTTTTTTTGTCTTTTACTTTTTCTTGAGGGGGGAGACTAAGCTTATATTTTCTATAGGAAAAAGAAAGTTGTTAACCATTAATTCATGTGCTGGATTATATGTTGGTTCAAACATTAAAGTATAGTTAATCAAAAATTTAATTTGAAGTGAATAAGTCACCCAGCATGCTTTAGCCTGATGTATGATTGAATCATTTCGTGGTGAACTTGCCCTCCTATATATGACCATTAATAAGGCGATGTTCTGTGTGGTTGAGGAGTGTGCTTTTTTCTTTTCATTCTTTTTTATTTTGTAGCTAATATTATTTGCACATGTTCTCTTTTCCAAGATTATCCTTGAAATTATAATGATGCAAATGGAAGATAACACTGACCTGTAGCAACATATTCTGGTGCAGCGTATCCTCTAGTTCCCACGACTCTGGTTGAAACATGAGTGTTATCTCCAGTAGGACCATCCCTTGCTAAGCCAAAATCTGAAAGCCTTGCATTAAAATCCTACATAAATTATATCAAAACTCTATCAGGCTTATGATTATAGATGAGCATTAATTGGTTAACAAATCAGAACTTTTGATGTTTAAGCATACTGAATCAAGTAGAATGTTGGAAGCTTTCAAGTCACGGTAAATGACATTAGCATCTAAACTATGTAAGAAGGACAACCCCCGTGCAACATCAATTGCAATATTCATCCGTATAGCCCAAGTAATAGGTTGAACACCTTCTGCACGAGAACACAGGAAAACAGAGTTATGGTTCAGGTACCTCCTAACAAGAAAGAATATTTATTTGACAATAACATTTCCTTTTGTGGATGATGCAATATTGTTTTTCACGACAACTGTCCCCTTAAATAGTCAGGAAGCATGCAGGCTAATAGTCACATGAAGAATCCCCAAATGTCTTTCCACTTTCTTGGAAACAAATTTTAAGGAACCATTTTCAGAAAACAGATAAAAATGTCCTTCATATAGAAACCAAGAAAATGGTGTCTGTTTCCCTTCACTATGGCTACCAATCATTTCCCAGGGGTCCTAGCCCCATTACCAGTCATGGTTAAAAACAGGACAGCAGGTGTTAAAGCCTAGGAGCTCGTATAAATACTTCATCAAAGAAAATAACTAAACTTTTTCAAATTCGAGTACTATTTCTTTAGGAAGGGAATTCCCTAGCTCTATGCAACAAATCCAATAAAACAGAGAAAGCATCTTCTACTTGCCTTGTTATTAAGCATCTAGCTTCTTGTTATAGAATTCAAAAGTTAAATGGATAGATATTAAATGAGGATTCAGTAAAGGTTCTAGTAAAATTTGAAAAATTAGAATACCAGAGGAAGCTCATAGTTCTTGTTGAAAGACATTTATTTCAACAGCAGAGTAGAATTAGGCAGCTGTAGGATATCTTAAAGATCAAGTATTGCATAAGCATGAACTGGAAAATTATAGGGCATCTAGTTTAAAATAGCATCAGTTTTCTAAACAGCTATTGTCTACTGATAATGATCCAAATTCAACAGCATACAATGATAGTATTGTAGTCCATTTTTCAGGTTAAATATTATTTGAAACCAGAAATATGTCTATCTATATGTACAAACCCAAGCTATTGTCTACTGATAATGATCGTAATTGAACAGCACACAATGATAATATTGTAGGTCCATTTTTCAGGTTAAATATTATTTGAAACCAGAAATATGTCTCTCTATATGTACAAACTACAAACCCAAGTAACAAATGTACATACAAATTGATAAGAAGAAACAACACAAGTAACTGAAATAAATATGGCAAAAAGATATGTATTTATACTTACTCCTGAACAAATGATTCTCCAAACTTCCCCTAGGCATACACTCGTAAACTATAAGTCTATTGTCAGATTCTGAGCAATAACCTATGAGTTTCACAAGATTTTCGTGGCGAAGCTGACCAAGATAGTTAACTTCTGCCTGCCAATTAGTTGAAAACACATTCAACTTCAGAATATGAATAGTAAAGTCTAATATAAAGAAAAAGCAAGGTTCCAGATTGTACATACAAGCCATTCCTTGTGGCCTTGAAAGCTTTCTTGCTTGAGTCTCTTGACAGCCACCACTAAACCAGTTCCTGGTCTGGTGGGAGCTAAGGTGTTTGCGTCAATCCATCCTTTGAATACCCACCCAAACCCTCCCTCTCCAAGCAGGCTGTCTGGGCGGAAGTTCTTGGTAGCATTCTTGAGATCATTGAATCTAAAGGACTTGAGGTGGGTAGGGACAGATGTATCAGCTTTGGATGCTATGAAAGCCTTATTCAAACCTCCCAATGGTGTTTTCTGGATAGTAGAGGTTGAATCCTGCTGTCCCTTGCCATTAGATTGTGTACTTCCTAGAAGGGTATAAGAAAAGGGTAAAAAGCAGACATTATATATACATTTTCTTCACCTTCAAATTACTATGGATCGAGTAAAAATGATCAAAAAACTATGTTAAAGAAACAAAATTAAACAACCATAAATAAGTAGACAGTGCTGGCTATAGAAACACGAAACTAAGCATGTATGTAAGTTTCATTTAGTTTCATCAGGTTGTATTTCCTTCACCCTTGAACAAGAAATATATGCAGAATCAGCTGCATAATGAACAGAAACTACAGTACTGATATGATATTGAGATAGCATATCAGTACTGTAGTTTACACACAATTAAGTGGGGGGGGGGGATTAGACAGCATACATTTACACATGCCTAGGAAAATTACAGTACTGAAATGATATTGAGATAGCATTAGGCCTTGCCTTTATTTCCATCAAAAGGTAGCAGTAAGCGGTGATCAGTTGGGAACTCAGACTGACCAAATTAACTAATCTCTACTAATTACATGGACTGGTTCTAATACAGACAACAATATAACAGTTATGGGATAGAAATACTCAGAATATCAATTTAGGATATGATCAAGTACAAAAAAAAAACACAATTAAAAATCAATATATTGAAGAAACAATGAGAGTGACAACCATTAATCAAAAGAGAGACCAGACATAGGAGGTATGGACATATACAACGCAAACGATAAATACAGCCATAACAAAGAAAGACTAGTTAACGTAGAAGGTAAAACATCAAAAGGGTTGAAGCTCACATCTTGAAGATTATAATAAAGCATCAAAGACTCAAAGTACACCCACAAATTCATAATATTTAATCATGTACTGGAAAAGGGTATTTTTTTAAAAGTGAAATTAAAATGTAAAACCATCAAAGTATGCCATAATCTAATTAACAGACAGAGACACAAGTTAAAAATAACATATACAACATGAAAATATGAAATTAGTACATAAAAAATTAAATTAAGAGCAAAATTAGGAAGTTACACACACACACACACACACATATATATATATATATATTAAAGTAGCAATTACCAGATCTAGAGAAGATGTTGGAAGAAGCATGAGCACACTTAGCAGGTTTTCTGCAGATGTTCCCCATCGTGGAGGAAAAGGAGAAGCAGAAGAGGATGACTGACTGAGTCTCTGATGAAATATGAAAGGCCACTTTGTAGGAGAATGTAGTAGGAGAGCAGGGTCGTCCATTGACAAAAAGCTGCTGATGTGCTGATCGAAGCTTTTTAGTCAATGGAAGAATTCAGCCGTTGAATAAACGAAAACTACTTGTGCAGAAAAGTATTACTCTACTGTTGAAACTTTAAATTAAGAAATATACTAGAGAGAAAAACAGAGAAATTTTGGTCCCACTCTGTTCCGTGCTATTAATGGTTTTGACTCTGTGCCTTCCGCCCTTCCTCATCTGGATTAAATATCTTCGTCGTGGAAAATTCACTTGACCGCCGCCGTGTCTCTCCTTATTAAGTTATTATGCATGTCGCCTCACTTTGTTTACTTATTTATTAATTGTTTTGACTTTTGATAGTCTAAGTCTTTTTCTTTAGAGAATCATAAAGTTGTCATTTTGACTCTTTTCAGTTTTATCAATTGAGGCTATTTCATCAATTTGTTTGATAAATTGATATAAGTGATAGACATGTAACTATTATTTTTTCTTAATAAAGACATTTCGTAATGGGCATTTGACTTTGTGTAAACGGAGCATTGAATGAAAAACAAACAAATTAATGAAATTACTCCAATTGAAAAATTGGAAAGGAGTGTTTATATTCTCACCCCTTGTCTTATTTCTCCACTTACCTTATTTTTGCACCCAATATTAAATTTAAAAAAATATATAAAACGCTCTTCTCATCTCTCATTATTCCTATAATACCATTTGATATATACCAACTAAAACACTCACCTACTAAACACTTTTCTCACCCTCTTTAACTATCATTTCACTCACCCATCTTTTTTCATAAGAATTATAGGATGGGTATAAGGATCTTTTTTGCTATTTGAAAAAAAGATTTAGATGGGTGAGTGGAATGATAGTTAAAGGGGGTGAGAAGAATATTTAATAGGTGGGTGTTTAAATTGGTATATCAAAAGGTATTATAGAAATAATGGGAGGTGAGAAGAGTGTTTTTATATTTTTTTTTTTTAAATTTAATAGTGGGTGTAAAAAGTGGGTGAGGAAATAAGATAGGAGGTGAGAATATAAGCATTCATTGGAAAGTCAAGTACCTTAATCATCCATATTGGAAGTCAAGTGAACAAATTGATACAAGTGCAATAATATAAGGAGCAAAATGGCAATTATCTCTTTTCTTTATTTATTTAGTGATAACCCAATTAAATTATAGCAAATATCATTTAAATCAATAAAATTTTTCAGTATTACATAATAATCACTTTGAGTTTTCTTGCAATAAAAGTCAATGAGTTTAAATTTTTTTTCTCACTTTAGTCAATAGTCAAATTCACTTGTTGACATCATGGATGTTTGGGCTTTAAAAAATTACCAATGTGTCCTCCTAGTTTTTAATCTCTCTCTCTCTCTCTCTCTCTCTCTCTCTCTCTCTCTCTCTCTCTCTCTCTCACCCTCTATTTCTATGTAATCCACGTCATATAACTCTCTCTTAGAGGCTTTCAAGTACAAAACACTCTCCCTCCCCCTCTAGATCTCAATTTTCACCTTTCTCATATTCCAATTTTCTAGGGTTTCCTTTTTCACATTCCTATTGCATTATTGTTTATTTTGTCTTTTAATTTTTCAAATTATTAAATGAGAAACTCAAACAATCAGAACTACTTGTGGCTTAACCGCTTTGCAATCCTCTTCATCAATTTTCTCATTTGCCAAACAATACTTTCTCACTTGCCAATTAGTTTTAAATTAGGACTAACTTTCATGTATTTTATTTTTTCATTTTCTGGATATGTTTCTTGTTTTAAGTAGAATATGTTGTTGTTTCTAATTTTTATAGCCTGATATGTTGCTTGATTTTGAGTGGAATATGTTGTTGAGTCTAATTTTTTTTTTTTGTTGTGAAATTAAGAGTGATATGAAAATATAGTAAATTATATCCTAGAACCAAACCACTAATAAACTTGATGTAAGGGACCTTAAATTAATAAGTTAGTGTAAGAGATATTTTCTGGAGTTTATACGGATGCATTTGTTGTATTTTTACAGATGCGCTGATTTCGCAAATGCACTTGTTGTATTTTTACAAATGCACTGATTTTTTTTGTACAGATGCATTGGGTTTTTTACAAATGCACTAATTTTTTTTTTCAGATGCACTGGGTTAGCCCTTTTTTGAATTTTGGCCTTCAAGTCAACTTACTTGGCTGGTTTTCCTTCAAACCAACAGTTTTAGTTGTCGGAACCTACAATCTAACGGACCTTTGAAAATAATTGGTAGATTAGGCATTGGTTGTGCATGATCTAGTGGATTTAGTGATGGTATTGCTATGTATGTGATTATTGGAGTTAGATCTAGAATAAGCTACGCGATCTATAATCTCTATGATCGATCACTCAGGCAGTGTCTATCTGATAATGTATGTTTTAAACTGTTTAACTATTTGTGACTGTATGACAGTGTCTGATTTATTTAGTTTATAATTTTGATTTATTTTGTTTCGTTATTTTGATTTTAAGTTAAGTTTATCTTGATTTGGAGTTTAGAATTGACGTTTAGAGTTTAGAATTGAGGTTTAGGGTTATAAATTTGTTTTTTGGGTTTTAATTGATTTTATGTTTACATATTTTTAGATTATGTAGTTATTTACATCATAATTTGGTGTTGGGCCAAAATCATGGCCAAATCCAAATTCACTAAAGCCCAATAACCAAGCCCAACTCATAAGTCCAAACTTTGGATAAATCACCACATGTTGCTCAAATTGTGCCATTTGGAATCTATTGCATGACGAACATAACAATAAGTTTGTTCTCGGCGAGATCCTTCCGCCGGAAAGAGCAGTACTTTAGAAATCACAAGTGTTCTATCTGGCCGAGAATGATCGACTTCACCAATCTTCGTCGGGCAATAGAGCAAAGAACAACAAAGAAGCATCTTTTTGTCAGAAGTCAGAGCGATCAACAAATGAAGTGAATAAGGAACTAACACAAATCCCACCATCAGATATGGACAAGAACAAGTTTCGAAAAAAAACATATATGGGACTGACATCGTTGGAACAAGTTCTAAAACCAGCTTCCACCATCGGATGTGTAGAGAATGATCAGAAACAAGTTCCCTTGATGGGTGGCATAACTGGGGTGTTCACACTTAGGAAATTTGAGTATAAAAGGGGAAGCATCCAACAGAAAGAGCATCCACGATCAACACAAAAAGACATAAGTCTTGAAAATCAATATCCAACCTCCCAAGCTCTCAATTTCTCCCCAAACTCTCAAGATCTTCATCTTCTCAACCTCACAACTCCTCAGTCACACAACTACCTACTCATAAGCTATTTGCATTTGATCATTTTAAATCCTTAATCTCTAAACATTTCATGTTTTTGTAAATTCTGCTAAGGCTACTCCCTTGGTATTGATTTTCTTGTAAGTTTCGACAGCCAAATTTTGTGTATCAATCATGAGGTTTATTGTTAGAACTACCATTGTGTCTCGTTTCCAGGAAAACCATATTGTGCATATGTTCTTTGTTAAAGTTCATTGTTATTTCATGCATCCAATCACTCAGCAAAATGTTATTCGCATTTATGAATTTGAAGCAATAGTCACATAAACCTTTGATGTTTAAACAAAGTCCTTGAGGATCAAGGCAGTGTGAACCTTTGGTGAGTCTTTGTTCCTTGCTCGCCATGCAATCACTTGGTTGAAGAAGAAAAATCTAGCGCAAACCATACAAACCATCAAATCTAAATTCTGTTACGGCCATCCCGGCTGAGAACAGTGGCACGCTCCCGCAACAACTAGGACTACAGTATTATTTGCCAGGAACTCCGGCGGAATCTCGCTGTGATTTTTGGGGGTAACAGTAGTACAATGACTGATTGAATTTATATTTGAAAATTAATTTATAAATGATTCTTTTCCAAGTTTATTTACTGCTTAATGTACATAAAGCTATCTAGTACTAGTTTGGTGTTTCCAAATGATTGTTTGTTAGATTTTTTATGCTTATGTCCTTTAAAGTTTGTGTGTTATTTTGTTAGTTTTGGACATTGTGTTACATTCACTAGGTTTTTTTTTTTTTTTTTAAGATGAATTGGAAGCTTAAATGAATGGTATATGTCATTTAAATCAAATTAGCGATTTAAAACATGAAAAATGAGTTCCATATTTACATGTTGTAATGAATGTTGTACTGTCTGTACTACAAATACAGTTTCTTTGTATATTGTTTATTTTTTTTGCATTTTTGTTGTTTCATATAATATAAAGTAGTCACTATTTTTTTTTTTTTGCCAATGAGATTAATTGGAAGCTTAACTAAATGGTATTTGTCATTTAGAATGAGATTAGGAGTTTAAAATATGAAAAAATGGGTTTCATACTTACCTTTTTATCTTAATTTAAAATTCATAATTATGTGGTTTAATATGCTAAGTGCCCAAAGGGTGACTATCCTTTAGTATGTGTCCAGCAGCCATGAGAGCAAAGATAGGCACGGTAAAACAAGTTGTAAGTATATATGTTATGTGCCCAAATGGTGATTGTTCTTCAGTATGTGGTTTTTAAAAGAGGGTTGCTATTTGCACACCCTTTTTTTTTCTTTTTGCACACACTTTCTCCTACACACCCCCTATCTTCTCTTAAAATTTAAAATTTCTCTTTAACACACCCCTCCAATTACCCTAATACCCCTATTTCATACATTTCACAAAATTTCTCACAACACACCCCTTCACCCACCACACCCCATCAACTCATACCCAAAAAAAAAAAAAAAAACACAGCTCCTCCCCCTCCCTCACCCGACCACCTCCCTCCCTCTCTCCTTCCCTCACCGACCACTTCCCTTTCTCTCTCCTCCCCGCAGCACCGACCTCTTTCTCTCCTCCCCGCAACACCACCCTCCTATCTCTCTCTCTCTTCTTCTGCAGCACCACCCTCCCTCTCTCTCCTCCCCTCCGAACACCATTAAAAAAAAAAATTTCAGTTCGGCAGGTTCCGCGGACCAGTGCAGAACTGGGCTGTTTCGTTCGGCACTCATCCGCCGAACAATCCTGTTATATTCGGCGGATGACTGCCGAACGAAACAGCCCGGTTCGGCACTGGTCCGCCAAACTGCATTTTTTTTTTTTTTAATGGTGGCTGGTTCTGGGCTTCGAGGTGGAAGACGATGTGCTGCGGGCGGAAGGGGAGGTGTAGCAGCGTGTGGGCGGCAACCAAGGTTGACGGTGAAGAAGAAAAAAAAAAGAAAAAAGGATGGGAATGGGGTGTGTGGGTGTGTGGTTGAGGGGAGGGCCAAAGTAGTCTTTTTCTTTGAGTTTTTTTTTCTTTTTTTTTTTAGAAGGGGTGTGCAAAAAGAAAAAAGAGGGTGTGCAAATAGCAGCCCTCTTTTAAAATTTATAAAAATGGTGTCTGTCCTTTAGTATGTGTCATGTCTGTATATGGTTTCTAAAATAAAAAAATAAAAAAGGTGATTGTCCTTCAGTATATGTGCAGCCATAATATAAAAGAGGCAGAATAAAAAAAAACGTTGCAATGTATGCTAAGTACCAAAACGCTGACTATCCTTCAGTATCAGTGCTCTTTAGTATCTGAGTATCGGTCCTGCAACAATAAGAGAAAAAAAGGCACCGTAAAAAAAAACGTTGCAATATATGAAGGGAATCACATATTTAAAAAAAAATTTAATATGCTTTTGGTAGGTTAGTTAAAATTTTAAAGAATGAGTTAAAGAAAATTTCACGTCCATATTCAAAGAAATGAAATCAAAAGAAGAACACATAAAGTAAAAAAATAAAAAAACTAAGAATAACAAAACGAGATAGAAAATAAAAAATCACAAAGAACATTTGCTATATTACTTGAAAAATCAAAGACTAAAGCAAAGCAATCAAACATTGATCTGAAACAATATATAATATTGAAAAAATCTAGACATTCATTTCAAAATTAATTGACAATAAGAGGAGTAGCCTAAGACTCTTATAAGCCATTAAGCCCAAACCGTCGGCCTCCCGAGAAACATGGTTTGCGGTGGTGTCGGCCCGCCACCGACCCACCCCTTTTTGGTCTACTCGGTTCTTGATGTTGTCAGGTTGTGGGCGGTGTTGATAGGGTTCGGTTGGAGCCGACAATGACGACGAGAAGAGACTCCAGTGATGGCAGTCGGTGGAGGCATAAACAGATGCAGAAGTACCACTCCATCGCCGTCGCAGCTCAGCTCCAGATGCAGAAGTACCACTCTATCGCTGACGTCATGGTTGAGCTTCGAAACGTTGGGGCCAAGAAGGTGGAGCCTACAGAGAAGGAGAAGGAGATGAGCGACGAGCAAAACGGCGATGTCGCCGAAGTTTAGGAGAAGACGGGAGAGTCGGTCCGTGTGCGGTCGGCAGAAGCCGAAAACCGAAGTTGGGCCAATAATAATTGGGTTGAGCGGGTTGGTGGTTTGTAGGTGGTGACAGACGATGGTTTTTTGGGTTGGTGGCAGTCGGTGGAGGTGGTTTCGTTGGGTCGGACGGGTTGATGCCCAACCCTAAGTGACGTGAAGCACGTGTGGCCACTCAGCCTAACAGACATAAGTGAGTTTGCTCTGATACCATGTAGAAATCTAGACATCCATCCCAAAACCAATTGGCAATAAGAGAAGTAGCCCAAAACCCTTATAAATCACTATGCAAGTTTATATTATTCCAATGTGGAGTTAATTACACTTACACCTCTTGAGGTTTATCGCCTTTTCACATACACCCCTTGGGGTTTCAAAAATTACATATACACCCCCTGAAGTTTCAAAACTATTGCATATAACCCCCTACAAGAGAAAAAAATAAATAAACAAAAAAGAAAATATTTGTATTGAGGTTGAACTTTACACCTTAAGTAATCTTATTAGGCCATTTAACCCATTAGCATGCCTTTTTGCATAATTTCTCATCATTTTTCGTCTCATTATAGAGGGTTATATACAACAGTTTTGAAACCTCAGGGGGTGTATGTGTAATTTTTGAAACCTCAGGGGGTATATGTGAAAAAGCGATAAACTTCAGGGAGTGTAAGTGTAATTAACTCTTCCAAAGTGTGACAACACTCTACATTATCACAAATATAATTGTTATTTATGCAATAATTAAATTCCTCAAAATTAATACATATCCCATAGATAACACCTAAATTGAAGACAAAATACGTAAGCCGATCACCAAAAAGCTCATGGCTATAAATCATCAAAGAACTTCATATTAGAGATACATAATCACTGAAATTGAGAAGATCACTCACGAGAGATTGTAGATGATAACAAGATTGCTGATGACAAATCAAGAGCTGAGTCGAATCAATTAAAGTTTACATGAAGACCAAGTATTTTAGGGAAATCGTATAAAAACTAGTCGACAACTGTTACTTAGAGTATTCACTTATGAGTTAAAATAAACAATATTAAAAAGCTTTGGTGGGAATTGAAGATATAAATGTATAGAAAATTATGATTAAATACCAAATATCAATAGTTTTTTAATAAAGCAGCAATACACTAATTTTTTTTAGTTTAGGTACTAACCTAGAGTAAAACATTTTGGATTAGGTCACAAATCAGATTGTTATACAGTTGTGACTGTCGAACAGTTACAGTTGTAATTGTCGAACAATCACAGTTGTGATTATTTAAAATTTATAAAAAATCAAAATTTTTAAGGGTTTCATACTTTTGATTTAGGTTTGGAGGATGAAGTCCTATAACCCAAAGACTAAATATTAAAGTTTAAGCCTTGCAAATATTGAAAAAACAATAAATCAATAAAAAAGTTATGTCTGTTAGACAGTCACAGTTGGATATAACCATATTTTTTAAAGTTGGTACCTAAACTGAAATTTAGTACCTAAAGTGATATGACATAAATGTTTTAGTAGTTGAAATGAAAAAACATTATAATTTGGTACCTAAAGTCAATGAACCTATAAATGTAGAGTTTATAACTTAAACTCTTATATTTTTGTGTGTGATCCAAAAAGTAATAGAAAGGAAATATATTGAGGAAAAGGAAAGGAAAATAAAGGAAACATTTTTTTTTTGTTGGAACTTGGAAAAGAAACGAAATATAAGAGAATATAAGGAAAAAATAAATAGAAAAATGTAGTGATCTAAAATGACCGTGAGAGACACAAAGTTTGCGTGCAACGTGCCGAAGCGCCTATTGACTCGGAATGCCCTAATAAACACAATAAACGGGGATTTGAACCATCCTCTTTCTCTTCCATTCTCTCTCTGCTCTCTTCTGCTTTCCAGTAGCTTCCGAATCCAAACGCTCTCAAAACCCAGAATTCGATTTCGGCTCTTGGGCAGCCATGGGTTCCGGTTTGTTTCTCTCCCGAGATTTTTATTCCCGAAAATTCCTTTCAGAGATTAGGGTTTTTCTGGAGTTTTTCGGTGAATGCCACATTATATATAACAACGTTGCTGGTTTGTTGTGTATGTGTTTGTAGATGCTGATATGGAGGATTACGGATTCGAGTACTCGGACGAGGAGCCTGAGGAACAGGACGTTGACATTGAGAACCAATACTACAACTCTAAAGGTATTAGAGGTTTTCAGTTTTTGGGTATATTTCAATGGGTTCTTATTCTTAGCCTTTGATTTTAGGGTGCGTTTGTGTTTATTTTCTTTTGGGTAATTTTCTCTTTGCCGCATTGCATTAGGTTTGATTGAGACAGATCCAGAAGGAGCACTTTCAGGATTTGATGAAGTAATTTGCATGGAGCCTGAGAAGGCTGAGTGGTGAGTACCACCATATGACTTTTTGCCTGATAAAAAATTGTTAGCTGCAAAAAGTAAATGATTTTGGGTACCCCTTAAACTTTAGCTTATTGGCACTAGTTTTTTAGAGGGAAGGAAAGAAGTCCAAAGAAAGAGTGTGTTATATAGCTTTTGCTGTTGATACAATTTCTAGAATGATATACAATGCCCTTATTGTTAAACGATGTTAGAATTCAGTGAGAAGCAAATGCAGAATGCTTGAGTGAGGAGGAGAGAGAGAGACAATGCCCTTATTGTTATTTTCTGTACCACAGTCCTCCGGTGATTAATTAGAGATTTGTGTTTAAATTTGCTTTTAGTTGTTCTTTTATATCTTTCACAGGAGAAAGCATCATCAGGAATCGAGGAGGGCTGTATTCTTAACTTGAGAAATGATAGGGATAATTGGAATACCATTGCCACTTAAATTGTGGAAGAAGTATGATGGCAGAATGAATAGTAAAACAATAAATCAAGTTCAATCAGTTAGTATGACTGTGATAATCGTCAGCGGGGCATAATAAAACAAATCTTATAAAAGTAAACGTTCATTTCAATTTAAGTTATGCGAGAAGTATGATTTGGGAGGGAATTGGACAATAAATAACATAATGAATCAGATTAAATCATTGGGTATAATTGTGGTACCTTAATATTAAATTGGATAATCCATCATAAAATGACTTTATAAACATTTATTCAACACCCGAGTCCCATATTATTTTGTTATTGCTTTTGGCAGTTTGATGTTGGAATTCCTTGATAATTTCCTTTTGTTTCTGGTTGTTGCTGGGTTGTACGGGGATTAGAATAATGAATATATGATCCTGACTTGAGATTTGAACTGGTGGTTGTATGGGCTGATCGAGTTGATTCAAATTTTTTTGTTGAACATTATTTCTTTTTTGGTCGGGGGGGTGAGGAAGTGTATGAGCTGCTTGTGTTCATCAGTTTGCACCAGGGCATTAATGTTCATTGTTCTCTGAAACTTATGATGATCCTAGAGAAGATGTCTAGTTTATGGTGTACATGTGCAATCCAAGCTTTATTCTTATATATTGTCTCTTTTTTTTTATTACTCTTCAATGGGACTACCATACTTGTGCCTTTTTTTTCCCTCCTCAATTCATTTGTTGGAGCTGTTCCTTTATGATTGTATTTGTTTCTAGGGGATTTAAAGCTTTGAAGCAAACTGTGAAGCTCTACTATCGTCTGGGGAGGTATAAAGAAATGATGGATGCATACAGGGTGATGTTGACATACATCAAATCAGCTGTAACACGAAATTACAGTGAAAAATGCATAAACAATATTATGGATTTTGTTTCTGGGTCAGCTAGTCAGAACTTTGGTCTCCTGCAAGAGTTTTATCAGACAACTCTAAAGGCCCTTGAAGAGGCAAAGAATGAGGTAATAATATAATCTTTATCATAAGGTTTTTCTTTCTAATTTCGAATGTAATATTCTTCTCTCTTGTTGTGCAGAGACTTTGGTTCAAGACAAATCTTAAGCTTTGCAAAATTTGGTTTGATATGGGTGAATATGGGCGAATGAATAAGGTAATCTGTGTGTTTAAAATTTAGATGATACCTTTCAGCATTGTGCTGTTTCTGATCTAAAAAGGCTGAGTATAACCTGTGTTGTACTATTAGATTTTGAAGGAGCTCCATAAATCTTGTCAAAAAGAAGATGGTACAGATGATCAAAAGAAAGGAAGTCAACTTCTGGAGGTTTATGCAATTGAGATTCAAATGTACACCGAGACTAAAAATAACAAAAAGCTCAAGGTAAGAATCATCAATCTTTGTTGTGGTCTGCCTCTCTCTCTCTCTGTATTTCTCTCTATAATCTGTCTATGCAATCTCTAGGATTGGGTTTAATCAAAGAAGAATGATACAATTTTAAAGAAATTATCAATACCAGTACATTTATAATGCCTATCAATGATGGATGACACTTGGATGTGTGAGATTCCATTTATGCAATTGTATTCCTATAAATCCAATAATCTTTTTCATTTAACATCTCTTTCCTTTTTTCCCCCGAGGATGGAAGCAAAATTTTTCTATATTGAAAAAGTTGAGAGAAACAAGACAAACACAACCTTAGAAGCCACATTTGAATTTCTAAACTACGTAAGCAATGAAAATGTGAGTGACACTTCACTAGGTTTGTTCCTAAGAATGTGTACCTATTCTCAATCTTCCATTTTGGTCATCAACATGGATCATAACATGTGGTGCACTTGGGGAATGTTCAATATATAGGTAATATTCTTCAAGAATAAATATCAAACTTCGTTAATATTCTCTTTCCAAGGCTTAGGAATCCGGCTCAAGTGCAACCTGTTGATAGGCTCATCAAACTAACTGATCAAAGCTCAAGTTCAGTAAATTCTTAGCGAGGCAGACTCAAGCCCAAAGTTTAAAGCTTGAATTAATCTTGTGCTGAGCTTGGCTCAAGCCTTATTGTGAACCTAGTGAGCCAAACCTGAACAACACAAAACTAAGTTTGTTTGGGTTGTTTGCAGACCCCCTCATAGGGATAATTTTATTCTGCCATCTCCAAAAACTGACTAGAACATGCAATTGTTAAGAACTTTATACTAGATAGACATTGAACCTCTTTTATGTATGATCTTGTAGTAAATAAAAGGTTTGTGTTTTACATTAATTAATGTTAAATTCCTGAATTTTAGTCAATTTTCTCAATTAATAATTTGTTTGATGCTCTACGATTGGTCTTTGGCTCTTGTTGTGAATAGGTCTGCTGGTGTTTCTGATGCCCCATGATCAGGGTTGGTTAAATGATTTTTAGATATAAGATACAGTTAAAATGAAATTGTTTATTTGAAAAGTGTTCTTGTAGTTTTAAAACCAAGCAGTAAGGAGGATTTGTTTGTGAGCAGTTGGAGTATGTGAAAACAAATGGGTGGGCAATATGTAGTTGTTTAGATTCACCGTTTAAATGTAAGTGGATAATTTTATTATGAATAAATAATTTAGTCCAAGAACAGAAATCATGAAATATGTATTGCTTAAAAATAAATGTAACTAATTGTTTTTTATAAGAAAATGTAACTAATTTTTGTTTTGTTTTTATAATAAAATGTAAATAATTTTTTGTTTTATATGAAAATGTAACTAATTGATATAGTTAGATATATATATGTATTTAGTGTTTCAAATATACATTTTAAAACTATATATAAAAATATTTAATATCAATTGAAAATAAATCTGCAACCTGGTCATGTTGTCCTAGGTCTAGTTCATCAAAATTTACCAATGCTTGAAATCGAAAAGTAAGAGGAGCACCACTTACACTCATCTACCATAGTAGGAAAAATCTGAACAGAATTCTATATAGTAAAAATATGCATTTATTATTTTGTAAGAATTTGTTGTCTGCCTCACTGTCATTTTAATCAATATCACCAACAGTTATGCATAATAAAAGTTCATCATGATTTTATAACAATTTATGCATAATACTAAAAGCCAGGTTTCTTTCATATTTGGATCAACCTATAAGGGGATAATGCCTAGCCCTTGTGTCAATCCCAAGGGGGTGATTCTCAGCTCTTGAAAATCGAAGCGAAGAACACCTCACCCTTGAATGAGTTCTGACCAGACAATGCCTCATCCTTGAAGGACACGTGAAACTAAGGGGACAATACTTCAACCTTTAAATACCATGAACCCCAAGGGAATATCTTCTCATCCCTTAGTAACCATCGAGTACCCTGTGCCAATACGCACATAAATAAGCGTATCCACACATGGGTGTCACCCACACCTGGAGCTTCTTTGCTAGGCAATAATTAAGGGCCAAAAAATGGTTCCAAACGATCTGGTAGCTCACATCATGCCATATGATCTGGTGTCCACCAGGTTCCATGTATAAAACTGAGGCATATCATTTCATGCATTTCGAGAAATTCCATTACTTCCCTTTAGGGTAGAACTTAAGGTCCAATCTTGGTAAACGAAGAAAATAGTGATTTCCATTGGACTTGTGGGAGAGAAATTAAGAAGTAAAAAAAAGTTTATACTCCATCCATTATTTATGTTTGGAGATAAAGGTGGGTGTTAGACCTTACTGTCACTGAGGCACTTACTGATAGTTTGTTATGACAATATAATGGATTTTGTGGTTTGTGTGCTATGTTTCGTAAGAGGGTCAACAAGGCCGACTTAACTTTGGCTTTGTAATAATATTTCACTCAGAACGATACTTTTTATTATGTTGGGTTTCTGTTTGCCGTTGCGATTGAGCTGCATCTTACTGGTTGAATGCAGCAATTATACCAAAAAGCTCTTGCAATCAAGTCAGCAATACCCCATCCTAGGATCATGGGAATAATTCGTGAGTGTGGGGGTAAGATGCATATGGCAGAGCGCCAGTGGGCAGAAGCGGCCACAGATTTTTTTGAGGCTTTTAAGAACTACGATGAAGCTGGGAACCATAGGCGTATACAGTGCTTGAAGTATGCTCTCTAGTGCCAAATAATCTTCTTTATTTTGACTTGGATTTCTCTCTCTCCCTCTCTCTCTCTCTCTTGTGTTTGTATGTGTGTATACAATTTGATAGTTTTAAAAAATGGTGGTGAGTCTACTAATTGTTATGTGCTATGTCTACAAGGAGAAAGAAGTTGAGATTGTAAGGTTTAATAATGATGATGGAGGAAAATGCCTCACGTTTCTCATGAAATATCTGCCCACCTTAACCCCATGCATCAGGGTTGAAGTCATACAAAATAAATTGCCCCATCTAATACATGAAAGTAATGAATCGTCTATAAGAGCCTTTGGATAATAAATATCTATAATTGGGATTTAAGATTTGGAATCTTTATTTTAGCATAGGATATGTTAGAAATTGTCTGACCAATAACTAAATTTTAAAGTATAATTTTTACTAGAAAGTTCTTTGACATGTCTTGGTATGAATGAAATTAAATTTTTTTAGTGCTATATTGTGTTGAGAACGTTGAATTGAGAACTAATACAAGATGACGAAGCATTTAAAGTATAAATTTCATTATGAAATTCCCTTGAAAGGATAAGCTACATACGATAGATGTAATTTTTGGTTGTATTCCTCTCTAGCAATTTATGGAATTATTCCCGAAGTTTTATTAATCTCTCCATCTTCAACGTGCATGGCTTGACAGATATTTAGTTCTGGCTAATATGCTGATGGAGTCTGAGGTTAATCCATTTGATGGTCAAGAAGCAAAGCCGTAAGTTTTTAAAAGATTTATTTTCTTTCAAGTTCTTGCATTTGTTGCTATTCTTATGATTTCTGTTACACAGGTATAAAAATGATCCTGAGATCTTGGCAATGACAAATCTGATAGCAGCATATCAACGAAATGAGATTTTGGAGTTTGAGAAAATTCTGAAGGTGTAGTTATTGTACCTTGACATGACATTTGTTTCTTTAATTTTTCCTTTTCTCTTTCTTTCCATATTGTTTCCCTAAGTTGATTTGCTATTTGTATTTTCTTCAGAGTAATAGAAGAACAATTATGGATGATCCATTCATCCGAAACTACATTGAAGATCTGTTGAAGAATGTTAGGACCCAAGTGCTGCTTAAACTCATCAAGCCGTACACAAGAATCCGCATTCCCTTCATATCAAAGGTGAGCCATAGTTTCTATCTGTTCGTAGCCCATTGTGTTGTTTAATTATTATTTGTTTAGAAACAACTGATGGGCTTTATCTTTTAGTTTACATACATGTTAATTAATATAGCCACCGCTGCTGCCATTATGTGCTTAGTCATATCACCTCTAAACTTACTGAACTATTTTGACATTCAGGAACTTAATGTGCCCGAGAAAGATGTTGAGCAGCTCTTGGTTTCACTAATATTGGATAACCGAATCGATGGACATATTGATCAGGTGAACCGGCTCCTAGAGCGAGGCGACAGGTCAGTTTACTTGTTTTATATATAGATTTTATCTATTCCATGCATTGATAGTAGATTAAGTTAATGTTTTCTTTTAATTTGCCACTGATTCATTCACAAACATTTCACAGGTCAAAGGGAATGAAGAAGTATGCTGCCGTAGATAAGTGGAACACACAACTAAGGTCTCTTTACCATACTATCAGCAACCGAGTATACTGAGAATGATTGCACACATATCATTTATGATCTCATTCTGTATGGTGCCCAGTTTTTTGTTATTATGTCATAGCTGAGTTACTGGATGAGCTGTGAATAGACGTGAATACCGAGCTTTATAGTTTCATTTGTTAGCTGGTTTAATGACAACATTCTGAAGTATTTTAGAGTAAGTAGAACCATTTTATCACATTAAATTGTGTCCAACAGTTGGTGGAGAGCCATCAAATTTGTGTGGTTCATGGAATGAAGCTCAACTCCATCATTTGGAGGGTATACATCTACATTCTACACATGTTTGCCTGTTTGGTTATGCACGGAACAAATGTGGTAAACTGTTAAATGGTTGGCCATAGTGTGGGAAAAGACGCATCAAATGTGTAAACAACCAACTTTGTTGGATATTCACACTTTCAGGTATGACCAAAATAAAAAATTTCTATCAAAAAACGAAAGAAGACAATTCCTACCTTCAAAGAAATTTGTACGATACTGGATGAAAATCCGGATGTTGATACTGGATGAAAATCCGGATGTTGATTCTGGAATTAACAATAATCCCTGGTTGAACCAAGTTTTAATCCTTGCAATTACAATTTAGGGAGTTGTAAGTTGTAACACTGCTGTTGCGTTATAGATTTCTGTCAAAAAAAAAAAACTAATTTTAAAGCTTAAACTAATAAATTTTAGGTTTATTTACACCATTGCCCTTTGTAAGATATATTTATTTTCTCACTTTACTCTCTGAAACTTAAATCTTCTTAGTTTGCCATCTGAACTTCACACAGTTATTGCAAAAGACCCTATAATGAGATCATTTTTTAGTTATGTAAGATCTATGTGGATAAAAAAATAATAAAAAATAATTTTTAAACTAAAAAATAATAAGATCCATGTCAATTTTTTATAATTTTTTTTGTCCACATAGATCTTACATAACTAGAAAAGGGACTCATGCCATATAAGTGCCACGTCAGCTTTTTTAACAGAAAATTGACAAAGTTGACGACATAAGGTCTTTTGCAATAACTGTGTGAAGTTCAGGTGACAAACTGAGATGATTTAAGTTTTAGGGAGCAAAGTAAAAAAAAATGTA
The DNA here is from genome assembly GCF_963921425.1 of Dryas octopetala. Taxonomy (NCBI): domain Eukaryota; kingdom Viridiplantae; phylum Streptophyta; class Magnoliopsida; order Rosales; family Rosaceae; genus Dryas; species Dryas octopetala. Next base: position 24,091,220 of record NC_141366.1, read on the forward strand.
TCTTACAGGAGACAATGGTGTGTATAAGCCTAAATTTTATATACCATATTTAAACACTAAAATAAATTTTTTTGGAACAACTGGTAGGCTTAAACGGCTCAAAAACAAGAAGAGATTACATAAGGATGGACCTGGGCCTAAAGGCACCAATCAAGTCCTAAATAATTTTGTTTTGGTATCACACAAATAAACTTTAATCTACCTTAAACAAACTAGAATAAAGGCGGAGGCTATTCCGACCACCCTCTATTGCTGAGCTGACCCTAATATATTTTGGACAAATTTTTTCTATTTTATTATTTCTTGCAAAAAAAATATGAAATCACCCAAACCTATTCGGCAACATGATACCGAAATATACTGAGTTTGGCAGCTTATGACCGAATATAATGACAATATTCGGAAGAATACTGTCAAATGCATTTTTTTTTTATTCGATAGTTATTTACCGAAAACTCCGTCAATATTCGGCAATTAGGTGTCGAATAACCACAAAGATTTTGACAAACAAGTGTCGAATGACCCGACGAATAAAATTGAATTTTTTTATTTTAAGGGTAAAATTAGAATTTAAAAATAGAATGGTCAACTCAGCAATTTAGGATGGTCAAAATAACCTGGGCCTAGAATAAATTACCTAAGTCCTAAAACTATAAGATAGTTAAGTGGAAATTCAATCCTTATAAATATTATCGAAAATTTAGGGCGGTTAGAACTTAGAATAACTCACCGACTGCCGGCAGATTTTAGCAAAATTGCTTCGACTTGCCAACCCTTCTAATTGTTATAGAGAACACTCCCAGTCAGTCATCTCAAATGTTAACAGTGTATACCAAAGCTTTTTTGTTATTGATATTATTATTTGCTTTGATGCTAAGCCTGCATACATGAATCATACTATATTGCCAACATAAATTATGATACAAACAAGCACTGCAGATTATTAACATTGCACAATCTGTTCTTTCTAATCTAGATCCACAACCAACAGAGAGTATCATTGACCATCTCTCATATATGACATTTGAGGTGATCCATGGTAAAAACAAGCATTTGCACCTCTATGTAATTTCCATGCTTTCCGACATTAATACAACAGAAAACATAAGATCAAGACATGCTGCTGGTCTAAATCTATGGAAAGGGGGAAAAGAAAGTCCCCTCAAGAAAAAAAAAAAAAAAAAGAATGAAGAAATAGAGCAATGATAGAACAATTGGTGAGCTAGCATCAAGACAAAATTGATTATAGTTATTAATTTGGTTTCATTTCTTGCATATCCTCCTCAGTCTTCCAAACAACGTCGTCCAGGCAGGTTGAGAGGTTCTTATAGAACTGCACAAAAACAAAAATTAAAGATTCGACAAACATTCAAGTGAGTCATTTTTCTTTACCCAGTGTTCAGAAAATTGGATGTTTGGATTTTTAGAGCAAAAATAGCCTTTTGTTCTAAAAATCCAAACATCCACTTCTCACATATGTTGGTTTAACCACCATGGGCTGAATTCTGAAACAAATTGAAATCTTGAACATGAAACTTGATCTTGATAAGCAGTCTAATATTAGGCAATGGTTTTTATTTAAAAATAAAAAATAAAAACCAATATCAATCCCTATATCTTCTTTGAAAGGACAAGCCCCATATCTTAAACTCACTTATTCATGACCATACATGAACGCCTCAAGTCATATGACCATAAATCCTAATAGCAAGCCTACTTTATATATGGCATTGCCCACTAAATTTGGTTAAATATGTTATGGGTCATGACTAAGTATATACATTATACAGGCAGACAACATAAATACATTAAATTAAATTAATAAAAAAAAAAGAAAAGTAAAGTGAGAAGAGTACCTTGTGGAACTCCAAGGTATCCCCTTTGGCTTTTCGCACCTCAACCATGTGAAGAGAAGGTGCCACTTGAAATATCTGACCAATGCAAGGGTACGTCAAAATCGTATATAATTGAATTAATACTGATCCATATTAAAAGTTCAATAGACATATTGTGTACCTCTGTGGCAACATTAAGGTTTCCCTTTCTTCCAGCTTTCATGTTTTCAAGCCTCAACTGAGACAATAAAAGAACTTGTTAATTTCCCACCATTGTTCACAAATGCCTCAACTCAAATTCAAAATTGCATGTTGCCTGCATGTCATCACCTTGTAGTTCTTCTTATGTACGTCAAAACCAAGAGGCTTTGCAGCTTCTTCAATTTTATGGATTATCTCATTAGCAGGGCATTTTGATGTGAACCTTGTTTCTCTCTTATATCCCTGCAGATTGTGAAAAAAATCGAATTGGAAAAAAAAAAAAAGACAAATAAATAGTAAATTACATCAGATAAAATGATGTCTTTCATAGAGGGCATACTTTCATTTTATAATGGCTTTTAGTTTTCACTAATCACATTCATCTTCATTGTTACACAAATTCATGAGACTAGTCTTTATCTCCCATATTCGGGGAAACCCAGAATGCTGAAGCAAGACTGACCAAAATTTTCACAATGTTTAGTCCTTATAAAATGTAATGCGCGTAATACTCAAGATAAGCCTTCTAATAAGCAAACCTGTTCTACATCAAACAAATTCCCAAGGTTCAGCCCCTTCGACATTGAAATTAACTCAAAAGCATTCAGAGAGGCTGGTTGTTCTTCCTTCTTTTCTGTCACATGGTACTCCTGTCATGAAACCAAGAACATGTGTCAAACAACTTCTAGAACAGCGGCACTTTCTACAAATTCATAACTTTTAACAATGCTTAGCACCCAAAAACAGAACTTTAACCATAATTAACAAAAGCACTTCAACATACTTCTTTATCCTTGAAAACAGCTTCTACATCATCCAAGTTTGTATCTTCTTTCTCCTCAAACACAAGTGACTTGTAATCTTTCTTGAACCATGCATCTTCCAGAATTTCAGGAATAGTGATACGCTGTCATACAACACAGGAAATTATGGATTCCAGCTAAATAAATAATTGGTGGCGAGAATAAGTTCCATTTTCAATTAAATTCTGTCCATGGTAAATTTTAAGTTCTGGAGGGTTCTTGAAAAGCCCCACAAAGTATGTCAAGGGCAGAAGGCAGGGGTAAAGGAAATTGGCAGCACATGGTTCAAAAGGTCCATGATGCATGTTCAACATACTCAAACAATGAGGTTGATGCAAATGAATATTAAACCCATGACACATCCTTTGGACACTGCCTCAGCAATCTAAAATATTTAAAAATAAACAGGATATGTTAACTTTAACATCCACAAAAGATAGTTGTTAATTACATCCTAACTACTTAAGCTATTCGGAATAGTGGTAAACCACGAAACCTCCCATCCGCATTTACCCATTTCGTTGTTGGTTTACAAGATGCAGGGGTCCGTATTATACCTATATGTTTCTCTCTATCTGCATCTATGTGCCTCTCCATGTGTAGAATGGGGCTGCACGTGAGGGAGGATGTTAGGTTAATATAAATTGTTAGCTCATTCCCTAACAACTTAAAGCTATTCGGAATAGTGGTAAACCAAAACATTATCATGGTATCAGAGTAGGCGATCTAAGTTCAAATCCTTGTAATTGCAATCTCTGAATATAAGTTGAATTCCACATGTTGGACTCTAGTGGTGGAGAGAGACCCACATGTGAGGAGTGTGTAAATTATAAAAGAATTTCAGGCCCACATCCTAACTGCTTAAGCTTTTTGGAATAGTGGTAAACCAACAAATATTATCAATAATATTATCACGATTTATTTGTGTGGCTTTTGAAAATTAAAAGAAAATGATGCTTAATGCCAACTATGGTTCTTTCTGTCCAACACAAAATTGTGACAATATTGACGCTTTTATAGTCACAGTGTAGCATCTTAATTTTATGCATTACCACATATTAAGTATGGTGCACATTTATATATGATGCATGTAATAATATATGCATTGATACTCTTAAAAACCTTGACAGCTAGTTTCAACCTTCCCTCTCACCTCACTTTAATCATCCATATCTACAAACATTAGGTTTTAGCATGAATACCAATCACTACCAGGAGGGGAGAAATTATGAAAGTGGAGTTATAATAATCAGATGTAAGAATCAGCATAAAAGCCACGAGCTTATCAACCGAATGTGCATAAGTTACTTACAGTCATAGGGTTGGGATCCAAAATTCGAGCTATTAATTTCATGGCACCAAACGAGAGCCAAGGGGGACAATTATATTCAGCTGCCGAGATCTACACAGAGAGCAACAAAATGTAACAAACAGAAGATGAAGAATGATAGGTGGTTGCATTATAGAATCAGTAAAATGCTCACTTTTTTATACAGGTTCATAAGATTAGAATCATCAAAAGGCAAGTAACCTGCAAGCAATACAAAGAGTATCACTCCACATGACCACAAGTCTGCAGTTGCCCCATCATAGCCTCTATCGTTAAGGACCTAAACTCCAAGACAGTACATTTTCAAAGGATTAAGGACCGTGTAGAAAGAGATATATAACATGGAAGTTTGGCATGTATAAGTTTCACACCTCAGGAGCAACATAATTTGGAGTTCCACAGGTAGTGTGAAGTAAGCCATCATCCTGTCAATTCAATCTTACAGTAATAAATAAATGCTGGACCTTTAAGAGGCATCATGCCATTTCAAACATGCAGCAAGCTAATTAGAACAATAGGTGCATCAATGTTTACAGTGGCGATGGAAGTCTCACTTGAGAGAGAGAGAGAGAGAGAGAGAAGAAGAAGAAGAAGAAGAAGAAGAAGAAGATATTATACATGTTATAACAATTTCAAGAAGAGTGTAAAAGGTGTATCTACATAAAATTGCAGAATTTAAGATATTTAGCTGAACTTCCACACAACAAAGGTAACGTCAATAAGATCAAATGATAGTTACAGATGAATGATGAAAGAAAGTGAAGTTCAGATGACATTTGTCATTTATACCCTGACTTGTTGGGACAGTGCACTCAATCCAAAATCAGAAACTTTAAGGTTCCCATTTGCATCCAATAGCAAATTTTCTGGCTGCAAGAAATGCCATGAAAATGAAAGATATTAATTACCCTTTTCCCATATTCACATCTGTGATTTTCATGTTTGCTAGGGACAAGTACCTTCAGGTCTCTGTGATAGACACCTCTGCTATGGCAGTAATCAACTGCATTAATAAGCTGTTGGAAATATCTCCGTGCTTCATCTTCTCTCATCCGTCCATTATTTACCTTCATAATCAAAATAAGTTTTCATGAGAAGATATGCACTCTCTCTACCAAATAATCAGCAGATCTTGAATCTAATGGGGTTAAGAAATCCAAGTGCAGAGATGAGTGAGCAACATAACATGGTAATTAAAGAGCATTCGGCTAAATGGTAACCAAAAAAGAGCATTAGGCTAAATGGGAATGGTTAAACTGAAATCTTAATTTCAATCTGTCATTCAAAAGACCAATAAGTTGATTCAAGATCTCACTATCGAATAAGTTGTAAAACGGGTAATGAACCATTGTATAGAATAGAGCTGAGCTGGCAGAGAATTCGGTCACTCACAATTTTGTCGAAGAGCTCTCCTCCAGTAACGAACTCCATAACTATAAATATCTTTGTCTTACTCCCCATCACCTGAAAATACATTAAATTATTTATAGTGTGCACTATAAGGAAATTAATTTGACATCTAATTATTGTGCCATTTTTACAGGTTTTCAAATGGGGTTATCTTTCCCTTACAAGTAACTTCCTTCCCAGTCCTCCAGCCCATTGCCTCATTTTGCACCACATCAACTCTACACAAGATGGAAGTTACAGATAGGTCTACATCATCACTGCAATAAAAAACGGCCCACATTGCAACTATTGCTATGTTTTCATTTGGCTGGAGATATGTGGTGCCATAACAAAAATTGCTACAACCCAAGAGAGAGAGGGAGGGAGGGAGGGAGGGAGAGAGGGAGCGAGAGAGAGAGAGAGAGAGAGAGAGAGAGAGAACAATGCAATCAAATTTGTGCCAGAGAGCACTATTTCTTTTCTCTTTAATTATATTTTCATGCCAATTTGGAATGGTTACTGATTATCAGCTAATTTGGTGTTTCCTGGAGATTTAAAGTAGAAATACCTGGATGTTTTTATGTATTAAAGACCAAGTGGTGGTAGGAGAAGATGATTTTTTTTTTATCAGGCAGAAATTGAGATAGAGGCAAAGGCTAACTATTAAAAAAAGAAGTAATGCTGGCAGGCAGCAGCAGTACTGGTGTATGCATGAAGGTTGGCGGTGGTTCAATGATGGAGATACTTCTCAGAAGAGAGGAGGTTGGTAGGAATCGTTAAAGTTCCTACGATCTCCCAAGTGTTCGTTTTCAATGCAGCAATGATGTCTACCAATCTTGTATTTGTTTCTTATTGACATCACATTGTGCAAGATGAGGGACTGGACCTGAGAGCTACCAGATTCTACCCATCGTTTTTCCTTTTTTCCCAAATTGACAAATAGATATAAGACATTGAGAATAAGAATAAAAAAGTTAGGCAGACCTCAGGAATATAAACATGAGCAATTAGAGTAATTACGGTAGGAATCCAGAGAACTGAGGGTATTCCCCCTCCCCCATGTTTTGAGAGTAAAGCTGATCTCATTAAAGATAAACATATGCAATACAAAAATAGTGATTAAGTCTTGTTATCATCCCAGCTGTTAATTATTAACATCTCCTAAACAAAGGTACCCATCAATTTCAATTTTGAACTTTCAGATTTAGCACAATAAGATAAACAGATATGGTGATGTACAAGGATATAATTTCAAACATTATAAACATGTCCTTGAGAAAGAAAATGAAAAAACTACTTCATGAGGTTATTAAACTTGGTCAAACCATAAAAAATATGTACAGTACAGCTATGATGGATGTTGTATATACGCTCTGTAACGCTTCATATTGAACCCATTAATCAAGAGCCAAAAAGCCTTGAAGACAAAACTAAAAATGAAATATCATAGTTGAAAACAAATGTTGATTGGATTAACTTTGAATTCTGATGATATTTAAAGCCCCTCTTTTAATTTTCAAGGACATGCAAACATCCTTTCTGAAACTTCTTGAAGGAATTTTGGCTGAAGAAAACAGAAATAAATTGGTCATATTCCCCCATTAAATTATGATCATCCATAAACGAGCAAGGTGAATATAGAAACGCACACACGAGCATGCACGTATACACGCACACACAAAGATAGAGAGAGAGAGAGAGAGAGAGAGAGAGAGAGAGAGAGAGATGAAGGACCTCATATAACTGAACAACATTTGGATGCTTAATCAGCTTCATAGTTGCTATTTCCCGCTTGATCTGTAAAAATATGCAAACAACGTATAAGACCTTGATTTAAACTGTCTAACTTCCCTTTGTACACGCAAATTATTAAACTAAAGATGCATCAGGTTAGGACTGTGATCAACTAGTGGAATTAAGTCTGCCAAACCATGTGCAAAACATCTGGAAATCTTTTCAGATTTTAAGGAGAAAGCAACGGAGAATGATAACCACGTTGCCAAACCATAATTTAAGGTAGTAAAAGAAATAATATAACTATATTATGTATTTAGTTTCCCAATTCTGTAGAAGCAGAAAATTAATAAAAGAGAAAAGAAGTTATAAAATACAAAGAAGCAGAAGACAGAGAATGAACTGCCACCAACAACAATCTGAAAGAGACCTGTTCAGCCATCTTGTGCTTGAGAACCTTCTCTTTGTCAAGAATCTTAAGAGCCACAGGTTCCCCAGTCTCAGAATTTCTAGCAAACTTCACTTTCGCAAATGTTCCCTCACCAATTGTCCTTCCTACCTCATATTTACCGACTCGACGCTTGATTTTTGGTTGACTCATTCTCGATATACTAATTCAATTTCTAATACTTTCAGTTCTTCCGACTCTTGTAGGGTCCTGAAATGCATATCAGAAACAAAGAAAATTTAGAAAAAATAAGCAAATCTAAATTAAATTATGAAATAATAAAACTACTACAATTAAAGTTAGAATGCAAAGTAGAAAATAAACGCATTCCAATCAAACTTCTCAATGACTATGTACAGAAATAAGGCTATTCCATTATCTTTCTTCGCAACTATTCCATTATCAACAAGCAGAAAACTGGAAATACTAAGCTGATTATTATATCTCAAAGAAAACCAAGAAAAACATTTCTACCATTATAACTGAACAAAAAGAAAAAGCAGTACCTAATTCACAAATGACAATGACAAAAGGAGCTAATGACAGAATTAATATACTTCAAATTATATATTCGAGCAGTACAAATGTTAGGTGACTGAAACAAACAACACTCGAAACCTTATTATTCAAATCAAACAGCACATATAGTTGTAAAATATGATTGGTGACTGAAACGAATAACAATGGAATCCTTATATTCAATAAACACCAACTAGAGTTGCCAAATATAATTTGGTGGCTGAAACAAATAACACAGAAACCTTTTTATTCAAATCAAATAGCAACTAGAGTTGTCAAATATTATTGGTGGCTGAAACATATAACACAAGAAACCTTATTATTCAAATCAAACACCAACTAGCGTTGTCAAATATAATTGGTAATTTGGTATCCCCAAAGCATAATCCCCAAGATTCCTGTCCATATCTAATACAGGGTCGAACACAGAGAGAGAGACAGAGACAGAGACAGAGACAGAGAGAGTAAAAACATCAAATCCAACCGTCCCCAGTGATCCTATTTGTCCAGACAACCAGAATTGAGACCCAGTTCAAACCCACCAGAAATTTTTTATAGTATACATTCTTAAAAAATTATACTTTAAAATTGAAATCCGGATTAAAAAATTCAAAGAGGAATCGTAGCTAAAATTCGGGGCAGACTATTTACAGACACCGAAATCAAAGTAAACTGTAAAAAATTATAAGCCAAGGAATAAATAAAGCGATAAAACAAAACAATCTCAGTACAGAATTCAAAATTGATAAGATATTTAGTACAAATCCTTCAAATCCTTCAAACACTTCATGCAGGTACCAAAACCAATTTCACAACTGACCCAAGAAACCCAAAAAGGAATTGAAAAACTGAGAACAGAATTCACCCAAAAGTTCCCTCGAAAAATCTTAAATTGGCCTTCAAGAAATCACAAGGAATTGTCCATAAAATGATCCAAGAAAACAATTCAAGAACGATACTGAACAAGACGAGTGAATGAATCAACAAACATCTTCATATATAGGAACAAATTTTTGCATGCATACATACATATGCACATAAGCAACAATATTTTTAATAGAAATACATTAGAATAATAATCACGTGGATAATATTGTAAGAAAAGTGGAAATGGAAAAGGGGAAGACAGGAGGATATACTTGAATTGATGAGATAAGAAGAAAGGCTGGCAGCTGAGTGCTGATTGCTGATTGCTGATTGCTGTCTGCTGATTGCTGGTAGCTTTTAAGTTGGCTCAAAAGGCAAGGTGAGGGACTTGAGGAGTAAGAGAATTTGATGATTTTGGAGACGCCCAGTTGACTGCAATCAGTATCAGAATTCAAACAAAGCTACCACCAGTACTTCTCTCTTCTTAGTTCTATTACAATTATTGTATTATTTTATTGGATCAATTACAAAATAGCTACATTAAGAGCATCAATTTCAAAATACAATTATTGTATTATTTTATTGTCTCTTTCCTGGGCCAAAAAAAAAAAAAAAACTAGACTCTTTCAATTTGGTATTATGAGTTTTAAAACTTGACAATTAAGTACATAATTTTTGCTCTATTTGACAATTATGAGTTTCAATTTGTTAGATTTTTTGTTTTCTGCTTACATGTTAATATTAAATGTCATATGGCATTAGCGGGACAAATTTTTTGATATTTTGGATTTCAACTTACTCTTTTTTACCCATCATATGAGTATTTTAGACATAAAAATGAGTTGGAATAACCATCTGATAGACAAAAAAAAGTGAGCTGAAATTCAAAGTATCGAAAAGATGGGCTTCACTAGTGCCACTTGGCATTTAACGTGGACACATAAACAGAAAACGGCGAATCTAACGGGAGGGTTGACGGAAAGTATTTAATTGTCAAGCGGAGCAAAAATTGTGTACCTAATTGTCAAGTTTTGAAACCCATATACCAAATTGAAAGTGACATTATAGTTAATATAGGTATTTTGTAATTGATCCTCTTTTATTTATGCTTTTTTTAGTTATATTTATTTTGGACAATAAAGAAATATTTTGAATAATTTTATTTTTTTATATTGTACGGGGGAAATGAATATTGATTATTGAGAGTACGGTCCTGCTGTGGTAGAGTTGTCAAGTGCAAGAGAACCTGGTCCATGCGTTATGTTATGTGTGTTGTTGTAGAGCTTTCTTGCAGGCCCCATTACAGCAATACTTACCTAAATTAGTTTAATGTGTTCAAACCAAATAAAGAAATGTGGCTAACAACCCTCCATCATTTAATAGGATGTCTATTCTCTCCCACTTTTTTTTCCCCCAATTATTGCTTGGCTGCATTTCTTCTTTACACTACGTTTGGACGAATACTTTGAAACTGCTAAAAAATTTTAAAGTTAAAGAACTTTCAAATGATATGATTTAAAATTCTATAATTTGAAATTATTTTATTAGGCTAACCTAATAAACATAATGAAATTTAAATATATAATTTATAATTTTATTTTTTGATGCATTATTTATAAATCAGCGATGATGGTGATGGCAACAATAAAGATGATGGTTGTGGTAGTTTGATGATGATGGTAAAGGTGATGGCCCACATGAGGTGAGAGAAATGGTGGCGACGAGAATTGGGATGGTAGAAGCGGCGGCGGTGGCAGGTAGTGGGAGTGGTGGTGGTATTGTGATTAATTAGCAAGATTTTTTTTTTTTTGTAAATTTTTTTTTTATTTTCTTGAAATTTTGAAAATGACACTAAATTAGGTGAAATTTAAAGTTATGATTTATAGCCTTCAAATTCCAAGTTTTTTTCCACATTAAATTTTCAAAATTTTGTTTTTGCAAACTCAAATAAGGAAATTCGAATATGTAATTTCTTAAATGCTGAGTTTTATCTAAATTTCAAGTTGTTTTCTCCATCCAAACACACCATTACAAAAAATATTTTTTCTCGTCCCTTTGGGACATCTGATTTTTCTCATAGTAATGCTTGACAAATCATATTTTTAACTACATTATCTAAAACTACTCTAAAAATAAGGGTCTGTTTGGTATTCTACTTTAAAAATATATCTAATAATTAAAATATTTTTTTTTAATTTGTGATATCAAATTATTTTTTAAAATTTGAAAACATGTTTTGTATGAAATTTTTCAAATAAGAAACTTTTAAATGTTTCAAACACCTTACATGCAATAAATTGAATCAAACGCCTTAAACATATAATTCAAATCTAGCTTCTTATTAGGGGTGAGATTTTGAATCGAAAAACCGACCGAACCAAACTAGTGGGTGGGTCGATTTTTCTTGGGTTCGATTGATTATCGATATTCGGTTGGTTTTCCTAATAGACCGACAAATGTCAGTTGTCGACTCAGTTTTGTATACTGAAATCGATTGATATATCGACCAAACCGACCGATTATTATTATTTGTTCATTATTTATTTATTTTTGGGTTTATTTCATATTTAGTACCTAAACTTTGACCTTTGTCTTAATGTGGTACCTAAACTTTTATTTGTCCCAATTGAGTACCTAAACTTTTATTTTGTGTCTAATAGGTACCAAAATGAATTTTTGTTAAAATTGTCAATAAAAATTAGGGGCAATATAGTTAAAGTATATTTTAATTATTTTCTTTATATGTTTAAAATTATTAAAAAAAAACACACAACAAACAAAAAAAATTAAAAATTAAAATTAAAATATAAATTTTTTGAAATGACTATATTGCCCCTAACTTTTGTTGATAATTTTAACAAAAATTCATTTTGGTACCTATTAGACACAAAATAAAAGTTTAGGTACTCAATTGGGACAAATAAAAGTTTAGGTACCACATTAAGACAATGGTCAAAGTTCAGGTACTAAATATGAAAAAAACCCTTTATTTTTAAATACATGGCCCAATCAGGAGCATATGATTTAGAGTGCATGTGATTATCATGCACCCTACCACACCCCTTCACAATTGGTAAACATGAAATGTACCAAACGAAGTATCTAAACTTCGAATTTTTTAGGTGCCGAGCGATCGGACATATATATATATACAGTCCTTCTCTAAAGAGGATATCCGTTTTTTTTTTTTAATTTGCGGATGCCGACAAAGTGCCGACATGAGGTAAACAGTGTGTCGACACGAAATTCCAAACCTTGTTGCACACTAGACCTCATGTCAGTACTGTGTCGGCATCCGTAAATTTTGAAAAATGCGAACATCTTCTCTAGAGAAAAATTATATATATATTTGGTTAACTATATATACATATATTATAGGTTAGATGTACCAATCTGATAACTTTGTGAGATTCAGATCTTATAAATTTTGGAAGTTAATTCCTTAAATTATGAAATTTAAATCCCTAAATTGTGGAATTTAAATCCCTAAATTATGAGATTGAAATATCATGAATTATCAGTTTAAAATATATTAAACAATACAGAGAAAATTAGAGTTTAGTTCTTCGAATATTTCTTATTTAGAAAAAAAAATTTATGACTTTTTCCCCCAAATAAAGTCCTAATTCTAAATAAAGCTTTTTGACCATTGCCTTGTTCAAGAAATATGTCATTCTTTTTTTTTTTTTTTTTTTTTTGAGGGTATAGGGTACGAGTTCACCTCATACCTTCCTAGGATATAAAATGAGGTTTGTGGAGACTGCATGTTAGGATTTAACTCTGAGATTTTGGACAGAGAAGAAGTAAAAATACACTGTCGAACACTTGAAAATGACCAACAAAGGCTCAACACCTAATATGTGTGAAAAAATTGAAACTAATAGACCAATATTATGTAATATGAAATTGTTACAATATTATTGAACTTTAGTTAGAATTTTAAAAGTCATAAGACTTTTGTCAGTAAATTATTAAATTAAAGGACCTAAATGGAAGTTTTCTAACAATAAAATGGGCAATTATAGAATACAAAAATCCTACGTGGCATAAAAGGACTTCATTAAAATTCTAAAATCATTGTTGGGAGTCTAAGAAGGGTTTATAAATGGACAGAAATCTACAGTCCAATTTGGTATTGCTGTGCTGTGAGATTAATCACTTTCAGATGTGCTGTGACAAAAATCAACTGTAAAATAAAATAGTTAAACATTTGGTAAATTGTGTTCTTAAAAGTGTTGCGAGCATAAAAAATCATTTGTATGTGTTTGGTAAATTTTAATGTTAAAGTGCTGTGACTGTAACTGTGTAATTTAACTAAAATAGATATGATGTCGAAATCATTTTTTATTCATTTATTTGATTAAAACAACACTTCTACTTGCATCTATGCATTTTAACTTTCATTAAGCCAACAAAAATACCTCCTCATATGGGCAATTCTATAGTATTTTCCATATGAGCAATTATGTAGTATTTTTTCTGAAATTATAGTTTGTACAGTTTAAGTGTTCATTAGAAATTATTATAATTTTCATGGGGCATATAACTTGCCCATAAGTAACTAATGACTTGTCAATCTATTAATTTGTATTCACTGTACTGATGAAAGTATTATTTATTAAAATAGGAAGTAGAAATTTATGCTGTTATCAAGGAAGTCAGATTACACCAATTAAAGATGAACTACAAAAAACAGAAAAACTTCAAATGCCTCATTCTCTGATGATTTACATTTTTCAAAATCATAACAAAAATGGACAGAACAGAAGATGGGTCACTTGTCACGGAAAGACATCAACACACACCATGAGCCAAAAAGCATAACTAAATTTCAACTACATATAAAAGACAATCTTGATCAAGTTATATATAGAATCAACAATTATTTATGGCAGCCAACATAAGAAGAAAATTGAACCCTCACAAACAGAGCTTAAGAATAATCATGAGTCGTAAAAAAGAGAGAACTAAATTAAAATTTGAACTTTAACAGTAAGATAAGAAAATAATTAAAAGTAGCTAGTGCACGTCCATCAGAACCATATGTTGGACAAAATAGTTTTTGAACAATTCTAGATTAACATCAGAACCATCAAGAACTCATACAACCCCAATATATTAACTAGAGTAACAAGAATATTATACAATAATTTTCAAAATTACTGAAAAATTAAAAAACTTAAATCCAAACAAAAGTTACAAAACTAAATTTGACAATTGGAGTTCAAAATTTTTAAATCCAAACAATAATTCAGTTAATGAATAATAGATGTCTATTTTATTTTCAAGTCTTAGACTCTTCATGTTTGAAGCTCTGCTAAGCTGTCTCTAGCTATAGCGTTTGTATCAATTTAATTTCTTGTTCATTTACATTTCTCACAATTTACTTTGTGCTCTTGTTATTTTAATTCCATTCTAATTCAAGTATCTTTTAATTCATCGCATTTTACTTTCAAGCTATTTAATTTATGCTCTTACCTTAATTCCATTTAAATACAAGTTTTACTTAATGTATGCACTTTCACATTTCATGTAATTTGTGTATCGATTAATTATAATGTTATTTGCCTTCAATTTCCTTTAATCTCTTGCGTAATCTTGATTTCCGTTTCCTTTACATTTTTTTATTTTTCATTGCAAAAGTTTTTCCCCAAGACTTGAGAAGAACAAAGGCCAAAAAGCGGTTCCTTGCTTGACCTTTCAATCACAATCACTGGAGTAGAAGTCAAACAACGGCGCAAAACATTAATTCACACATCCTTCCAAGCCAATCAAGTTGTGGTCAATTGGTGACATGCCCTCGCACTCTAAGCCAAAGAATGACCTAGATTTTGCTCCTGCCTCCCCGACCAACAAAATAGCAAACAAGATCATAAGAAAAGAGAGAGAGAGAGAGAGAGAGAGAGAGAGAGAGAGAGAGAGAGAGATATATATATATATATATATTTTATATATAACGCAGCTCAGTCAGAAGTGCATTAAACGCCCATGCACAAATCCCTAAAGAGAGGAAAAAATGAAGTGTAACTGAGATGCAACTGAAATTTAGAATCACAACACTAACACAAGGCATACTCAGCACATAATTTTTATTTTTGAACAAAAACAAAAGAAACGCAAATCCAATAGGTATAAAAATTGTAAACTATAGAAGGGTCGTTGCTTTCATCTGGAAGATGCTCGACTCATCTACGTGTGAATTGCAAATAACAGACCCCAGACCACTCCCCTCAGAACAAAACAGGTTTTCCACTTAATGATGCCACATTCCCTACATGCTGCTACTTTTTTTTGGCCTTTTCCCCATAGTCATGCTTTTCCACCCCGCCAAGCCATAGAAGACAGTCAAGAAGCTTCAAAAAGTCGGTAAACGGTGATTTCTTGCTGCTTGAAGTACCGCCGGTCCTCTTCATCTACTAGGACCAGATTCAAATAATACTTCACACTAAACTTGTTGTTGATGTTACGATATGTTGGGGTAAGTTCATATGGACTGAGGAATAGTCTGATTGGAATTGATTCTCCTGTAAGAGAATAAGAGCTTATGCTGGTAAGAGACAATATCATTTATCACCCATCATCATAGAGGAAAAACTGCATAAAATAGTGTCTATACTAATAATACTCTTCATCAATTACGATCTAAAAATAAAATATGTGATTGAACAACATAATTGACACATGTACAGACAATTACGATCTCAAGGCAATGGTGTCTAGAGGAAAAACTTCATCAATTACGATCTCAAAATAAAATATGTGATTGAACAACATAATTGACACACGTACAAACAATTCCTCAAGGCAAAAGCCTCACATAAGGAAATTACTTTTTATGATTAAAGAGTTCTAAGCCTCAAGGCAACTAAAGTTTCTAAGCGTAGAAGCAAAAGGTTGTTGCTACCAATTGTTCATAAAAGCTTATGTTACATAATTTGGATAATTGAATTTCTATATTTTTCTTTTTTAAGACAACAATTTTTTCCCTTTTCTCATCTCAAGCTGTCCAATTGGATTAAAAACTTCACACAAAAGGGGGGAACTTGTGAATCCAAGTTACAGTTTAGTATAATCTGGCAACAATAGAAAAAGAGACAATTTATTATTCTGTGTTTAGAAAGCCCAACTAAACAAAGAATTTAATTCAGAAATAGAAAAGAGAGAAAATATTGCAGATGCCATCCGCCATATCACCCTTACACATTATATGATGTAAATGTAAATTTATTTTCATGTAGGGCTGGTATATATAATATGGCTGCTGTTTTTGAAAGTGGTGATGCCAAGGTCTCCCTGATGGGTTTTTTATTTGTTTTTTGTTTTTTTTTTGCCTGATGGGTTTACCATGAAATTTATTCATAAATGTTGGGATGTTATTAGGGTGGATTTGATCAAAGTCATGGAAGAATTCTTTAGAAGTGGGGTTATTAATAAAGATATTAATAAGAAGTAGGGTTATTAATAAAGATATTAATAACCCCTAGGGGGTACCAATTGAGTATCTTAATACCCTGAAGGACATATTAACCCTTAGGGAAGTGACACTTCTTAAATAGATTGACAAAAATTGGATTAGGGACTTATTAGACACAAAATAAAAATTTTGGGTACCATGTTGAGAAAAAAAAAATATTAACTGTAAAGATTCTTATCATTAAATCATCATAGATGTACAGGTTTCTTAGAAGAAAAAAGTTGACATGACAATATATCATGATATGTCAGACAATGATTTTCTGTACCTCTGACAGGAGCACCGTCCATCAACTCAAATTTTGCAAGGGTCTCTGTCTCAACATATGTATTAGGCCCTGATCCAGTAGACTCTCGACGCCTGACCTCAAGCTCCATATTTTTAATCTTGATTCTCACCAGAAGAAAATATATCTTGCCAATGATAACATCCTTCAGATGATACCTTAAAATATATATATATATATTTTTTAACTCCAATAAGAAGATATAAACAACTCCTCCAAGAAAAATTAAAAGTTTCAGCAAAGGAGCTTCATAGAGACTTACTTGCTTTTACTGTACTCAAATTCGATATGCATGCAATCCTCGACTCCAACTTCCATCTGCATGAAGCATTAATTTATAATACAGGAATGATATGGACAGCAAAATAGTACAATTTTCTTATAACACATATATGATGCAAGGCTGGGAAAGAACAAAGAAAAGTAAAACAAACTCAACCCAAAACTTTTGACAACTTCCTCTTGAATATTGTATTTTCAATCTCAATAAGCTTAAGCGCCATTCAATTACAGAGAGTGCATATTGAATAGGGAATCTAAAAAATAATCCCACAAGGACTAGGAGATACTGATCACAAAGATAAGAAAATAATACACCCCTAACAAAATAGAAAGCAAGTAATCAGCCTAATGTTTTATGTGTACCACCAGAAGTCCCATTAATTTCCTACGGTCAAAAACAATTCACCTCTGGAGAATTACATGTGTCTACATGCACTGGTCAAATATAACTATCAACTTTCATGCACTTTGCATCAGACTCGAACTGAGTCAATCTGAATCGTAAAGACTCCATCTGAGTTGAAACTGAGTTGACTGAGTTTCAGAAAGTTATAACCAAATTAGACTAAATTTTCACCCAGTCTGAATGAGTTTGGCTGGGTACCACGTGAATCAACTTGAAACATAACCTGTTTTACCCGATTTTGAACATACCTTGCTGGGTTTAATTCTTGGTCAACTTGGCACCTTTCCATTTGATCTTGGCTTGACATGGAGTTGATCTGTGCAGAATTAATCCAGTTTATTTTGAGACTAAAATGACCTAGCTTTTAATTTGTTCAGGGCTTCCATAACTATCTTAGCCAATAATTTGCTTATCAATCAAAGAGAATTACTGAAATGCCATGAATAATGTTATGCTTAAATTATTAGGTTGATTGACCTTATGCTTAAATTATTATGTTTTCTCATCCTTTAATTGATAAGAACAGTCTTTGTCAATCATAATATTAATAATATCAATTATACCCCACCCCACCCCACCTTCTTCTTCTTTTTTTTTTTTTTTTTAATCTAAATTGATTATACATTTGAAAATTGAAGATTTTATCTAAACCCTAACTAAGAACACCCCACTTTCGCCCTTTCTACAATAACCTCTATCACATTGCAAACACATTGTGTGTCTGATTCGTCTAATAATGTTTAATACAAAGAGTGTTTCCTACAAAAACAAAAAAACTAAACTAAACAAAACCTTGAGGGTTTGCCTATGTTATGGTGGGCTGTTTGGGCTAGAATAAACATGGTAAATGTAGAAGTAATGTTGGACAGGTAACAGGTTTGGTTAGGACAGAAACAATCAAATTAAGGCCTACAAGTTGCACAATTTGTAGAAAATTGAGGAACCTTAGAGACTGTTATTGTACAGTCTCAGCATTTATGGTGTTTCCAAATAGCCTTGGGCAGTAATTGTATAGGTTTAGATGTTGTTCCAGTCTCCTTTGAACTTAAATTCTAGTTTTTTCTCCTTGTTTTGGAGTGAAAAAAATTGACAAATAAAGAGGAAGAAAAGAAAAAGTGAAACAAACACACACAGAGATGAGAACTGGACAATCCATAGAGAAGGTAGATCACCTTGGTGAGGAGACTAGTCCCAAACTTTGTGTTGAACTACAATTCTACACCACAGGTTCCTTTATAAAACAAGAGAATGGGATGGTGGTAACAGAGGTAACCTTGTTACAATTAAATATCAATAGCCATTGGCAGAAAACAAGGGAATCGGGTGGTGGTACAGAGTTAAGTTAACTTCGTTACAATTAAATATCAATAGCCATTGGCAGAAAACAAGGGAGCGGATGGTGGTACAGAGTTAACCTTGTTACAATATCAACAGCCACTGGCAGAAAACACACGTATCAAAGGTAGAATGCATGCCTTAAGCACTACTTAAGGAAATAATATATATGTCCAAGCAGAAGGGGTGTAAAAAGAATACAAACCATATGTTGAACACGCATGTGTTTTGAAGATACATTATTTTTAACTTCAATGAAACTTGTATCAGCTACTTGTTAAAAGTAAACATCAATGACAAGTATCCAAGAAACTGAAAGTTACATGTTGAAGGAGTCTCATATAAGCCATTTAAGAAATAAGTAAAGAACAAAATTAAAAAGAGAAGACAATAGTCAAATAGAAAAGAAAAAAGACTTACCTTAATGCTGTTATTCATTGATGGAGGTGGAGTGTAGTTCCGAACCTGATGCAGAAAACCACAGTCAAATATCTTTTTTCGTTTAAATTTAAATAACAGTTTCTCCACAATTATAGTAAAAAATATTGGCAGATAAAATAAAAGTGAGCCCATTAACATACATAAAAAAAGTGCAAAGGATGGTGTGCAAGGTTCAAGGTTCAAGGTTCAAGGTTCAAGTCCCTTCAATGTAACAGAAAAAAAAAAGAAGTTGGGGGCTTGTTTCAGTTTTTAGGGATGGCGTTACATTTCAGCTATTAGATGTACTGCTGATGTGGATGCCTTACTTTGTTTGATTTTCAATAAATAAAGTTTCTGTTTCTTTTTTTCTTTTCTTTTTTAAAAAAAAGAGAAATCATATGACATATAGTCCAGGTTTTTCAACTATAAATAGCACAGGTTCTAAGCTTGAGAAGATATTAACTAATGCAGCAGGTCCTTAGAGCAATAGAGTTAACCATACATGGCTAAATTATCTCTCACCTACCTCCAATCCTAAAAACATAATTCATGTTTCTCACTCTTTAAATGTCTGAATCAATTACTCTGCTTCAAGAGATACAGATAGTATACAAGGAAGACAGTTCCACTGAATGCGCATATAACAGAACCAGGGATTAAATAAAACAGTTCTATGAGGTTCTTTCATAGTAGCCACACATTTATTAAAGGAAAAAGGATAAATATGGTGAAAGACTCGTGTAATGGAATGACAACTCATTGATTACGGAATACTAATTCAGTATTTTTCTTTTCGAAAGAGAATACTAATGCAGTATATAGCTTTAATATACAGAAAAAGGATTACCACAAAGTCCTGGTACTCCACAATGTTGCTGGCATAATATCGACTAATTGTCACTTTTAAAATGTACCTGCATTTTTTTGTGATAAATGCTGAAGGGGTTAGTTAAGCACTTTTCTTTTCCTTTCTATTATAGGAACATATTTCAGTTCCAACAATACAAATAGAAAATTTTATACTTCAAGGGGATTAAGAACCCATTGCGTGCTAAAAGATGAATGAGATAGTAAGTGATTCTGAGATCCTTTTACAAAATACACCACATATCAGGTATTCTCCATCCTCATAAAAAGAAAAGCAACACCAAAGTTCCAAGAACCACTCTCTGCTAAAACCATAGAAGAAAAGTCTCCATTCCAACATTACAACTCAAAGGATGCCCTCTGCCATAAAAAAAAAAAAATATTAAAAAAAAAGAAACAATTTCTACCAGATTTCTGCAGAAGTTACTAGTTACCACTGCAAACCTCTAATCTTTCCAATGACTCATCTACTTCTCACTTGTTTAAGTTTACAACAGAAACTAAGTACAAAATGCTGCCATCAACATTTATTAACATACCATCTTAGAGTTGACCCACAACTTCTAATAAATTTACAAAGTCAAAGAATAAAAGTAAAGAAAGAAGACATATAAACAAAAATACACACACAGATGACACCAAATTTGGGGCTGAAGTACATAAAACTTGCAATTGAAAGAAATAGAAAGAGTTAATGAGGTTGCAGGAGTTTAATAAGCATAGCTCCATAAATTTTATACAGGCAATTCCTATGTATACAAATTTTAAACATGTGGTGCCTTTTCATGGAAGGTATATGGCCCTATCTACAGTGGTGGGGCGGTAAAAAACAGATCTTTAGTCGCTTGAAGGAGAGGTTGCAGACTATTCTTAATGGGTGGAACCGTGGAAGGGGAATCTTCTTTCTATTTGGGTAAAGAAGTTCTCATCAAAGCAGTGACCCTTATTTTTCTCCTTATCCCCAAATATGGGCAGCAAGAGTCCCTCCTAAAGTTCGAGTTTTGTTTGGTTGGTGGCTCTTGGGAGGGTTAACACTTGTGATCTTGTTCAAAGGAGGAGGCCTTTTAGCTGTTTTTCACCTCAATGGTGCATTCTATGTAAAGCGGGGGAGGAGAGTGTAGACCATGTTTTCCTTCATTGTTCTTACTCTTTACAATTGTGGTGGAAGTTGTTTAGGGAGGTTGGCGCTTCATGGGTAATACCACAAAATTGTTTTGAGCTTTTGAGTACCTGCTTTCAGGCCTTAGGGAAGGGGAAAAAAGCAAAAACCCTATGGAGATGCTTGGTGCTGGCTGTTTTTTGGGTTTTATGGATGGAGCGCAATAGAAGAATTTTCGATGATTATAAGGGGGTTGAAGTGGAAGTTCTTTGGGAGCGAACGAAATTCTGGGCTGCTTTATGGGCATCAGTTACAGCTGATATTTTGGGCACACTCTATATCTTCTATTATGCTGAACGTGTTAGCTGTTGTGCAGTGAGACTAGTTGTGGGGCGATGTCTTGGGTTTTTTCCTATCTGAGATCAGTTTTGTTTTTATTTTTATTTTTTTCTTTATAAGTTTGTGGATTCCTGATCCACTCTGTGTTTTTTTTTTTTTTTTTTTTTTAATAAAAGTTCTCGTTTCTTCTCAAAAAAAAATTTAAACAAGAAAAAGAAAGAATCACAAAATAAAAAAATCAGCCTCCCGGATGTCATATCATATTAGAACACATCAAACTCTTCACTGAAAAATATAAATCCCTGACCATATAGACATTAATATACTAGTTCAATGGATGGATAGCATACCTAAGCCTTACATTGACTCCATTATATGATTCATATGGCATCTCAACAGTTGAAAATTCAAAGGGATATGTTTTTCTCTCATATAATTCACCTGGAACATCAAGTTCACGTACTGCACAGAAGCAACAATAAGTAATTGAAAATATTGCACAATAAAATAAAAAAATTGCATTGAAAATAGTCACCACATCAACAAACCAATGAAACAAATAAGAAAATGTAACTTACAGGCTGTTGATTGAAAAATGGCCAATATTAACCACAGCAAGTTAATTAAACAGTTTATTGAAGAAACACATTATGTTCTAATGCACTTACCAAGAGATGTAAAATCATAACAATTGCCTCTATCAAAAAACAGTTCTGCAACAAGGAGAAGGAAAATCGAGTTCAAACACTGACATACCAAATAGCAGAGGAAATTGTCCTCTAGAGTCAAAATTATATATAAGATAAACTACCAGCGCCAAACACCTGGAATTAAATATAGAAAAGGGATGCTTATAAAATTCAAGCAGAACAAGAAGCCCGATTAAGCTAAAGTATGTATGACATGGATAACACAAATAACTAGCTTCGAACCATAATAGTCAAAATTATGTATATCAGGTCAAATATCCACTAGACCCATAAAATTTCATATAGAAGAGACCCAGACCTATAAAGACTAAGAGACAATACTTTGACAACTGCAAGTCCTTGCTTTTTTTTTTTTTTTCACTTCTTAAACAATGATATCAAAGTAAATCTCATGGCTATTCACCTGGATTTTTATAGTACGTCCTTCCACTAAGACGCCTATTCTCCTTGATTTTACAATATATCCTTTCACTAGGAGCATTTGATGCTTTTATACCTTCTAGACTAACAAACGTAACCAAAATGTCCAGTTTTCATCTTGAAAATATTATATATTCAAACAATAATCAAGTAATATAACCTAATGAGGAGAGGAAATTGTGCTAATAACATCTTTAAACATCTGATGTCACATCAGCATTCTATTACTGTACTGCAGCACACATGGGTACTCCACAATCCACCTACTCCAATCTATAATGGAAGAGCTTGCTGCACTCTTATTGCTTTTAGAGGAGGTGCGAATGACCCCTTCAAGATTTGATAAACATATGTGATCAATTCCAAAGAAATCCACTCTCTTCTATGGTTATAGAAAATATCCCCACTGAAGGTGAAGGTGTACGTGGGAGAGCTAATGTGTGTGATTTAGTCCACCAAAGGAGGCCCCATATGAGTCATTCTCCAAATTGGTGTATGTTATGTAAAATAAAAAAGAATTTTGGGGGGGGCGCAGTGATGATCATGTGTTTCTTTCTGCCTTACTGCTCTGAAGTTGTGGCAGAGATTATTTTCT
The DNA here is from genome assembly GCF_963921425.1 of Dryas octopetala. Classification (NCBI taxonomy): domain Eukaryota; kingdom Viridiplantae; phylum Streptophyta; class Magnoliopsida; order Rosales; family Rosaceae; genus Dryas; species Dryas octopetala. The sequence goes on from NC_141366.1 coordinate 24,114,579, forward strand.
GTGGTTGGGGCTATTTGGGTGATTCCAAAGGATTGCTATGCTTTTCTTAGTGAACGCCATAGGGTGTTGGGGAAAGGGAAGAAAGCTGCACTCTTATGGGATTGTATGATGCTAGAATTTTTGTGGTTGGAAAGAAATCATAGAATATTTGAAGATTATATGGCGGTAGGAGAGGAGTAATGAGAGAAGGTCAGATTTTGGAAAGCTCTTTGGCTTCGCTCACAGCAGAATTTAAGGGCATTTCTTTTTCCACTATTTATCTAGATTGGAGAGCTGCTGGTGTTAATTTTAGTTAGGATGCCTGTATTGTTTTGTTGCGCAGCAGAAATGTTTAGGTGGAGTTCTGGTCCACTGTCTGTATTCTATTTTAACCTTAATAAAATCTGTGTTTCTTTTGAAAAAAAAAAAAAAATCGAACACCAGCCTTCCAAATCAACTTCAGTTGCTCAAAAGGAAGATCTGAATGATTGATGACTAATTGAGTAAAAAAAATATTTGCATGAAAAGGTACCAGAAGCGTGAACAAACCAAGATCTTTTTGTCAATACGACTCTGATGCAAGGATAAAACACTTATGCCAGAGGACAGATCTGCGTATTCATGGAGACTCGTAGATTCCATAACAGACACTAAGAGAGTTAAAGGAAGCTACGGAATAGATTGTTTCATTGTAATTCAAGGAGACTCGTATGGAGAAGGAAACCAGGATTGGAAAGATGACTCCCCCACCCAAATACCATTATTTATCATAGACTTGAGGTTTTAGCTTGAGCTTGGCTCGTCCTACATATAAGCCAAGCCAAGCTCAAGGTTGGGAGACATATTCAAACCAAGCTTGAGCACAATTGATCAAGCTTGGATCGAGCTCAACAAATTTAAATGAAGCCAAACTGAGAACCCTGATACTTCACTTGGCTCGGCCGTTTACACCCCTCCTATGAAACAAACTCAACAAAGACGACCGATTGAGGAGATAATAGTTGGTTTATGCCTGAACTTAATGAAAGGCATAAGGCTTGCTGATAAAAGAGATCCAATATAAATTGCAGAATTAAAGGCCAATATAGACCAATACAAGTGTGAAACTTGACCAAGAACTGAAGAGATGATAACAAAGGCTCTTAGACATGACACTCATGTCCACCCGTGTTGGACTTATTGCATACTTAAATAGAATTCACCTTCATTTACTCAGACACTTAAGAGTACAAAATTATCAAGGTGTTATGCATTTTGTTCAAGAAACCGAATCATTATTTATTTTTCATTATTATTTATATATACTCGTTCTTTTCCAAGAAATCATACACTCAACCAACTATAGATAGATGACAATATAAACCAAAAAGTGCACATGCATTATGAGGTGCAATATTAGTGATTTCTATAATGGAGGTACATATAATTTACTGGTATGCTATGTTTTCACTCTATGGACCCACATGATGGGTTGTGTCATTGTGTGATGAGTTTTAACCTTAAAAGGATTCAGAGAAGTATATAAGACTCATCCGCACTCATTTTCATTGCTTTATAGTTGAAAATAATGTGGCCTTCTAAGTCTTAATCCATGGTACAATACAAAATTAAGTCTTAAAGAATCATTATTTTCTTTTTCAAATTTTCCCAGCTAATCAATATAACCTTTTCAGCATTTTCAGTCCAATACTTCACAAAATAAGATAGGAAATAATACAGAGTAACGATTGAGTAATTCTAACAATTATCAAATATTTGTATCGAAACACTACAATAGATAATTGACTTAACAACAAGAAAGAATATCATGTTCAGCAGTTATTCCTATTATTTCTCTTCTACTCTATAGCAGCTTCTGTTGCTTCTGAAGGACCAAAATAGCTCAATGATGCATCTACGTCCTAGATGAGATACATAAAGACTCCAGATAATGCAGTGCACAGCACACTAACATTATCTTTGCAAATACATAAGTCTAGTCCTTGTTGCATTGACATGGTACCTTCTACTTAATAAAAGACAAACAACAAACAATGAAAATCACATAAACATGCTTGTGCAACAGTCAGAAAGCAGACCCCAACCCAACACATAAGACTTGTAAAGGAAGCATACCTATTTGACCAAGAAGCTCAATTTTAACACCAATATGTTCAACTTTCTTCCCTTGTATCGGTTCTATAATAACCTGAATGGAGCAATATGATGAACAGTTAATAACCCATCATGGGAACTGGAAAAGTTCACCATATGAAGTTCTAATGCACCACTCATAATAGATTAAGACATAAAAGGATATGTATAATGCAAGCTAAATTTTTGTGGGTGATTCCGAAATTATGGATTTCTATGCTTATTGAGGAGCACTATACTTTTGGAGGAGGGAAGAAAGCAAAAGTTTTGTGGAATTGTAATATGATTATTGTGGGTTGTGTGATTGGAATGAAATAAGATGATTTCTGAATATTATTGGGGAGAGGAAGTGGAGTCTTTGTGGAATAAAGTTCACTTTTGGACACCACTTTGGGTTTGATTTCCTCTGCATTTTGGGATACATGTTTCAGATTGGTAGGTGGCTGTTTCTCAAGTTTTTTTTTTGGTCTAGTTTAGATGTTTTGCAACATTTATTTGAGAAACTACCAGACTTGTATGATGTTTCTAGCAGCTGGTTGTTTAGCCTAGGGATAGTTCTTTATGTATCATATCAGACATGTCTTTTATGTCTGATATCAGACATGTCCTTGACACACTATCAGACATGTCTTTTATTTATTCTCAAGTGGATAGCCTTGGGGATGCCGCTTGGGAGTAATCCAAGGGCAATCAGTTTCTAGGATCCAGTAGTGGAAAGGGGACAAAACAGTGGACAAGGAGTCCACACAGAACAACAAGAACACTACAACAGCTTGGAAACATCAACAAAACTACAACAGATACAAGACCACAACCCCCCATATCCAGAACCCCTGAACTAAACAACAAAACTAATTACAACCAAAATCCTATCCGCACACAAAGGCCTGATCTACCAAATCTAGATTACAACTGCACTCCAATCATCAGTATTGATTGAAAAGAGTTACCTCTAAATTCTGAGGATACCGAAGCCCAAAGCGGTGACCAAAAACAAACCCTATCCCACAATTGATCTACCTCCTCACAACTAGATTCCTCAAAAAACATCCTATTTCTGTCCACCCAAAATATTGTCATCATAGCACATCTCCCCAGAACCAGTCCCTTTTACCTCCAAAGAACTTGTATCTCCTACACAGCAAAGCATTACAAGAACCTGGATATTTCCACTCCATGTTTTGAGAGTAATGTGGAGCAATGTCCCACATCGGAAAACTTGAGCTTAGCATATGTGCTTATAAGGTCTTGTGCCTCTCTACTCATTGTCAATTGGTTTTGGGTTAGATGCCTAGATTCTATCATGGTATCAGAACTTGGTTATCTGCATGTAAGGCCCAACGGCCACACGTGCTCCCACATCACCCAATACAATTTGTCCACGTGTTAGACTCAAAATCTTGTCACAGGTGCGGAGGCGTGTTGACAATAATGTGGAGCAATGTCCTACATCGGAAAACTTGAGCTTAACATATGTGCTTATAAGGACTTAGGCCTCTCCACCCATTGCCAATTGGTTTTGGGTTGGATGCCTAAATTCTATCATGTTTGCCACCCTAAACAATTTCTGCCACAACAATAGTGCAATAGGACAATGAAGCAGTAAATGATCCAAACTTTGAGCACCATTTTTGCACATCACACACCAATGGGGAGATATACACCAAGAAGGTCTTCTCCTTTGAACCATGTCACAAGTGTTCAACCTCCTACGAGCAATAATCCAAGCTAAAACTCGTACCTTGGGAGGCACTTTAGCCTTCCAAATGGCATGAGAAGAGAGAAAGAGAAGAGTTGTCCATTAGTTGCTTTGAATAAGATGTGCAAGAAAAAACACTTGACACCTTCAACTTCCAAAATCTCCTATTCGGTCTAGAAGAAACCAGCATTATATTCTCTACACAATCCAATAATTCAGTTAACTCCCCCACCTCTAGTTCACTAAGATTCATATGGGATACAAAATCCCAAGGCAAAAGATGAGAAAAAAAAAAATCAACACACATTGAAGCAATGAAAGCATTGTGATAACGAAAAAATCTGTAAAGACGAGGGAAACGAAAACAGAAGGCTATCTCCCCCATCCAGCACTCCTCCCAAAACCTCACCCCTCCCCATTTCCCACCCCAAACTGACAGTAAGAAGCGACAGGCTTGAGGCCTTGAGAGATGTCTTGGGGTTTTGGGTTTCAAAGGAATCTAAATGATCAAGAAGTGGGGGAATTAACAGAGTTATTGGCTGTTTTTGTTGGGTCCTTCTAGATCGGATAGAAGAATATGGAAGTTGGAGACGTAGGGAGTCTTCTCATGTAAATCCTATTCAAAAAACTTGATGGAAAATTCTCCTCTTCCTCCTCTTGGTCCCTCTCGTGCAATTTGGAAGGCTAAAGTACCTCCTAAGGTACGGCTGTTAGCTTGGATTATAGCTCATGGGAGGATGAATATTTGTGATAAGGTTCAAAGGAGGCACCCTTCTTGGTGCCTTTCACCTCATTGGTGCATGATGTGTAAGAATGATGCTGAGAGTGCAAATCATTTGTTGCTTCACTGCCCAGTTGCATTATCCCTATGGCAGACATTGTTCTGAGAGACCAATGAGTTGGGACATTCCAGCTTCATGTGAGAGTTTATTTTGTGAAAGACTCAAGTTTTTTGAAGGCAGAAAGAGGGACATGGTATTGGGAAGATGTGCTATATTGGCAGCTTTACGGGTAGTGGATAGGACCTTTGAGGGTGTTGGTGGATCAGTTATGGGATAGGGCTCGGTTTTGGGCTTCCCTTTGGGCGTTGGTATCTTCTGGGTTTAGGGATTAGTTCTTTCAGGCTATTTTTGTGATTAGAATGCTGTTGTGCTTTAGCCTACTGTTACTTACTGGCTTATTATAATATTTGATGTTGTGTTGGTTCGTTTTAGATTACACTAAGACTATTCAGTGGACTCCTCGTCCCCAGTTATGTACTTTCATATTCATTCTAATGGAAGTATGTATCTTATCAAAAACAAAAAGTGTGTAGCTTGTTGAGTGTGTTTTTATTTATGCTTATACATATTCATAAGGTTCTTTTGTTTCTCATAAGAAAACAAAATATATATATATATTGCTGCAGAGAATACCTCCCCAACAATGTTCTCTTTACTTTGGAAGAGAGGAACCATAACAGTTTGACCATTTTCCTTTATCGAAGGAACCTGCAAAAACACAGAATTAGCAAAATGTAAGGTTAAAGGTTTGATACTTAAAGAGTAATTCTGTCATAAGACATTCGGCATGTTAATCAACTTTTTTTCTATGACTAGTGAGCATGGTCACAAGAATTGTTTTTTCTAGATAAACAGGAGCTGTTGAACTCCTAAAACTGTAGGCCCCGAAACATGGTTTATAATATGTCTGCCATATTCTTTTCACAAGAAGAAACAAAAGAAATAAAACAGTCTTGAAGATAACCACTATACATGGGACTTTTAAGAATAAGGTTGAAGCACATTTGGTTTGTACTGAAAGTTTTGTCTGAGCCTGGAGTTCCACTAGAAAACTTAAGCAAAGTCTGGGGAAACAAAAAACAACAGAAAGAAAAAGAGAAACAATAGTGAGATGTAACAGACGCAAAGTCACTGAATTTATTGTTAACAGAGCGTGTTTCAGTAATTTATGCACATACAAGCCACCGTCTTTATTGAAAGATCAGTAAAGAACCAGGGCAAAAATAGGAGCTCAAAAAAGTAAGATCTTTTTATTCAATACCTGCTTGCGAGATCTTCCATTAGCCAACGAAATTGAAATGCTACATGGTGGCTTAAAAGCTCCAATTAGGAAATTCTGAACAATGATCAGGAGAGCAATTCTTTACTGACTCCAAGATGCTTGACAGAAAACAACAATGGAATATATATATATATATTGACAAATCTAAACTTTAAAAATATATTACCATTATATTCTTGTTAAATTCTGTATCAAAACTTTGTCAAACATGAAGCACCTGTAAATGGAAAAAAATAAAAAAAATCAATAGTAATTAACGAGGGCTACCAGAATTGTTAAACTCTTGTTCGTTTTGTCAGAGTGATATCATCTATTGCTTGTAATTCATTATGGGCAATGACAACCAGTTCCAGATTCATACTTTAAAGGTTGGTTGTGTGTACCTGGCGATGGTATTGAAGGTCGGGCTTTGGTTTGGATTTGACTTGAGTTGAATGGGCAGCAGATCAGGATTACAACCAAGCTCACAAGAGCTTCGATGATTCTTCTTCTTCAACCAATTGTCTATGCCCAAACAACTACTACTGTGTTCAGACCATAACAAATTAAAAAATTAAAAAGAAAAACAATAACTAGTTTGACTTCGATGCAATAATTGGATACGCATTGCCTTTCTGCAGTAGTGCAGTGTGTCAAAGGCTCAAAGCTGACATTGCTGCACGTGACGCCCGTCCACTCTCAAACATAAACGGCATTTAGAATTTTTTTTATTTTTTTTTTGTAAATTACAATTCTTTTGTTTTGGGTAGAATCGTAGTGGGGAGGCCAAAACGCCCAAAACAAATGTAACTGGCAAACGCGACTCTTGGGTTAACCAAGGAATAAAATTTTGGATTTTAAGAAAATTTTGATGAAAATGTCGAAAATTTTTAAATTTTAACATAAATTAAACGGAAACGATGAAAATTATTATCAAAGTACGAAAATTTTGAATGAAACTTTACTATATGTTTATTTAACATATTATCTACATTGATAAAAAATATTGAAAAAATCAAATTATATAGTAAGTTTCATGTGATATAAGATGAATATAATGCGCGCTGAAGGTAAATACTGTGAAATAAAATTAATATATTCTTTATACTCTATAATATATACATTAAATTTTATATACTTTATAATATATACTCTATATTGTTTAAGATATCGTATAGGATATTAGGGTTTAGGCCCTTTAGGATATTTTTAATTATTTTTTATATAAAAATGTATTAGAGTTTATTGGTTTAGGGTTTAAAAACAATTAAATGAAACCCCAAAACGGCCAAACGAAATCTCAAATCATTTTTTTTTCAATTGCCCAAAAACCTCAAACAATGATATGGTATATGATATTAGGGTTTAGGCTCTTTAGAGTATTTTAAATTATTTTTTATATAGAAATATATTAGAGTTTATAAATTTAGGGTTTAAAAACAACTAAACGAAACTCCAAAAAGGCCAAACGAAAACCCAAACTATTTTTTTTCTTTACAATTGCCCAAAGGCCCCAAACCCCAATCAACCCTAAACTTTTTAATTTTTTTTTTCTTTTTTTCTTCTTCTTTTTCTTTCCTTCTTTTTCTTTTTTTCCTTTCTTTTTTTTTTTTCTTCTTTTTCTTTCCTTTCTTTTCCCCCCGAGTCTCCACTCTCCAACACGCCTCCACTGTTTTTCTTTTTCATCCTCTCTCTCTCTCTCTCTCTCTCTCTCTCTCTCTCTCTCTCTCTCTCTCTCTCTCTCTCTCTCTCTCTCTCTCTCTCTCTCCCAATCCATCACCAACCCACCCTCACCCTCACCCTCACCACTTTCTCCCTCATCTCCCCCTGCCGCCCCGTGCCGCCGCCCCCTCCTCTTTCTCCCTCGATCTCCCCCTTGCCACCGCCCCATTTTTCTCCCAAAACTCAGCCTCCTCTCCAAAAACCCAAAAGTCCAAAACCAGATCACTGGCGAAAATTTCGCCGAAATTATCCCGAAAATTTAACAAAACTAGGTTTCGATTTCGACCCCTCCTTAAATCGAAAATTTCGGCCAAATTTTCGAAATTTAAACCCTTGGGTTTAATCAAGGAATTAAATTTCAAATTTTGAAAAAAAATTTATGAAAATTTTGACGAAAATTTTGATGAAAATTTCAAAGATTTTTAAATTTTGACAAAAATTAGACGGAAACGACGAAAATTACTATAAAAATATGAAAATTTTTAATGAAACTTTACCATATGTTTATTTAACATATTATCTACGAAATTGATAAAAAAATATTGAAGAAATCAAATTATATAGTATGTTTCATATGATATAAGGCGAATATAATGCGCACTGGAGCAAAACTGTTAAATAAAATTAGTATAATGAATAAATAAAATTAGTATATTTTTTATATTGTATAATTTAATTATATACTAAAATATAAACCCTAATACTCTATATATTCTACATACCCTAAGGGCCCGTTTGGATTGAGAATTTGGATTTGGATTTGAATTTCAAATTCATGTATTTTAAATTCATGTATTTCAAATTCATGTATTCCAAATCCTATTGTTTGGATAAAAAAAATGAAATATGAGGATTTCAATTGAAAATTTTTAATTTAAATATATCATTATAATAACATATGATAAGCTTGCAAAGATAGCTTATAAATGAGGCCCATGACCTATAAATTTAAAACTAACTCATTTTAAATTGTACTTTATATTAGAAATCACTATATATTGTTCAAAAAAGGATAACAAATCGTTCAAACCACATAGGAGCTTCATACATATAGTTCCAAAACAGATACAATATTGTTTAAAATAATATCAAATATTATTCACAAAAAGATCCAACACCATCAAAGAAATGTTGTTCTAATATGTTTTCCATAAAGAGCTTCAAACATGCAAGGGCTTCATCTTCTACCACTTTAATCATTGGTTTCTCAATACCTGAAAAATACACTCAAATCACCTAATCAATATAGTTTATATGAAAAAAAAATTAAAAAAAAAAAGGTAAAATTGATAATGAAGTGAAATTACCTTCAGACTGACAAATAAGCATCCATACCCACTCGTCTTTTGGGCATCAGAAAGAGATTTCAAAAGTGAAAACTCTTCTGGGTTATCAGCCATCAATATTCGTACGGCCTTAAAAACTTGCAATCTATTAAGGTTTGGTATATCTAAAACCACTTTATGTACTTCCTCTCCTCTGAGTTGTTTGGTCACTTGACTTGCCATAAACTCCTTTAGGGTGTTTGCCACATCACCAATTGCTTGTGCCACTGGATCTTTTTTCTTTTTCTTATATGGATGTGAGTTATAAGTTGAAGTTGCAGGATGTGTAGAAGCATGGGAGTTAGGAATGAAATCACCTTCATTTTCTTCTTCAGCCTTCATCATGTGCTCAGCATTTCCAACATCTTCTGCCCCTTCACCAGTCGCCCTATCTTTCCCGCACAACATCACAATATCATCCCAATTATCAATAACCTTGTTTTGATAACCACGAGCAGCAAGATGTGACTACAAAAATAACATGAAATAAGGTATAATATTGATGAAGTCAATGCACCATTCAATTCACCATCATGCATACCACACCTAAAAACAAATAGCTTATGCAGAATAGGTATAACACTTGTACTAAAGTCAGAACATATATTAAAATAGTGGTTGCAAGATATGCATAGTACTTGCACTGTACACATAAATATAGATGTGATCATGAATATACTTGCACTGTGCTATCTTAGAGAAAAGGGTTTTAAAAGAGCAATAAGAGATAGGCTTACTACTAAAGAGAGGTGGTTGCCTTTATCATTGATAAGCAATTCTACTTTTTGAATGCAGCAAGTAAGAGTAGTAAATAAAGTCATAAGTAATAATAGCTTATGATTTCAATTGTACTAAAGTCAGAACATATATTAAAATAGTGGTATAATACTTGTACAGATATGTTTATCAGACTACAAAAGACATAGAAATACATGTACCAACCAATTTACAAAACAATGAACCAAACTAACTTTGGCCTACATATCACAATTTCCACCACTTTGGTTTTTCTTTTGGTGCCAAGGATAAAAAGTGCAGGACACAACAAGTCACCAATGGCAAAACCCATAGTCAGAAGTGGCACACCGTTAAGCTAAAATTCCAAGATCCAACGCCAACTACTTTGACTCTAATTTTTGGAATAAGGCTGATAAGCAACTTGTACTAGTTAAGAGAAACAAAACTAAGCATTGATGTATCAATTTTGTCCATTAAAAATTTTGCTATCTTAGAGAAAAGGGTTTTAAAAGAGCAATAAGAGATAGACTAGCCAAATTAAGCACAGAGAATTAACAAATAGCTTATGGAAAATGAAAAAGCATAAGAAGCTTGGAATTTAAAATAGCAATAATTTTTAGTTATTCCTCACAATAGTCATTCCAAACACTCAAATTTTCTGCTAAGACTGGAACCATCTTTTTTTCTTCGTCCCAAGTGAGCCCATTTTGACTCTTGATGTCAGTAACAATAGCATAGTGTTTCTTCCAAGCTCTAAGTCTGTTCTTGACATTCTCCTTTGTCAAATCAAGTTGCAAAGTTGCAGTCAACTCATCCACAACTGCTTGATATGCTTGTGGTTTCCAATCTCCATCACCCTTGTTACCTTCATTCAGTTTGTAGTTAGTTAAAAACTGGGAATTAAGCACAAAAATAGGGGTCAGTGGGTAGAGTTTTCATTACCAGCATTCATTTGGTCATATAAAGCTTTAGCCATTGCAGTATCCATTTGTGGGTTCCATGTGAGGTATTTTCTTGACTTGCCTCTAATTGGGATTGTGACTAAGAAATACTTTGAGCTTGTGACTTAGAACTACTTTGAGCTTGTGACTTAGAAATACTTTGAGCTTGTGACAGAAATCTTTTCATATTTGTGTGAACTAAAAAAAAAAAAAAACTATAGATCATACAAACTGAAAGAAAAAAATAAGTAAAAAACTTGATTAAAAAGAAAAAAAAAAAAAGAGTAGAGTACAACAAATAAAAAAGCTGTAGTGTAGGTCGTAAAGCTGCATTGTATGGTATAGGGATCGGTGAGAGGGGAAAAAAGAGAAAGAGGTTAAAATGAAAATGTGAGAGAGAGATAAAAGTCTAAACATGATCTCCTTTTCTTTTGTCTTGCATAAGTCCTCTGCTGTCTTGACAAACTTAGACAACTTAGACCAACTTTCTTGTTGAGGAAACATATATATATATATAGATGATAGTGAAAAACAGACCATTTATAAGGAAAACAAAGTTATTCAAACCACAACCCATACAATTTCTAATGTCTTATGTTAATGGCAACAACTTTCAAATATATACCCCACAATACTTCACAGTAGCTCATCTAAAGTTACACAACTCTGAAGCCTATGATAAATCACAACCACAAAGTACACCACTATGCAAACACATACAATTCTCACCCACCAACCTGGTTATGTCATAACCAGAAGTGCTCTAGCTGCTCCTCTGTAGTAAGATCTAGTGATGGATCTAAAAGATTCTTGCCCAGCCTGAAATAAAACCAAAGATCCCTTGATTAAGTATATTCATTGCACTACTAAAACATAACAATAAATGTTGAAACACTATTGGAAATAAAATTTATTAAGTGCAACTGCTTGATTATGTCTGAGGAAATACTTCTTCAGCAAATGACCCAAAAACGTACAGACAGACAACTAGTACCCTCCTTTTATCCCATCCAATCTTCCTACTAATCCAATATTCCTACTTCCCGTTGACAGTTATTCCAATTATTAATCCTACTCCTCCTGTAATATTAACTCTCCCCAGAAAAAAAATAAAATTAAAGCCCTCTCTCCCCCTCATGTGTAACATAATGCTTTGCTCTTCTCTTTTCTGGGAAGCTTTTCTTAAGGAACAAACACAAAGCTTTGCCAAAAGTGACCCAAAAATGAAATAAAAAACACCAGAAAACAAAAATACGAAACCCCTGAAGAAAAAAACATGTAGAACCATAAACAAAAAGAGAAAACTAGCCCTAAATTTGAAGCCCTAAATTTGAAGCACAACCAACATTGAATCAAAAAACTTAAGAAGAAATGAGAATAGTACCTTTTGCAAATACAGTTGATGAGAGTATGACTTTGGTCCGATGGAGCTGATCGACGCCGGCAGGAGTCGATTCTGGGAGGTGGTGATTGTGTGGAGGCGAGGTCGGAGTTTGAGGTCGTGGTAAGACAAATTTTTGGCCAGAGAAGTCGAACCCGGCAAAGGTGGCTAACACCTAGGGGTGTGATTTGGATTGGAAAATCCGAATCCGACCGATTCCTATCCGAAAATTTCCAATTTTATTCCGAATCCGAAATTGCCGAATCCGAAAATGCCGAAATCCGAAAATTCCGAAAAAAATTGGATTGGAATTGGAATGTTTATGTAAATTCCGATTCCGATCCGAATTCCGATCCAAAAAATTCCGAAATGTTTCGAAGGCATTCCGATCCAATATTTCCAAAATTATGCCAATTTATTCCATATTATATATTTTATCATTTATTTAGTATGATACATATAACATATATTTTAAAAAAGATGACTAATACTATTAATATAAACATATGTACATTATAAATATATGTGTATCATAATAACATAAATGGTAAGTTGGTAACACAAACACCCACATTTTTCCGTACATGTAATTACTATTTTTTTTTTATTAGGGAGGGGAATTGAAGATATGGAGCAATTCTACAGTTATTCCAACTAGAATATCCCACCAGTTGTAATTACTAATTACTAAATATTTAAGCTTATTATTTTCAAAATTTCAAACATGATATATATATATATATATGTGAGTAATATGTATCTACTAATGACATTTATTCTAACAATGTTGGATGAGCTCCAAAGATTAATCCCCCACCTCTAAGATATGTGCTATTAAGCCTATTATACATTCATAGTGACATTTATTTCTCTTATATAATATATATGTTATAATATATAATATATACCATTAAACATACACAATATATATCATACATAATTTATTTCTTAACATACATAATCTAGCAATGAAAAACTTGCTAAATTGCATCTTTCTTTTTTTTTTCCTTCTTTTCTAGATTTTTTTTATGGTAATGGTATGAGATGGTATGGTTCTAAATGTTATTTAAATTAATATTTTGAATTTTCTTTTTAAATTGGACATATATTTTAATTACATTTTAATATAAATATTGAAATGCATCATAATCTATTGTCTTTTAATTTTTGTTTGTTTGTTAATTTCATCATTATTCTAAAAAAAAATCCAAACATGTTCTAAAAAATATTATGAAAATGTGAAAATTCCGATTTTTTATTCGAAAATTTCAAATTTTATCCGAAAGTTCCGAAAATGTTATATTCCGAAAAATTCCGAAAATTCCGAGAAATCCGAAAATTCCGAATCGGAATGAGATGTTGAAATTCCGATTTTTTGGAATGGAAATTGGAACATAAATTTCATTCCAAAATTTTTTGGATTGGAATTGGAACACCCTATTTCCGATCCGATCCGGCCGAAACACACCTCTACTAACACCAGAAGGAGCTCGTTGACGCTGACATGAGCAGATCAAAGCTTGGAGGTGGTGGCGAGGTTGGGTTTGTGTGGAGGCGAGGTCGGGTTAGATTTTCTATTGGACTGAGGATTTCAAATACCTACATTGAGAAGTGATTTCAAATACACGGTTTTAGGCCTTTCAAATCTATCCTGGATTTGGGCCAAATCCAAATTCTTACTTAAAATAAGCCCAAACAGGTGAATTTGGATTTGAACTCCCCAAATCCAAATCCACCTCTTGAAATACAGGTTCCCAAACGGACCCTACTACTCTTAATACTCTATAATTTATACATTAAACTCTATATACTCTATATTCTTTAGGATATTAGGTTTTAGGCCCTTTAGTATACTTTAATTATTTTTTTATATAGAAATGTATTAAAGTTTAAGGTTCAAAATAATTAAATGAAATCTCAAACCTTTTTTTTCTTTCCAATTGCCCAAAGGCCCCACACCCCCCCCCCCCTCTTTTTTTCTCTTTTTTTTTTCTTTTTTTTTTTCTTTCCTTACTTTTTTACCCTGTGCCTCTCTCTTCAATCTTTTTTTTTTTTTTTTTAGCTTTCCTTCCTTTTTTCCCGTGCCTTTCACCTAGCCAAGCTTTGTCTTCACTAAGTGTAACAACCCAAATTTTGGCTTATGGTAATTTTGTTACTTAAATTTTTCAAATTTGTTTTAAGATTTTTTTAAAGGAATTAGCAATTTCTTTAAATTTATTTTAACTAACTTAGACCTTTGGTTGTGGTTCTAGAGCTTAGTTGTGTGGAAATGAATTTTAGAAAATGAAAATTCAAGAATTTGGCGATTATTATTTTTTTCAGAATTAAATTATAAGAGTAGGATTTTTCATAATGTTTTTTAAAGCAATTTGACTATTTTGAGGTTATAGAGAATTAGTATTCATCAATACGAGTTCGTAGAATTTTTCGGTGAATTATTTGAAGTCTCGAGCTATTTTTGATAAATTTCTAAAGTTGGAGAAAATAGAAATATAAAAATTTCGATAATTTCGATAAATTTCGGTCAATTTTGCCGAAATTTTGAAAATTTCGGCGAAATCTTCCCGAAAAATTATTAAACATGTGTTTCGATTTCAGAACACTAAAAAAATGAAATTTAATACCCACTACACCATTTTCCTCTTAAATCCACTATTGGTTTATGTTATCTATTGATGCATTAGCAACTAAAAATTGGTTTGAAGGATTAATAGCTACCCTGCAGTCACTCTTAGGCTGCTGGTTGCAGAGAAAGGGGTGGCAATGTGGCTACCCAAACCAAATTTTTGGAATGGTGGAGTTTGGAGACCAACACTGCTGACAATTTCTGCCTCCACCAATGTTGCAGGCAGTTGCAAATAGAGGCTCACCATTTTGCAAATAGTTGCTGTATTGGTGAAGAGCAACTTGGATTAAAAGAATGCCTCCATGGACTTTGGTGACTAAATAATTAATGGATTCAAAATGCATTTTCCCACCAAATTAAATTTGCAGCTATTTGAATTGCATTTTTTCAGTTCTGGGCTATTTGCAGATCATTTTAACCCTATTATTTTCAAATGGTGTTTGCTGAAATTTGTATTGTAGCAAGAATTATGCAAAAAGTCAGACCACATAGCAATAAGTCATTTGAATCTTACATTACAGAAAACAAACAGAAAGGTGCATATTTATATATTTAACTTCAATCCTTACATAGGAGGAATTTCACAAGTGTTCCAAACACTGATTTAACAAAGATCATAGCTATCATTCAGCTATCTATATTACTCACACATTCCCTAATATATTCTACTGATCTCAAAAGATTGGTAGTATCTTACTCGAACTCAAATCACCCTGCTCATGGATTAGTTGACCTCTGATAATGAGCATATAACAAATACATAAATCTGCAAGAGAACCAAAAAAATCATATTTCAGAGTTAGAAACATGCCATTATCAAAGTCAAAAGAGTTGCTCAGCAAACATTAAACCAAATCAAAACGTTTATATAAAAAAACATAAATGAAAATTAAGAAAACTAAATAGAGAAACTCAAACTTTAAAAACAAAAAACAAAAGACAAAGAAACCTGTTTGTTTTTGGGCTTAGATTGAGTAGATCTTGCAAATTGATGTCGT